>NC_136761.1:8022200-8332200 GCF_936440315.1 Barbus barbus | reverse complement strand
ACATAACTGCCAGCGCACAAATATGATGTTATGCAGCTATCTCTTATGTCAGGATATCAATCTGAAGGTGTTTATAGGAATATTAGGTTATATAGGTTATTTTCAACTTTATGTGGATTAATAGCATGCTGCTATTAGATTAAGAATAGAGTTAGATTATTACAGACAATGACATGATCTCATCCCTCAGTTGTAGGACACAATAAGAGTGAAACACTTATAATAATAATAATAACACTGAAAACATGCTTGATTGTGACACATCCAGCCACCTATAGTGCAAGAAATGATTTTCTTACTCCGTATTTTAACATTTTTTTTTTTTTTTACACATTTAAAAGGCATTTACACTTATAAAAAGGCATGTTGTTGCTAGTTTTTGACTGTAGTGCTTTAAACAATGACCTTTGAACTCTAACACCTTTGTCTGACCTCAAAGAGTGACCTTTCCAGATTGATGTTTGACCTGCATGAAATTGAACATCTTTTTAATTGCCCTTCATTTATTATTTCCTTTCCCATTTCAGCCAACAATCGGAGAGGAGCCGGACACGCCGTGACAAACATTCTTGCCAAAGAGCTTCTTCAAGAGGACACCCCACCCGGTGCCAAGAAAAAGACCCAATTGGAAGCGGAGGACAGGAAAGAGTCGTCTGCGGCAGACACGGGCTCTCTGGAGGACCTCTTAGACGATGCTCCGTTACGCTCAAATTAAGGACTTCCTCTGCTGATCCTGCTGGTTAAAAGACAGACTGTGTTTGGGGACCAAGTCTGCGAGGGCGGGGCTCTCGCTAAACCACACCCCCCGAGTAAGCCCACACGGCTTCCTATTGGCCGTCACGCTGGAGGAGTGGCCTCATCTCAGCACTGTCACAGTCGTTTTGTCATTTTCTAGCACTCTTTCTCTAAACACAAGGTGTCTGCATTTGCAAAGATTCCAAAGATTTGTATATAGCTTCCAGAACATTGTTTCATTCCAAAATTATCTGAACATCCTCTTCTGGTTCCTTTTTAAAACAGACATCTTTTCCTCTTTAACATTTAGCTTTTTTTGTTTTGCTCTTTTGACTTTAAAACACATCATATGGCTGAAAGTTTGAAATAAGTTACATTATTGTACTCGAAACGCAACGTGCCAATAATGATGATCCCATAAATGCATGTTCAATTAGTGTGTACTTGCAGTGTTCTCATTGAGGTTCCGTAGCCATCAAAAGGAGGTCTGGTACCTGTTCACAAGATTATTTCTCTCTTCCTGTGCTCTTCTGTTTCTGGGTATTTCATTCTGTCATTTTAAGTGTGTGGTGTTGTTTGAATCTCAAAAATACTTGTATTTTTCACTGGCTACGATCATTGAGCCTCATTCATTCCAGTCCTTCATAAAAGCATTCTTGAGTTAAATGTGACAATTTATGCAAAAATGGTTTAAGATAGAACATTAGTAAAAAAAAAAAAAAGTGCATAAATTGTTGCATTGAATTGAATGCAATAATCTACTTCACAGTGGTTTTATGAATAATTTGTGTGTTGATTGCTGCACTTAAATTTTCATAGAATGTTTCATGAACGGTCAGTTATGCGTGTTTCCATAAATGTCCATTGTGTTTTTGTGTTTGTGATATTGTTGATATGATATTGACTGCACAATGAAGATCCAAGCTGCTGATGCATACATCACACAATTTTCAGTGGCGTTTCACCATCGCAGGATAAATCATTTTTCATTTACTGCCAGACATTGAGTAAAAAGTCACTTTGAACTGGGCAAAGGTAACACTGACGGGTCCTTTGGCATTTATTTCTCTGATAAACGGTTTAATCTGAGAGACCGTAGCAGTCTTCTATCATTGGTGCTGAAATATCTGCACATAGACTTATTAAACTTTAGTATTTTTCATTGCAGTCTTCAAAAGACTGAACAAATGTCCCTTGTTGACTGATCACCAGCAAATACTGTTTAACCTGTCGACCATTAAGATTGTTCTCAAGTCATAGTGAGACTATGAGAAATATGACCTCAGAGTTTCAGCTTTGCAATATGACTTACCTGAATGTTGATGTTGGCTGAATGTTTGAGGGTAGAGATCACTGTTTAAAGCCATAGCTCGGACTGCATTTGTCAAGAAATCCTGAGAACTTGTCTTCCGGATTAAACTATATTAAAATATATATGTAATGTATGTAAAACGACGTCAATGTTTTGGTAGTGATCCGGTCTCTAAATGCTGCCTAGAAACCAGCAAGTCTGAAAATCTCAAGCAAATGAGCAAATTTCAGATTTTTGAATTTTTTGTGGACTGCAGTTTTGGAGAACTGGGAGCCAACAGATTCAGCTTCAAAGCCGATTGATCTTACTGATGGTTGTACAAGTCAACAGTTTCACTTTCTTGAAAAAGCTGGACAAAGATCACTGGAAAAACAAAGAGACTGTGTGTTTTCTTTGTTTTGATGTTTTTTTTAAGAACACAGTTTTTCTGTCAATTTTTATTATTGATTGTTTTATTGGAATAATATAGAGATTGTATTGGTGAGATCTTTTTTTGTCAAATTGTGTATATTGCGTTTTGACTGTAGAGATGTTTATTCTGGTTGTCTCTAAAACCACACCATTAAAATATCATCTTTAATACTTATTCCATATGGATTTTGCGTGTGTTTGTTTGTTTGACGGATTTTACTATTATTGGATTGATGGAATATTTGAAAATGCACGCAATAGCAAAAGGTATGGTACTTGTAGTAACTGAAATTTACTTATGGACCAGTGATGTGGATTATTGTGATGTTTTTATCAGCTGTTTGGACACTCATTCTGACGGCACCCATTCACTGCAGAGGATCCATTGGTAACATGATAAATTTCTCCAAATCTCTTTCCATGCAGAAACAAACTCATCTACATCTTAAACGACCTGACGGTGCGTCCATTTTCAACATATTTCTGGCTAAACTATTCTTTTAATGTGACCTACATTTACAATTTATTTCAGTTGAAGAAGTGCAGTTTAAGAACCTTAAAAAAAGTATATTTTACGGAATGCCATAGTAACGTGCACAAAGTCAATATGACTGTACAGAACACAAATGTGTGGTAACGTTTATGGAACATGTCTTGTGTAATTTGCTATGACTGGTACAGCATTTATTTGACATTCCTGTGTGTGCATCTGTGCTCTGGCTTTATTTCTTATGAGTGTGGAAAAATGCAGCTATGATTTGGAATTTCCTCTCAGCAAATAGCAGACTAACACACACACTTCTGTTACAACTCATACAGACACAGGGAGAAATGCCTCTTACATTAAACACACAAAACTTGAAGGTCACAAAATCATATTTCCTGTTTGTGAGTTGTTTGGCACATGGGTTAACTGGGTTAGCAGTTTCTGTCGTGTGCTGTGGGGTCCATCTGTCTTTCTCAGTGGTCTAGTATGTGGGTTTTTTAAGAGATGTTCAATGAGACGAGGAGTTGGGAGAAGAGTGGAATGTTTGCTTTGGAATCCCTCCATTCCCTGTAACCACAGTGATTATTCTTCCAAGAATAGAATCAGTCTCATCTACAGATTGTGGAAACCAGAGCAGCTCATGCCGGATGTGTTTCACAGCATATATATGCTTGTTTGTTTTGTACATACATCATCACTATTGCATATACTTCTCTAACCATAAATATGACCAATAATAGTGAATGTTGTTTTGTGAATTACAGCCGTTTAATGGAGTGTTTGATGTGCCAGTTGTCAGGAAGAGTTTGATTTGTCTGATGCCTCTGTGTGCTTCTTTAAAGCTCGTGTTGTGTGTGTGTTGTTGAATGGAAGTGTGTTAAAGCATATGAGTGTTTCATGTCTCTGCCTTTGTGGAAGGTTTTCATTAAAGCTTGACCTCTGACCCCTGTGGGAGTTCATAAAACTTAGGCTCCCTACCATGGCAATATTAAATATTGTTACATGAAATGCATCTGAATTCAAATATAAAAATTAAAAACTTTTAACTTTATAATAAGGTCTGATTTTGTTAACACTAAAATATATTGTGTGTGTGTGTCTGTACAGTTGTGGTCAGAATTATTGGAACCCTTGGTAAATATGATCAAAGAAGACTGTGAAAATTAACCTGCTTTGTTAATCCTTTTGATGTTTTATTTAAAAAAATCACAAAAAGCTAACCTTTCATTGGATAATAAGAATTTAAAATGGGGGGAAATATTATGAAATAAATGTTTTTCTCAAACACACGTTGGACACAATTATTGGCACCTTTTTATTCAATACTTTTTGAAACCTCCATTTGTCAGTTTAACAGCTCTAAATCTTCTCCTATAATGCCTGATGAGGTTAGAGAACACCTGACAAGAGATCAGAGACCATTCCTTCATCCAGAATCACTCCAGAGCCTTTAGATTCACAGCTCCATGTTGGTGCTTCTTCTCTTCAGTTTACCTCACTCATTTTCTACAGGGTTCAGGTCAGAGGACTGGAATGGCCAGCAGAAGCTTGGTTTTGTGCTCAGTGACCCATTTTTGTGTTGTTTTTGAGGTTTGTGTTTGGATTATTGTACGGTTGGAAGATCCAAACATGGCCCATTATAAGATTTCTAATAGAATCAGTCGCTTATTGATTTTTTATCTGTTGGTATTTGATAGAATCCATGATGCCATGTGTCTGAACAAGATGTCCAGGACCTCCAGCAGAAATATAGGCCCACAACATCACAAATACAGCAGTATATTTCATTGTACACATGGGGTACTTTTTATCCCTGTGTTCACCAAACCCATCTTGAGTGTTTGCTGCTAAAAAGCTCATTTTTTAGTTTCATCTGACCATAGAAGCCAGTCCCATTTGAAGTGCCAGTCCTTTCTGATAACTGAATATGCTGGAGTTTGTTTTTGGATGAGCTGTCTTGAAATCCTCCCAAACAACATGTGGTGATGTAGGGGCTGTTTGACAATTTGTTTTTAAGGTTTTTTGACCCCGAGACTCAACTATTTTCTGTAATTCTCCAGCTGTGATCCTTGAAGGGTCTTTAGCCGCTCAAACTCTCCTTCTCACCGTGCATTAGGACGATATAGACACACGTCCTCTTCCAGGCAGTTTCATTACATTTTCTGTTGATTGGAAATTCTTAATTATTGCCCTGATGGTGGAAATGGGGATTTTCACTGCTCTAGCTATTTTCTTAAAGCCACTTCACTAATTTGTGAAGCTCAATTATCTTTTGCTGCACATCAGAAATATATTCTTTGTTTTTTCTCATTGTGATGGATGATTAAGGGAATTTGGGCTTTGTTTTCCCTCCTATTTATATTTCTGTGAAACAGGAAGCCATGGCTGGATAATTTCATGTTCATAATCACCCTAGAGTGCTCAAAATTGTGAATATGAATGGGAGTATACTTCAGAGATATTTTACTCTTAAGAATTTCTAGGGGTGCCAATAATTGTGTCCAACGTGTGTTTGAGAAAAACATTTATTTCATAATGATATTTCCCCCCATTTTAAATTCTTATTATCCAATGAAAGGTTAGCTTTTTGTGAATTTTTTAAATAAAAGATCAAAAGGATTAACAAAGCAGGTTAATTTTCACAGTCTTCTTTGATCATATTTACCAAGGGTTCCAATAATTCTGACCACAACTGTATATACATACATACAGTGCCGTCCAAATGTAAAGACAAAATTGCTCTGTTGACTGTGGAGTCCAGACATTAACAAATATGATTAAAAGGTGAATATGAGACAAAACTACAAAATGTCACATTTTATTATTGGGTGATTCAACACATAGATGTTATACCAGCTACGAAGTTCAGCACTTTTAGAGTTTCATCCCTCTATCTGATGTGAGCGTAAGTATTGAAACCGTTGCCTCAAAGATCTTTCTAAGTGATCAGCTGTGTCCTGCTGCATTAATTCTTCAGATATTAAAAACTGTGTTGTATCAGTTATATCCATTACTTCTGTATTCTGAATCTTCCATTCGATGATGACACACACAAACCAGGATGAAGATGGAGGGGGATAACTTTGAAAGAAAAGCAAGCAATTTGGATGCTCAAAGAAAAGAGGAAGTCAATTAGAGCTCTAGCAAAAACAAAGGGCATGGAGAAATCAAGAGTTTGGAAACCACCAGTGACACCAGCAACCAACAACTACCTGAGTTGATGACAGACAAATCATAAAAGCTGTGAAAACGAAGCCTAAAAGACGTTTCTGTAAACTCACCAACAACATCCAGAAAGCTGGGGTGATGCTCTGACAATCTACTGTCCTCAGGAGACTTTGACACAGAATTATAGATGCTACACAGCAAGATGCAAACCTCTGACCAGCACCAAAAATAGACAGGCAAGATTAGAGTTTGCAAAAAAGCACAAAGGTGAGCCAGACGAGTTTTGGAACTGTGTTTATGGACCGATGAGACAAAGATGAACCTTTATCTAAGTGATGGGAAAGCAAAAATATGGAGAAAAAAGGGAACTGCAGATGATCCCAAGCATACAGCCTCATCTGAAAAGCATGGTGGAGGTGGTGTCATGGCATGGGCATGCATGGCTGCCTCTGGAAGAGGCCCTCTCAACTTTACTGATGACTTAATGTATGATGACAGTAGCAGAATGAATTTGGAAGGGTACAAAACCATCTTGCCTACCAATATTCAAGAAAATGCCACCAGATTCATTGGGAAGTGCTTCATATTGCATCAGGACAATGACCCAAAACACCCAGCCAGTTCAGTCAAGGAATTTATAAGGGCAAAGAAATGGAAAGTCTTAGATTGCCCAAGTCAATCTCCAGAATTAAATCTGATTGAGCATGAATTTCACCAGCTGAAGAGGAGAGTAAAGGCAGAAACTCCCCAAAACAAGCAACAATTGGAATTGGCTGCATTAAAGGCTGGGAAAAGTCTTTCAAAAGATGAGAGCAAGAGTCTGGTGATGTCTATGGGTCACAGACTCACTGCTATGATTGTGTGCAAGGGATCTGCAACTAAATAATAGCTTTTAATCTTTTATATCTGCCTTATGTTCAACTGTCCCAATACTTATGCTCACATCAATGAGTGGGATGAACTCTAAAAGTGCTGTTCTTTTTATTTGGTAAAACATGTATGTGTTGAAACGGTTGATAATAAAATGTGACATTCTGTAGTTTTGTCTCATATTCATCTTTTAATTATATTTGTAAATGTCTTGACTCCACAGCAAACAGAGCAATTTTGTCTTTACTGTTCCAATACTTGTGGAGGGCACTATGTATATGGTCACCTTTATTTATATAGCGCTTTTAACAGTAGAGATTGTGTCAAAGCACTTAATAGTATCAAATTGGTGGATAGAATGTGAGTAATGTATAATAATATTAAACACTCAATTTTCAGTTAAAGGCATTTCATTATTGGATTCAGAGATGTCATTGTCTAGCTCAGTTTAGCTTAAATAGTATCTGTGAGATCAAATTTATAATAATCGCTAGAAATTAAGTGTCCCCAACTGAGCAAGCCAGAGGCGACAGTGGCAAGGAACCAAAACTCCCTCTGTGACAGAATGGAGAAAAAAACCTTGGAAGAAACCAGGCTCAGTCGGGGGGCCAGTTCTCCTCTGGCCAGGATATTATTGTTTACTTATTGTTTTAATTAAAATTTTTGTAACACTTATATTCGATAGTCCACTTTAGACATTCTACTAACAGTAAGTAACTTTGCAACTACATGTCAACTAGCAGTCATTATAGTATTAGTAGACGGTCTGCTTAATATCTTCTAACACTTTATTTTGATGGGTCCACAGCATACAACATACTGACTATTAGAAACTTTGCAAGTATATGTCAACTTACTCTACTAACCCTAAACCTACCCGACTGAGAATTAGTAGACATGGAGTTGCAAATTAATGAGGATTAGTTGACATGTAGTTATAAAGTTACTTATAGTTAGTAGAATGTCTAAAGTGGACTATCGAAATAAAGTGTAACCAAAATTTTAAATGTACAAATGTATTATATTTCTATTTTTATAGAAATTTTATTAAAAAATTTATTAATAAATGAAGAGATTAATATTAACTAAGAGTGAGTATTGTTTATTGTTAACTAATGCAGTTAATGTTAAGAATGTTAAGAAACGAAAATAAATCATTTTTTATTACCGGTAGTTTAACTTTCTTAACATTAACTACATTAATTAATCAAAATGACAAATGCACATAACAAAATAACACTAAAATTCAAATAACCTGAAAATCTAGTAAAAACTAAATATTAATATCTACTGTGATAGTATATACTGTAACTAGTACCAAAATAATATTGTGCCAAAACCAATCACATTTACTTCGAAAAATGCAAAAGAAAAAAGAGAGAAAGAGAGAAAGAAAGAAGGTTACTTAGAAGGGTACTTGATTTATATTTAATTGTTAAATGTTACTTGTCATCTTTTTGTTATTGTTTGCTTTTTCTCCACTTTTTTTTAGAGACCTAGATTTTCAACAAAGAGAAAGTGAAGTGAAAAACAGGAAGAGAAAAAGAAACATGATGAACTGATTAGAGCTCTTAAAGAAGATTAAAAGCAGCTCAGAATTCTTTTGTTCACAATAAGATGTGGTGTGTGAGTGTGTGTGTGTGTTGACGATGCACATTTGCTTTCATTTAAATACATTGTTTAAGCATAAAGGCGTAGAGCTCTTTGTTTATGTGTGTTTCTTATTACAGATCCTCTTCAGAACATCAGAACACACTCTTAATGTCTGGATCCCTTCAGGACTGTTTCTCGTTATACAGCTCTTGTTATATTTCACCCTCTGCTCTGCTTCATTATCTGGTTGTTTGTGTTCTTCAGGACAGACTCTTGGCCAGTAATTGGCTCGGTTGTGGCCAGACATGACGGCCGCATTGATGCTGTAATGAGAGCTGGAGCGGCCGGCCAATCGGAAAGCAGGAGCTGAGTTCTCAGACAGCTGATTGGCTGGCTTAGTATCACAGTGGTCTCCAGGTAGCGAGTGAATGTGGGAGAGCATGTGGCTGTTTGTGGAGGGTGGAGTCAGAGAGAGAGAAGGATGGAGAACTAATTCAGCAGTCTTCATTAAGACTTTGGCAGTGAGTTTGGACCAAACTACCCAAAACATAATGTTAAGAGTCTCTCAGAACTCCCAGCAATATAATGGCCTCCCATCCTTTCTCTTAGCAAATTTCAGTGTCAATTTCAAAGTGCTTTGAATCTGTTTTACACTACATATTGCCAAATTCTTGAGTCTCTCTGTACTGAATGTGGCCAAAAAGATGGATATGAGAGACAGTGATGGAAAGTAGAGAGAGAATGTGTTATAAAAAAAGGTGTTTTTTTTGTTGAGTCATGCTGAAAGTCTTTCCAATCTTTCACTTCTGGAGCTTTAAAGGTCTATTTTTCCCCCTCATAAACAGATTTAAAGTGATTCTGGCAGCAAAATACTTTATGTATGCTGATTATTTATATCCAGATGGCTATTTCATTTTGAAACTCTCCATCTACACTAGTGTTTTCATTTTTTTTTTCAAGAGTTGCTCATCCAAATTGCTTAAATCTCAAAAAGCTTCAATCTGCGCATGCATAAAATGTAATAAATCTCACTGAGATGATACAGAGACACAGATGAAACTATTTTCATGAGTTTTCTGGCACAATAATTTTATTAGCAAAATATTGCTGCACAAAAAAATCACCATTTAACTCTAACCCTAAAAAAAAAAAAACCTTGTTTTGAAGCAGGACAGCAATTTACCCTTTGCAAAGACAGAGCAGGTTCATTTTGGCATGAAACAAAGTCTCAATTGTTTTCATGTTGTAAGAAAGTCAAGCAATAAATAGTTTTGTGGCAGTGTGAGAACCGATCATCTCTTCCTCTTTACAAGTTATAGCATGAAATAAACATGAATGAACATCAGAAGGTATTTTGTTTCACACCACATAAGTACACACCATTTTTTTTACAAGTTCATGACCACTAACGTTAATCTACTCTCCTGTCTGAATTGTTTGTTGGACAAAGAATACAGATCAGGCATTATGATTGGTCAGATTGTATGTCGATCAAACTCCCTACAAAGGGTCAATTGCGAGTACATTTTGGAATGTAATTTATAAAGTAGCATTTAACTTTAACAAGACCAGTATAACTATAGATATAGGTACAATATGCATCACACAATTAAACGTGTCATTATTTTCAAATACCTCCCCATTCAATATATATATATATATATATTTAAAAAAATATATATATCTAATTTATCCGTTTGGGAGACCGTCTTCAAAAAGCTCTATTTTTGCTGGACAAAAATGCTGTCTCTGTGTGGACAAAAAGCCAAAATGTAGAGAAAAAAAATGTGTTTTCATATATATCTGGATTAATGTGAGCAAAGCTGCAGGCAAGGCAGACAGCATATTTAGTTTGACACACATGAAAACAAGGTGAGAGCAATAGTCTGTTCAAACACTTGACTTCAATTATTCAGCCAATGAAACAGAAGGCAACAGACAAAAACAAAAAAAAACAACAACAACAACAAAAAAAATTAAATATTATGCGGTCTTGATGCCTTGATCTTCTCTTTCAGTCCTGTGTGAGAGATGATGATTATAATGAGAGACAGATACTTTGATTACAGCTGATCTGAAGATAAAGAAACTGACCTCAATCAGTGCTGCTGCTCTTCAGAGAGAAAGAGAAAATCTCTCCCATTGTCCTCAATACATGTCCTCAATTTTGACCTTCCTTTCTTTTTGCAGGAAATAAATTTCAGATGGGACTTTATTTTTTTCCATGGGGGAATTGATGGATGCATTGTGTGTTCATGTTGACTTAAAAATGAAAATGCACTTCTGAACGGGACAAGTCTGTATAGCTTGAGGTCAGTATTTTTCAGACACATTCACACAAGACATTTATGGTAGGGGCAGTCGTGGCCTAGTGGGTAGAGAGTTGGACTTGTAACCCGAAGGTTGTGGGTTCGAGTCTCGGGTCTGGCAGGGATTGTAGGTGGGGGAGTGAATAACCAACACTCTCTCCACCCTCAATACCACGACTGAGGTGAGACCCTTGAGCAAGGCACCAAACTCCCAACAGCTCCCCAGGTGCTGCAGCTCCAGGTGTATTTTCACTACTGTGTGTGCACTTGGGTGGGTTAAATGCAGAGCACAAATTCTGAGTATGGTTCACCATACTTGGCCTCACACCACTTTCATCTTGACACTATTTTTATGAATTATCTGAATTGTAGTTGTATCAGCTTTACATACTGAATGTCATGTCCTCTTTTATCCCAGATAATATAGATCAAATTAATGTGTCTGTGTGTGTGAAAGAGTGAAAGATGATAAATAGAAAATGTGTCTCTTTATGTCTATGATGCTGTGAGCCTCATCAGACTGCAGGTCATCTAAGCAGAGGTCAATTGCCTGAGGACATGACATGTCATGTGAGTAACCAGTGACTGATAAAGACACATTGTTTCTTCTGTCCTAAAAGTGTCTGAATGATCTATACTGATCTTTAGGAATGAACTCATTCAGTTTCATGTGCTGGACCTTTGAATTTGGACTCCTTGTTTTCCATGTTTAATTTATTTAATTGTATTTATTTTAATTTTATTTTGATGTAATTTTGTTGTTTTCCAATATTAATTCAAATGAAACTATTTTAAGTCTAAACCTTTTTTCTTTTCTTTTTTTTTTGGTACAGGCTAGTTTCAACAAATGTTTGGGGTAGACTGGAGAGTTTTAAGTCATGAATGTTATTTCATCAATAGTTTTCCATGATGTTACCCCTGTAGTCTCTAAGAGATCCAGGGGATTGTTGCAACAACAAGTTTATTCCACACAGGGACTGTTGCATGATGATTTTTGATGACTAAAGGTGAAAATTCAAAAATTCTGCAATAATTACATCACACCACCCCCACCCCCCCTCCGAAAACTCACAAAAAGCTCTTTAGATCAGTGTGATTCACTTGTTTATTCATGGCTGAGTGTGTTGTGTGTGTGTTTCATGAGGGCTGACACGTATAACTGAGTCACTGTTACATCCTCCTTTATTTCTGACCCTGGACAACAAAACCAGTCTCAAGTCGCTGGGGTATATTTGTAGCTATAGCCAAAATACATTGTATGTGTCAAAATTATTGATTTTTCTTTTATGCCAAATATCATTAGGATATTAAGTAAAGATTATGTTCCATGAAGAACTTTAGTAAATTTCCTACTGTAAATATATCAAAACTTAATTTTTGATTAGTAATATGCATTGCTAAGAACTTCATTTGGACAGCTTTAAAGGCAATTTTCTCAATATTTAGATTTTTTTGCACCCTCAGATTCCAGATATTCAAATAGTTGTATCTCAGCCAAATATTGTCCTATCCTAACAAAGCTTATTTAAAGCTTACTTATTCAGCTTTCAGATGATGTATAAATCTTTATACATTTATCTTTTGTATAAATCTTTTGTAAATGTATAAATCAATTTAGAAAAATTGACCCTTATGACTGGTTTTGTGGTCCAGGGTCACATTTATGATCCTGGTAACCAGGACAAGGTTTTTTTCCCTGCATAGTCATTGTTAAAAAAAACTGATTTCCCTCATATTGTTTTCCTACAGTAGTTGGGAGGGACTGTGGCTATGTTTAGAATTGCATATACTTACTATTTCTGAAGTAATTATTGTGGTATTGATGGTTAACCAGCATGCATTTGTGGCTGGTGTCAAGTCAGAGTGATTTTGGTCTCTTAGTGCACTATATACTTAGTATAGCTTTACATGATCTAAAGTATTTTGTGAGTAATTAATATTTAAACAGGATGAACTCAAATGTGCCTTTTCATCTGGCTCCCTTTTCCTCGGTTCTTTAATCTTTCTGGACAGACTCAGAGGGAGGTATTGTTGGCAGAGGGATTGTGGGTAAAGTAGGGCAGTAGATCTGTGATGACTTGACACTGCAAAGGAATTTTCTCTGCAGTTGGACTTCCTGCTGTTATTAAAGGAAGCTTTTGTTGCTGAATTGCTGGACTGTGTTCAGTCACTGTCGGAGTTCATCTGGGAAGAACACGGTCCAAAATAATCCATGCAGCACCACCACAACCACAAAACCCTCTTTGCCTGGGTCTGTTTTCACCATAAACATGCACCAGCACATTAAATACATTTTGTATGTTTATATATAGGGCAAAATGTTCCAAAATAACAGCATCAATGTCTGTTCCTCTCTGAGATTTTAGAATATTTTGTATGTCTCTTTACTAGTTTATTCCCATCCTAATCTTTGACTTGACAGAATGTTGTCAAGGTTCTTTTTTAAAATTTAGAAAGGCAAACACCCTCCAGCATTGTTTATTATTTCCTTATGAGTTACACATTACTTAAAGCTGCTGTGTCATTTCTGCAGCACTAGTGAAACCAGACTTATTCCACTCTGTAAAACCTAAAAATGTCTTTAATAAAACATTCTAGTACCTTACTCAACATGCAGCAATTAGTAGAAAAAATTCTAAGTTATACAGAAAACCTTAGTTAAGATAAATTGATTAAGAACTATTTTATACAGTACTGTTGTTGTCACATTCTTTTAGACAAGAATGTACTTGTTTAGACTTAAAGGGATAGTTCACCCAAAACTGAAAATTTGAATATTTATCCGCTTACCCCCAGGGCATCCAAGATGTAGGTGACTTTTTCTTCAGAAGAACACAAACAAAGATTTTTAACTCAAACCGTAGCAGTCTGTCAGTCATATAATGGCAGTCAATGGGACCCACGGTATTGAGAGACAAAAAAACATACACAGGCAACACCAAATTAAACCCTGCAGCTCATGACGATACATTGAAGTCTTAAGACACGAAACAATTGGTCTGTGCTCATGTCAGCTTGAGATTTGGATCCGTGGCAGAAGTTGTTCCAAACACAAAATGTTTTTTAAGACACTATAGTATTTATTTACGTACTGTACTTACGCCGTGTGGCATCGCTCTATCAGCACTGCTGTTATTACGGGACTTGGATCGCAGCTGTTATAATGTAGAGCGCTTTCACATGGCTACTTTGTGTGATATTACTTATTTCAATGATATTCATAAGGATATTAATAATTTTATATATAGTTAAGGCATTATGTTTAGATGGGAATGAGACTAAAGCTTGCTTGGTCAGAGTGATTATCAGATGATCTGTGATTGGTTGTTTATTGCATTCTTCACAATTCTATGTCAAACCATTTGGGAAACAGTATGAGGGCAACATCCCAGAATATCCTAAGCAGCTGCTTTATTGCCTTGACAACACCTGTCGCCATGGTGCTGAAGTCTGAGTCTGCGTGTCTAATGCACTTCGGCCGTCACACTTTCACACACTCACACTCCTCTGAGTCTCGGTGCAGTTAACTCAGTGTGCGGCTCATACGGGTCTGTTTAGATATGATGGTTCTTAAATCAAATGATCTGTTTATTGACTCTCAGTGTGACGTAAATATCGTTGTTTCCACAGACTTTAATCTGTCCTCCAGATGCTGTTCACTGCAGGACTCATATCAGAGACAAAACTGAATTTTACTCGCTCTTTTGACATTACAGTTAGATGTACTATGTAGACATAGTATAAGCCTACCATTAACAGTGTAAAACTTTAATTGAAATTATTAAGCACACTGAAAAAAATTATTATTTTTTTTAAATTGGTGACTAAATAGAATATAGAAAATTTGGAAAAATAACAAAATACACATTGGTGTTAATTACAAGTGTTAATTGATTGATTGGTTAATGAGTATGCTCCCAATTATTATGGATTTCTCTCAGGTGTGTTTGTCATGTGTCCATGCCATGTGATGTTCTATTTAAGCTGCACCTGTACCAATAAACAATGGACTGCGTGTTCTCACTGCAACCTGTGTGAAGCATGTTTATTCTCTGTCTTAGCCGGTATCTAGTCAAGCTCTGATTAACAACAAGTAATTCATGTATAATTGTTTGGACAAAGCATGGGGAATTATGAGGATGTGTACACATTTATGATGAGATATTTTAGATAATTTTTTTTTTTATTTTTTTTTTATTATGTTTGCCACCACCCCCACCCCCACCCATGTTAGTTTATACTTGCACTTAATCATGTTGACATATAAATGTGGATCAAAAGATCTGGATTTAAGGTTTAAAACTGATTTTATTTTTTTACATGAAGGTGCCAAAATAAGCAGTTTTTAAATTTTGAAAAATAAATAAATAACTTAATTTTTTACATTTGATCTCTCACTTCTAAAAGTGGTTTATATGTCATAAGGTTAACTACTGTCTCTAAATAGCTATTTAGATATTGGTTACCTTTATTTTCTTTGCATGCCATTAGCCTTTTTTAATAGTTTTCAGTTTCAGCAGTGGAGTGAGTTATTATATTGTGATGAAAGATCATGAAGGCAAATACTTTTTTTTGACTAAGGTGCACAGTTAAATGGTTCAGTATAAGATCAGGAACATATGAAGAAAGAAAATTAATCACATTTAAATTGAACTGAAGAATAATAATGTGTAAATAATGGCCTCTTTAATCCACTTTGTGATCCAAGTAGAGATCAAACTGTTAAAAAGAGGATTTCCTCTGATTTGTATTCCCGATAATCCTTCAGGAAAAGCTTCAAGTATTCTCTGACCCGTGTGTTTTTTTTAGTCCTTCCCCCACATCTTCACTTTTCCACATGTCTGTTATGTGTTGTGTTGGTCTGTCCTCTTTTTGCTCTGTTTGGATTCTAATCACTCCTTCCATTCGACTCTCTTGGAAAAGGAAGGGGTTTCCATGGTAATGCCAGCTGAAGTGGAAAAGACGTTTTTTGTATGGGTGCTGATGCAGTGTGTGTATGTGTGTGTTGGGTGAACAGATGGGCTTCCCTGTGTATTCTTTTTGTGCTTGACAACAGAGTGATTTTTCCCTAGGGTTTTATGACAGAGAAAATGAAGCACACTTTTCTTTTTGTCTCTGCTGGATTTTTATTGCCATCTGTTAATTGTCTCAGGCTAAAATCTGGCTGTGACCCTAATCAGGCCGACTGTAGCAAAATACCTTTGACCTCTGACCCCTGCCGATCTCTACATCTCCTACATCAGATCCTGACCGTGATCACCTGTTTGAAACCTGGTGAAAGTCTTTTGTGAAAACATTGAAGAATTTTTGGCAAAGGAAGCAGAGATTTTAGAAAAACACAAAGTCTTTATGCTTCTGAAAGAGAGCAGTGTTTCATCTATTTTAGTTAGATTTTAGAGTTGAAAATGCAGATCACTGAACCAAGAGTCAAATCCTTTAACTGCACAAGCTTTTGAGGCCATTTAGACCACTGTAGAGCAAATACACCTTATTCAAGATTGAACAGTGAAATAGAAGTAGATTCGTACGTTTATATAGTTCGTTAAGCCACATCAAACCCTCAGGAGACTATTGCTCAAGTATACGGTACATGTATATATATACACACACACGTTAAAATTGCTATTTTTAAACATTTTTATGTCATGTAAAGCTATAAAAGTTTTTCCCACCAGCTTTGTAAATTAAATAGTTTGCATAATATGAAAACCAGAAACTTAATAAAAATAAAGAAAAAAAAATTGAGCAAGAGTCCTGAGGCCAGTTTTCCTTAACAACTGAACTTGCATATTTAAGTGAACATAGTTAATATTTATATAATTATATATATATATATATATATATATATATATATATAAACCTACATATTTCTATGTATGTGTCTTATCTCTGTGTTTATACAGAAATATATACTCACACATATGCATATGTAAATGTGGGTATGTGGTGTATGTCTACTTGCACTTAACATTGTTAGACTCACCCTTATATAACTGTGCTATGATGTATAAATTCAAACTTTTACAACTGAAAAAAGACAATAGATAATTTGAGAACCTTTTATTTGAAATGTCAGTGTTCAGGAAAAGAAAAAAAATAATAAAACAGCAATATAAATATTAGCATATAAAATGCAAGTAGCACACAGGAGCTGGGAATCAAAGCATCTTATCATAGATGTTACAGCAGGATTACAGCATCAGCAGACACGCGCACACACACAGATAATAGATCTATTCAGATTCTTCATATAGACATTAAGAAGCATTCTCACATGTTAAGCACGACAGAAAGCACAAAATTAATAACGGAGGATTTTAGATATATTTGCCCTCCATTTTGTGTCTTTTCATGGAAAAGTGACAGGAAAAGAGGAAGATGAACACAAAAATATATGCATAACATCACAACTTCTAGACTAAGAGTGTGTCACTATTTATTTTCATAAGTAAAAGTTAAACACTTTATTTACAGGTGCGTTAGTTGGCCTTCATAGTACTAAAGAACTACATTGGTAACAGAGTGTGTCAAAAGTGTTTTTTTTTTTTTCTTTTTCTCCATTTTGATTTTTTTTGTGCATTTTTTCTGTAAAATAAAATGACATTCCAGTAGTAAGCCATTCCTTTTGAGCTGATTATCTGAAAAGGTTTCATGGGTTTTTAAGGGCAAATTTCTATTTACAAAAGAACGTCATGCCAATGGTACGAGAACTGTTGTATTCAGAGGGAAAGTGAACCGGAACCTGCATTTGGATGGAATTTTTGCACTATTAGCTTTTTCTAGAACCAGCTTTCAAAGTTCTAACAACTGACTCTTTAATGACAGTTACTGTGCTTGTTGTACATTGAATGAGTGCAAGTTGCCTCCTAACACAGCATCAATCCTAACTGGTATTGGATTTTAACAGTATTCATATTCCATCTTGAGCTTGATTGCTGCCTAGATCAGCAACTTACAGTCAGGAGGTTTTGTGACCATCAAAACAACAGATACTCACTGAAGGCATCGTAAATCTCCCATCTAATTACAACCAGCACTGATAAAGAGCTTCAACACTTCAGGATAACCTGGAAACACTGAATACTAAGGACGATATGCCACTGCGGGCACTTGTGGACTTGTAACTGATTTTACAATGCTCCCATTATGGCTCGGACTTCACTAATGCTCCATAAACATTCAGTTAACATAAAAAAAAAAACAACCAAACTCTGGCTCAGTGATACACAGGGGGATCAATTCTTTAAAAGCAAATACAAATCATAAAAGCAGATGGTTTAACTGCTCACCTCTGGGAGAAAGTTATGGATGGGTATTTATAGATGTCAGGTGATATGGAGATTATCTATAGCGCAAAAAACAGCATGCAGCAATAATCACCTGACTTGCATCTACAGCAACACTTCTCCTAAAACGATCAATTAAAAAAAGTCCATAGTGGTATTTTAGCAAACAATAACAAAAAGTAATAACCATGATGCATTTTACACACATTGCAACATCCACAGCACTGGACACTGTGTCTCAAGAATGCGGTATTGTTATAAGAATACATTTCCTCTTTCTGTCCAGATGTCAGTTTAACATGATCATGGTAAAGTACTGTGGTAAATACATTATTGGCTTGATATACGCAGGAATATAGTGTCACTTAGAAGTTGCCTAAACTTGGCAAACATGAGAATGAAAAACTAATTTCTCTCCAAATATCTGATCGTCCAATAAACCAGGAAACGATTTTACAGTACTTCAAACAAATGCATGTGTGAAATAGACAAAGCGGTTAGAAGTGGGTTTACATTGACATACTGTCTTATTTTTACCCTAATTTTTTTTCTAAATAGTTACAGCTTTCCAGCAAACCTCAGAACAGCACAGAAATGAGTCGTCCAGCTATTTCAACCTCACTAAACCTCAAATCTACCTACGACTCTCTACTTCTTCTCTTTCTTGGTGGATTTCTTCTTGCTGGCGGGCGTCTGGGCGGCTTTGGGCGGCTCAGGTTGGGCAGCAGCAGCGGCGACCTGTGGAGGCGGCAGGGCCTGCTGGGGTTGCTGCTGGTTGGAGGTCAGGGTGGCGGTGCTGCCGGGGATGTAGACGTTCTGCCGGTAATCAGGGACGTGCTGCAGGGTGAACTGAGGGCCGTAGCGGGTGCTCAGACCCATGGTGCCCGGACCCAGAGTGTTTGTCGCCTCGCTGACCTCTGCAGAGAGAAGAGAGTTTTCTGTTAGGTGATTTCACACACCTTCTCAATTCTTTTTGAAATGATTTGTTTAAGAGGTAATAAAATAGCAAGTCACCAAAAAAAGCAAGTCGCTAAATTAATCACTGATATTCTTACTAAGTATTTTGTCTCGTACAAAATAAAGCACATATACATATCTAAAGATTCTTAAATAGAGACAGCAAAATTATTTAAGATATTAAGGACTGTATTCTGAAAAAATTATCAAAATTAAATGTTTATGCTTAAAATTATAAAAAGTTATCTGCCACTGCGATCAGAAAAAATAAACAATTCAAACACTGAAAAAAAAGGTATGTTTTGTCCTGTTTTCCAGTCAAAATATCTAAATATGCTTAAATCAAGATATACAAATCACATACTTTTTTGACTAAGATATGTGACCCTGGACCACAAAACCAGTCTTAAGTCGCATATATTAAGGGTATATTTGGTGGTGGTGGTGGTGATGGCGCAGTGGATAAGACACATGCCTTTGGTGTGAGAGACCCGGGTTCGAATCCACTGTGAGACACCAATGTGTCCCTGAGCAAGACACTTAACCCCCTAGTTGCTCCAGAGGCGTGCGACCTCTGACATATATAGCAATTGTAAGTCGCTTTGGATAAAAGCGTCAGCTAAATGAATAAATGTAAATGTATATTTGTAGCAATAGCCAAACATACATTTTATGGGTCAAATTTATTGATTTTTCTTTTATGCCAAAAAGATCTTAAGTAAAGATCATGTTCCATCAAGATATTTTGTAAATTTCCTACCGTAATATCAAAACTTAATTTTTAATTAGTAATATGCATTGCTTCATTTGGACAATTTTAAGGCAATTTTCTCAATATTTAGATTTTTTTTGCATAGTTGCATCTCCAAATATTGTCCTATCCTAACAAACCATACATCAATGGAAAGATTATTTCAGAAAATTGACCCTTAAAACTGGTTTTGTGGTCCAGGGTCACATATTAAGTCCCAGTAAACCAAAATTTATTCTACAAGATTTCAACCTAGAAAAAAGAAACAATGACAAATTCAAACAAACTGAGTGTTAATGGAAAACTGCTGAATGTCTGATCTCAGAACAGTGCTGGACAGAACAGTGGAAACAGTGACGCTCTCCAGTAGGGAAACAAATAACTCAATAATGTCTGTCTCAGAGTCTTTGTAGAACAAATATAAAATGATTCCACTTGCTTCTTATGTGTCTGAGTGAACGTCTTTAGGATTTGGCCAAAACAATCTGTTCTAATCTGCTTTTACATAAGATGATGTACACTACAGTTCAAAAGTTTGGGGTCAGTAAGATTGTTTTTCCCTTTATTCAGCAAGAATAATAATAATCACAGAAATAAATTACATTTTAACATATATTATCATAGAAAACTTATTTATATTATAATATTTCACAATATTACAGTTTCACTGTATTTTTGAGACTTGGTGAGAATTAATGACTTCAAAAACCCAACCCCAATCTGTTTTACAGGCAAAATACCAGTATTAGTCTGTAGCCTTTAGAGTTAGTCTGTAGTCATAATCAGCTTTACGTAACAGCAGCATCCTTCTAAATGATTAAGAAATACCACAGCAACTAAGTGAATGTGTGACGAGTCACTTTCTTTTTATTCCTGCTCAGTCACAGCAGCAGTGAAAATAAAGGGAAACATGAGAGAGGCTGACGTCACGCTGCTGTGTGTCAACAGCTTTGATGTGATTTGTATAGATATGGGCCACTGAACTGTGTGTGTGTGTGCGTGTGTGTTCCCACATGGACATCTGTGACAGTGCATGTGCTCATTCAACATGATTGTCAATCATGCATGCAAGACAAACATATATGCAAAAATTAATCTGACTAAGATGTAAATGACTGATTAATCAAACAGCAATGCAATGAAGTGAATGTTTCTCATGTTTTCAACAATACATGCACAATAGTGATACCTGACACCATTAAAGAGCAAGTGAGAGATTCTCACCATTAGCAGCGGCCATCAGCGCCTGGAGCTGCTCGGCCTCGGTTGGGGGGTTGGGCCAGGGTCCTGTTCCCATGGTAACCTCAGGAGTGGCGGCAGCCCTGCAGAGAGGAAATGGAAATAGAGTCAGCAAAACAGAGGCCGTTCTGTACTGCTGCTATCAGCAACAGCTGCAGTGAGTGTGAGGCGCTTTGTGCCCTAATTTAACACACACACACACAAAATCCTCCATGTTACTTTTAACTACACCATGTTGGAAAACGAAAACGAGCAGACAACGAACAGTAACAGCTGCTGAAAACTACAGCACATGTACACAAAACCACTGAACACTTCCATGTGCTCCGACTTGATCATCAAAAGCTTGTTTAAAAACTCCATGGTGAACAAAAGCCCTGATCGCACTAAAATTCACCTCATTACACGCACAAAGCTTGCTTTGCTGTCAGTAAACAGGAAAAGCAACAAATACACTTCCAATTTATCTCCATTAATTCCCCACAAACACAGGAGTTTTGTTTTGAAGCGCCACAAACAGGACATAATGTGTTAATTAAAACATTAGAAACTTTCCTTAATTAGTAAAGGCTACATGAACAAAGGACAGAATCGCTGTTCCTCATAAAATAAAAAAAAACCCTTCCCGGATGTCTTTTCTCTGCGTGTGGGAAGAATAATGGAGATTCTTCATCCTGTTCCCAGTAACATCAGGAATATAAATGTTTTTGGAAGAAATGTATTCTGCTTATTAATGCTGCATGTATAAAATAAAATAAAATATATATAGTTAAAACTGTAATATTAAGAAATATTTTTAAAATTAAAAATAGTCACATTCTATTTGAATATATGATATAATGCACTTTATTTCTGCGATACAAAGCTGAATTTTCAGCATCATTACTCCAGTCATCAGTGTCACAATCCTTCAGAAATCACTCTAATATGTTGATTTCCTGCTTAAGAAACGTCTTGTTATTAATTTTAAAAAGACTTAATATATAAAGTGCTGCTTAATATTTGTTGTGGAAACAGTGATACATTTATTTTTCAGGATTCTTTGATTAATAGAATCCTGTAGTACATTTTTTGTAATATCATAACAGACTTTACTGTTATCATCATAACAGTCTTTACTGTTACATTTGGTTAATTTAATGCATTCTTGCTGAATAAAAGATAAAATAAACATACTGACCCCAAACTTCTGAACATTAGCATATCAAAGATCAAGAAGCTTCAGTGTGGGAAAATCTAGATTATAGCCTACCTATGTTATTGATTTAACACATTTTACATCTATCCAAATCCCCTTGCATAATTTGTATAAAGCACATCTGTACATACAATTATTGTCTATTGTGTATTGTGTTTCACAATTATTTTTAATCACTTGTTATTTTGTTATCTGTGTCTTGTCAGAAGCTTCCAGTGCACGGACAGGATGACAAGTGTCACCAAAACAAATTCCTTGTGTGTAAGCACACTTGGCAATAAAGCTCTTTCTGATTCAAAGTGAAGATAATTTTACAACTTATTAAATTACCATGATGCAAAGCAGGCTTTTTATAAAATCAGGGGGGAAAAATTGCAGGAACTTGTTAAAAATGCATAACAATGCTTAAAAATTACAGTTATTAATAATAAACAAACAATAAATAAAACACTAAGCTAAATAATTAGCTTGTTACTGCAGCCTGTTTACTGTTCTGAAGCCTTTCATTTGGTTGAACGCAAACGAACACAGATGCTGGAAAAATTAGGTCACAACGAACAGGACAAAACCACTGAACCCACCCACCATCTCACAGTATGTATGGACGAAATTCAAATAAGTATGAATTACTAACAAGCTTCTCTAGCACAGATAGAGAATGAGATGCTAATGCTAAAAGCCATCTGTCTCTGAAGCCGGGGTCTCGTGGGGTCTCACTTCCTGTCTTAAATGAGCCCAGCGGCTGTAAAACCGTCTATCACCACAGACACCAGACAATCAACCGCAGTGGCACAGCACAACATCTGCATACAAGACACGACCACAAGACGGGTGGGAGAGGACGACGAAAACAGACTCAAAGACAGGAAAATTGGGGGAAAAGGAGAGGACACTGGGAAAAGCAAGAAAGAAAGAAAAAAAGACCATGAAGAACAAAAACTGGAATTTAAGCATGTAAAGAAAAAAGTGACAGAAAGAATGAAGGGCAGAAAGACATTTGAAGAGGGAAAGACACTGTTTTTGCCAAGCATTTCAAAAGAGATGAACTCACAGTGCCAAGATGAGGGAAAAACAGGGTTATGTTGGTTTAGAGGGAACAACCCTAATGAGAACCAGAGCAGTGATTTATTCAGTTCATATGATGGGATCAAACTGTCTTGAGACATTTGTGCCACCAGTTCAGATCCTTAACCACTTAATCATTGCCACGTTTAAACACAGAACAATGCAAACCGGGTTAACTCGCCATATCCTGGCAAAACACTTCAGGATGACAGACAAGAGTTCCAGTTTGGTAGCATGAAGATAAGATGCCTCATTTCTCCACAATCAGCATCTCATCACACTTGCAGGAAATCAGATTTCCTATGGGCAGCGTTATCACATCCTGTGGTCAGATAATCACTTCCTGTGGACCAGATTGTGAGTTGTCAAAAATGTGAAAGTTATGGCCCAAGATGTCATTGTTTGTAGCTATTCATTCATAAAACCCCTTACAAATGTTTACACAAAGGACATTGTGAAATTTCCTTCACGAATCCAAAACCGTGGGATGCGCTGCAACAAGGTCGAAGCTACTAATGTGGACAACTCTACACTCGGTTTTCTATTCTATTCTATGAGCATAACGGCCCCTGAGGGCCCCAGCGTCACTATTGGACACTAATGCAGCACCAATAGTCTCAGATGAAGAACCTGATCCTACAGGAACGAGCAGGGGCTCTAGCTACACTTCAATACCTCAGCCTGCTCGGCGGGGTCCATCTTACGTGTGTAGACTGGAGCTTGAAGGAACTGAAAGAAAAGACTGATATTAACTATGGTAATTTGTCAGAAACTAAGGTAAAATATGTTTAAAACTGAAGCACTGTGTTCTTTTAGTATCATTGGGATACTATTATAGTTTTAATTCATATTTTAAATTAGTTTTCATTATTCTTTTAATATTTTATTTTATTTCAGTATGTATTTCACTATTTCAAGTGGTTTTTTTATGGTTTTAGTTTTAGTTACCTATACCCTGAAACTTTGAAACTATTTTCACTCAAAAATTGCAAGAAAATACCCAAATAATTCTAAAAATGACAAGCATGTAAATTAAACATGAAAGACTGAAACAGTATGTTCTTGTAAAACATACTCCAATTATCTTTGTTTTATTTACAACCAATTATCTATGTTTTATTTACAACTTCGAAAAATATTTTTTTACAGTTTAACCCCGCTAATAACACACAGATCTTTGGGCCTGCTGTGATATATGTAGCGCTGCCAATTTAAACTAAACAAAAAGATTTAATTTCTTCCAAATGGATTCTTTCAAACTGGGTCCTGTCAGGCTGGAATGTGTGTGTTGTGTAACGTCTGTTATGGAAACCGATGCGCCCTGAACACTGGCACACAAGAGAATCTGGACCCTATTGGCTGCCTGTGACCGACCCCTCCTCCTAGAGAGCATCTGATTGGACGATTCGCTGTCAATCACACTGAAATAGTCAAAGCTCTTTGGCATCTTAATAGTTCCAATCAGTTTCAGCACAATGCATGACTATAACAGGCATTTGCATGGCAATAAACCTCACTGTCCCCCTCTTTTACTCTTTCGGGCCTCTCTCTCTTTCTCTTGGCAGAGTGAAGTGTTGGGGGTGGAGGGGAAAGTGCATGAAAAACAGCAGCCATTTTGTTAAAAGGAGAAGCACATTAAGATTCAGCACAGCTAGTTTCTTTCTCTTTTGGCTTCTCTCTTTCTCTTTGGAATTGCATTATACCTGTCTTACATATACATTAACACAGCCTACATTTCTTATACACAAGCAAATCTTCATGCAAATCCATTTCTGTATGACTTCTATTACTCTATACACACATGCACCTCAGTGTGTGAGCTAACCATTTATTCAATGCAAATGTTCCTGCTCTCAAAAGAGGTGACTTTCTGCCTTTACATAATGCAAATCTTAGTGTACGTGTGTGTTACTCACCCGCTGGGCCCAGGCCTCTGGTTCTGGGTGAAACGCCAGTCAGCGCTGGGTGGTTTTTGCTGTAACGAGACAAAAGTAAAGCATGAGTAATGACATATAAAAAGAAAAGAAAAGTCCAGCACCATTCATTTGCAAGTCTATTTGTGTGACCTCGCTGTTGCCATGAGGACAGAGAAGTGATGTAAGAGTGTATCCTGTATGCGGTGACGGCCGTCAGTATGACCTTGAGGACGCAGCATGTGACCAAACCAAGAGAACAAAAGACTTGTTCACTTTATTACATAGTGCCAAAGGAAACATGAGTATGATAAAGTCTAAATGAATGTCAGAAGCAGCTTTGACAAATGACTTCTAGAGAGGTTTCATTTGAAATGGATGGGTGCTCAATAAGTTACGGTTATTCACACACACAGAGCAATTAATACTGATAGCATGCCTAAAACATGGCTGGGATGAGCAGGAATTCAAGAATTTCAGTCTGAACACACACACACACTCAGAGAGTGTTCAGGGTTGTTCCAGTGAACGAGAAACAAGCTCTGTGACTAATTGGGCCAAAGACAGAAAGACCATTGTGATTCCATCCTCAGGACAGCAAACACACACACTGCGTTCTATCTCTTTAAATAATCACAACCCCCAAAATAAAAATACTTATATCATTAAAAAACATACACAGTGATTGTCACCTTCATTGTGTATCATGCCAAGTATTCAGGTCTCTGTTCATTCAGTTAATAACTATACTGAGTCAACATATTACCTTAAAAAGACTAACGAGCTGTTTACTTGCTTACATACGTGATTGTAATTTAACCACATGCTTTATAGGCTTTTTTTCAGTGCTATGTAGTTTGAGTAAAGTTTACAAACTGTGTCCGTGACTGAGTGAAATTTATATTATTTATTAGTATTTCAGGGTAAACTTAAAATAATTAAGTAGAAATTACTCATCAAACTCTACTTGGCCACGTTAAATTTACTTATTTCCTTTGCTAATTTTACAGAACTTAGTTAAGTAGATTTGACTTAATTCTGTATTTAAATTTTACTTAAAAAAAATATGCATGTAAAAACTTGCAAAATAAAAATTAAGTAAATTTAACTTCTTGTTTTTTTTGTGTGTGCTTTCACCTGAACATATTCAGTATCTAGAAACGAATTCCTTGAGAACTAACTTCCCGCTCACGTCCATTGCCATCATCATAACCTTCACATTCTTTCTGATTTGAGCAATCCTTCTCTATCAAGCTAGCTAAATATATTTAACATGTGAATTCTTGCTAAATATGCAGTTAATTTACGGGCCGTTGGCATGAATTGTACTCGTGATGGAGCGCTCTTGGAGCGAGTGAAAACCACGACGCTCCGACTTTTAAAAAATTCGCTCCTCCCTCCATTCAAAATCACAATGCTCCACTCCGCGCTCACACACTCTGATACCAACCTGTATTTATTTTTTATTTTTTTCCATTTTTAGAAGATTTTATTTTACAATTGTAAACATCCCTACTTTTTTGTCTGATTTAGACAACCTAACTACTAACCCGACCTGTATGAAAAAAAGTTTTGAATGCATTTTCAAAACAAAACAAAACTCAAATTTAGACTACTTTTGGGGACAATTTTGGTCACAAAGTATCTATCTATCTATCTATCTATCTATCTATCTATCTATCTATCTATCTATCTATCTATCTATCTATAGATATAGATATAGATAGCTTTTCCCCAATTTAGACTACTTTTTTATTGTGCTATATTATTTGTGTGTGCTATAGCCAGGTAAACCAATAAACACATAATCGTAAACGCAATAACTACAAGACTAACCTAAACCGTCCAGTATGAGAAAAAGTTTGAGCATTTAAGTTTAGGGGGAAAAATAATTTACATAGTTTTTAAATTTGTAGACATCATTAATTTCCCCCCTATTTAGGTAATGTCTGTGAACAATTTTATTCACGAAGTAATGCCAAATAGCCAAGGAAACCCATAAACACACAATCCTAAACCTCACAAACAGAGCACAGGTGACTCTGACCCAAACACAAACACGCCTCACTCTGCACACAGAACATTATACACCAAAACACTCATTCAACAAGAACACAAAGAGTTCAGAGCGAGTGAGCATGAAGGTTACATCCACCTGCAGGAATGTCAGAAACTAAAGCCAAATCTTCCATAATGAGGTATCTGGCTTTCTTATGAGCATATGTTTTAAAACAGTATGCAGTTAAAACAATTACATTGTTGCCATAAGACTTTACTATGTTCCATTTTTAATTCAAGATTCACCACAGCCATGGTGATCAGAATAAGGTCACACAACTTGACCTTGCCACATTGACTCAAGGTCACAGCTGCAGGTGGGAAGTGTCCCCTCAGAAAATTCTATTTACATACTGAATATTTATACAAATAACATATAATAGATGTGTCACGCTCCCAAACACACACACACCAAATACGCCTAAAGGTCTCTGTGACAGCTGTAAACACACACTAATGCTCTGCACACATACTGAAGCAGGATGAAGCACACCTACTGTATGTAGTAAAATACACACATTTGAACTATTGAAAAACGTGTATCATACTTAATTCTAATTGAATGAGCCACATTCAAAGCCACTGGACTGCGATAAATTCACACATTCAGCTTATAGATATAAGATTTCTTAGAAAAGTTACATATTCTTATTAAAGTTATAATTCATAACCCTTCAGTCTTAATCTGTAGCTTTACATCTGGCACACACACACACACAAACCAGGAGCATCTGGGTCAGTATATCAACTCTGAAAGATCCTGTGAATGAACAAACTAGATTTATATAAGACATCCGTCCTCACAGATCACATGGAAAACATCTGTATGTGACATATATCCTGACCACACAATAGAAACATCCCTGACCATTTTCTACACACTGAACAGGAAGCTACCTGATTCCAGAAATATCTATTTTTCTTTGTATAACTTGTAAACACTTTGCAAGCCGCTCTCTGTATAAACTGTACACACATTATCACTAGAAACAGAAGGGCAGATGCATAAGACTAGAAACCCTTACAGAGTTAATGAATGACTTGATGTGTACTCTTTTGACTTGAACCACCTAGCAACCACACAGCAAAATACTAAAACCACTTAGTCCAACCAACCACAGCCTGATTGTACTGATCAGGATGATTGCAGCTAAATAGTATAAAAGTAGCACACTACAAGAGCTTCAGAGAAAAGCAATGGCAACATGATCAAAGTGAAATGGGTTAAACTAAAAACATGGTCAAATTTGACAAAGGCATGAAATATGTTTACTGTCATAACATGACTGCAGAAAGTCAACAAATCCAGAAAGTAACACATCTTTAGACAGAGTGTTAGTCAGTGGTAGTTTGGAGCCTTTCTAACAGATTAGGTTCATAAAACTGTCTGGCATGTATTAAATTGGGGTTTTAACATAAATATTGTCATATAAACAGATGAATTTCACATAAATATGTCCAGGACATGTTACACCTAGATGGAAAATTATAATATTTTTACAATTAAACATATTTCCTACAGATTTATCATTATTGTCATTTGTTTTGGATATTTTAATAGTGATTATTCTCATTAAATTCCGAATCAATATTTTAAAAATAAATTTAATGCATTTATTTTTTGCATTACAATAATGAGAACTTGAAGTAGGCTGCATATTAATTGTAATGAAAATGCAAGAGATCTGATTTCTAAAGAAATTAGATTCTCATTTCTAAAATTATAACAAAAGAACAAAAGGTAAAAATAAGGAATTACGACTATTTAGGAACATTTTTACAAATACAAATTACTGTAACTAAGATTTTGAGCTGAGCTGAGTCATTCTCATTAGATTCTTATTCAATATTTTAAATTTAAAAATACAATTTACTGCATCTATTAAGCAATACAATAAAGAAAATTAGATGTAGACTGTCCGCAATTGTCAAGAAAAGGCAAGAAATTATCATTTCTTAAATTCTAAAAGTTTTCTTTAAAGGAACACTCCACTTTTTTTGGAAATAGGCTCATTTTACAACTCCCCTAGAGTTAAACAGTTGAGTTTTACAGTTTTTGATTACATTCAGCCGATCTCCGGGTCTGGCGGTAGCACTTTTAGCGCAGCTTAGCGTAGTTCATTGAATCTGATTAGACCATTAGCGTCGCGCTCAAAAATGACCAAAGAGTTTCGATATTTTTCCTATTTAAAGCTTGACTAGTTAGAATATAGTTCCTAGCCATATTGGCCTAGAAAATCACAACCTTTTATTTTCTGTCGGCCTTAGTACACGATGTAACTACAGGAGAGTCAAGCTTTAAATAGGAAAATTATCTCTGATGACCAAATGCTAATGGTCTAATCCGATTCAATGATCTATGCTAAGCTAAAGTAAAAGTGCTACCGCCAGACCCGGAGATCGGCTGAATGGATTCAAAAACGGTAAAACTCAGCTGTTTAACTCTAGGGGAGTTGTAAAATGAGCCTATTTCCAAAAAAAGTGGAGTGTTCCTTTAAGCACAATATCATCTAGACATTTTTTTGGACAGATTATGATAATATGATAATCATAATCTGTTCCACTCTTAAAAACGTTGGAAAGAAAGATGGTAAAAGGAAAGTGAAAGTCTAAAGATGTCTTTGACAGGGTGGAAATAGAAAAGGTAAGAATCCATGAAGAGTAACTATCGCAGCATTACCAAAATCATTCTTGTAGGTCTAGAATCTGCTATGGACCAAGAGGACCACACACACACACACACAAACACACAGCCGTCTCTCTGTCCTCAGGTCCATTAGTGATTCTTCCATCTCTATTGAAATTCACATGCCCGCCTCCTCACACACACACACACACACACACACACAGATAGAGAGAGCACGTGTCATGACAGCAGAGCCAGATGGCAGCCCAGCGACCCGAGAGACAGAATGACTCTCAAGAGACTCAGAGATGGGACGTTAGGTCCCAAACGGAGAGAATGGGAGAAAGAAAGAGGAAAATCTCCATTTCTCAGGCTCATCTCCTACAGATATAAACACAGGAGATTACAGAGGAATTCCGTTTCAACAAACAGCAAACTTGTATAACATTTGACTAAAACTCTACAAATATCTGTTTCACATGCTAACGAAACACAGGAGGAACTTGCAATAAGAAACTGGCAAATCCTACGCAAGAGCTCATGTAAATGAGAATTGACTCACTATGGGATATCCCATGTGTAGGTCACGTGACTCAGACGTGTGGAATCAATAACATGAGTTCAGCACAACAGGAAGTCAGGGGTCAATGCATGAACTCTGGAATCCTGTTATTCTGTCACCTCTTTCTTCTACTACTTACTTCTTATTTCTCCCTCTCTCCATGCATCCGTCATATTCCCGCCTTTTCCTTCCCCTATCCAAATCCTCATTTCTGTCTGTCGGTCTGTTCCTCTTCCTGTCCATCTGTTATCCATGTTTCTTTCAACCTCGCTTTAGAGTTTCTGTTCTGTGCACTCACAATGTCTGCTCCATATTTCTGTTCATATCTTTCATCTTAACCAGTGAACTCCAAAAATGTTTCCTTAGTCAGAATTTTTGTCTTGTTTTCCAGTACAAAGTCATTTATGTTTGCTTTGTACAATAAACAATTTGGGTGTATCCACTTGATGTTGAATGTAAAATCTGGGTCTTGAAGCAAAACTAGTTGAGAACCACTAATCTAGATGTTTTTCTCTCTGGCAACCATGTCCCACCTCTAAAATCCCAAAGTTCACATTATTCCAATACTCTCTAAGCCTCTTTCCTTACTGAGTCTTAAATTTCTCCTCCCTTCTTGTCTAACACCATCCAGACTCTGCTAAATGCTTTTCTTTTCGTTCTTAATATATCTGCAGCCTTTTCCTTTGTGATCCCACATCTTCTTCCTCCCTCTTCCTGTTTAGTCACAGGACTCACACCCTGCCAGTCTGTTGCAACTTTTGGAAGCCAGTTACTAAATCATAAAAACGGCACTATGACGTACACTTGACGCATATTTTACAAATTACCCAGCTGCTTCATATGAAACAAAACTATGCTCATAAAACATTAACAAACTAAGAGAAAACACAAAATAGGCTTCAACATAACCAGCTCTAAGGCTCAAACATTACCTGATATAATTTTTTCCACCTGTACTACCGGTCAAATGTTTGGATTAACTACAATTGTTTAATGTTTTTGAGAGATATCTCTTCTGCTCACCAAGGCTGTATTTATTTGATCAAAAATGCAGTAAAATAGTAATATTGTGAAATATGATTACAATTTAAAATAACGGTTTTCTATTTGAATGTACTGTATTTTCAAATGTAATTAATTCTTGTGATGTAAAGCTGAATTTTCAGCATCATTACTCCAGTCTTCAGTGTCACACGATCTCCTTCAGAAATCATTCTGATATCTGATTTGCTGCTTAAGTAACATTTCTAATTATTATCATAATTGAAAATAGTGCTCTTAGATATTTTTGTGGGAACTGTGATACACTACCATTTAAATGTTTAGGGTAGTTAAGATAAAAATGTGACAAAATATCTATATTTCAAATCAATACTGTTATTTTGAAGTTACTTTTCATCCAAGGATCCTGAAAAAATTTAGCAGCAGCAAAAAAATTCAGTAGCAGCAAAAACAGTTTCCTACACTGATAATAAGAATCATTATTAAGATTTGAGCACCAACATCAACTCGATAATACAGCACCAAATCAGCATATTAGAATTTCTGAAGGATTATGTGACACTAAATACTGGAGTAATGATGCTGAAAATTCTGCTTTGCATCGAAATAATACATTCTATTTTAAAAGAATAAAAAAAGTTATTTTAATTTATATGAGCAAATTAACTCATGAGCAAATGAAAAGCAAAAAGACTAACAACAAGACGAAAAAAAAATTATCCAAACTTTTGAGAGGTAGTGACAAATCCATTAGTGACTCAACAGTGAAGAATCAGATTGGCTGTGGGGATGAGTATGCTCTCACCTCATTGACTGAGTTCATTAAGTGCTTCCTATTCAAAGTCATGTTTAGTGTGTTGTTATGACTCAACATGGGAGTCTTGACAAACACAAAGTCACTCCTGCTGGAGAGAGTTGAGTAGCAGGGCCTGTAGGTCCTTGTGTGAGGTTCCTGAGGCCCTCCAACCACCTCCATATATCTAATGGGTCCATCAGTGTTAAGCTGGAGGTGAAGGTCCTTATGGGCTCTCTGCTGATAGGAGTGTCTGGAACGGAAGCCCGTTCTGGAGTAGCAGCACGCTGAACCGCCCTTGTGCCTGACGCACCGTACCAAGAGCACCGTCATGGTCAAAAGTGACACCAACGTCACACAGCCCAATGAGATGATGAGGTACAGAGTGATGTCCGTCATCCCCGCCCCCTTGTGTGGCGTTATACGGAAGTCTGTGGATTTGTCCGCGCTTTTTTCTTCAATGGTAACTGTAACCGAAACGCTAGTGGACAAAGCTGGCTGGCCGTTGTCTCGCACAACCACTATGAAGTTATAAGCTGGGTGGGTTTTACCACCCTGTTCATCGTCCATGAGTTTCTGTACAGTACGCAGTTCACCCGTGTGAGTTTCGATATGAAACAGCGATGAATCGTCTCCTGGAGCGATGCTGTAGAAGAGCCAAGCGTTGTGGCCGCTGTCGGGGTCAACGGCGACGATCTTGTTAACGCGATGGCTGACGGGGGCACCATGTGGGACGGTCAGCTGGAGCCCTGCGTCTTCAGAGTGGGTTGGGTAAAGGATGACGGGTGGGTTGTCGTTCTGGTCGACCACAAAAACATGAACGGTGACATTAGACATCTGCGGCGGCGCTCCAGCATCGCGAACCTGCACTTCGATCTTGAACGCGTTCATTTGCTCATAATCCAAAGAGCGCATGGTGAAAATGTTCCCGTTCTCGGGGTTGATGTAGACGTATGAGGAAATGGGGCTGCCGTGGATGGTGGTCGGTAGGATGGAGTATGACAGTCGGGCGTTGTCTCCGACATCTGGGTCTGATGCCGAAACAGTTGATATTGGAGTACCAGGAGCGTTATTTTCAGCTACATCTACTGAGTAGGAGTTCTGCGAGAACACTGGAGCATTATCATTGACATCTGATAAACGGACCGCAAAAGTCTTCTTAGAGGATAGCGGAGGCGAGCCGGAGTCCGTTGCAGTGACAACAACAGTGTACTCATCAATGACTTCTCTGTCTAGACGTCCGTCAGTCACAAGTGTGTAGTGTTCTCCAAAGGCTGACTTTAGTTTAAACGGAAGCCCTGGGGATACTCTAAGTGTGACTTTTCCGTTATCCCCAGAATCTAAGTCTTTTGCACTGATTAACGCAATAACAGTGCCGGTTTCAGCATCCTCCTGGATGGGGCTGGTTAGGGAGGTTAATGTCACCTCCGGAGTGTTATCGTTCACATCGATTATTTCCACTTTAATGTTGCATGAGCCCTCCATGGCAGGAGAGCCTCCGTCCCTGGCTTGAACTGTGATGTCATACACATTCGCTTCCTCATAATCCACATCCCCCACAACACGGATTTCTCCCGATTGAGGATCAACACTGAACATTTTAAGTATTCTCTCTGGTGTATATTTACTGAATAAGTAAGATATTTTCCCGTTTATCCCAGAGTCCACATCAGTGGCATTCAGTTTAGTCACAAGCATTCCTGGAGGAGAGTTTTCCAAAAGGCTAACCCTTTTCACCGGATCATCAAACACCGGCGCGTTGTCATTCACGTCCAGAATCTTAATAAGCAGGAGGGTGGTCCCGGATTTCTCCGGCTGTCCTCCGTCCACGGCCGTGAGCGAGAGGCGAAACGCGGCCTGCGCCTCCCGGTCCAGAGCCTTTTCCAGGACGAGCTCTGGAAACTTAGTGCCGTCGCTTTTAGTCTCCACGTTTAAAACAAAATAGTCGCTGCTGGAGAGGCTGTACGTGCGTAGAGAGTTAATGCCCACATCGGGATCGCGTGCGCTCTCCAGACGGAACCGCGTTCCCGGAGCGGCCGCTTCAGAAATCTCTAGTGATGAATTCACGTTTGGAAACTGAGGCGCGTTGTCGTTTACATCATCAATTTGAACAAGAACTCTGTGAATTTCTAAAGGGTTCTGAAGAAGAATTTGAAGGTGCAAAGAGCAAGTCGAACTTAAAGCGCAAATGCGCTCCCTATCTATAGTCTCTCTAATAACTAAGACACCGTCAGGATTTACCTCGAAATATTGCGCGTTAGATCCCGACACGACTTCTACCTTTCTTTCAGTAATCCTCATCGCGCTGAGACCCAAATCTCTCGCTATATTCCCAACCACAGACCCCGGTTTCTGTTCCTCTGGTACCGAATAACGGAGCTCACCGGACGCGATTGAGAGGTGCATGAGGGAGAGCGCGAGGCAGAGCACGGGCCACGAGCGTCTCCTCTCCATTATGTGCAATCCGGGGAGGGGAAAAGTTTCAACTTTTTCGTCTTATAGAATCCATATTCCAATTAAAGTGGCGCTACGATGTCGCGCGTAGCGCAATCCGATTCGCGCGGAATGAAGGAAGAAGTTTAATACAATTCATGACGGCTGTAAAGCTTTCGGGAAATCACAAGTGAGGAAAAAAACAGTCCTCCATCTAGCTCTTCTCCAAAACTCCCTGAGTTAGCTGCGCCTCCGCTGCGCAACAGGGCGGAGACTGAGTCACAAAGAGGTCCGTCCTAGTGCACGCACACACACACACACACATACACGGATCACACACAGAGAGAGAGAGAGAGACACACTCACACACGTCTCCTAGCGCTTGGAGAAACTTTCACAGCTCAGGTCGACCTGTTTCCAGCACACATGCCAGTGATCCCATGTGGTTTAAAATATTTACGAGATGAGATAAAGAACATTAGAGACTCAAAGGAATGCTGCCAATTTGTGAACACGGCCACAGACCACTAAACCATTGAAAACTTCTACTGACATCTCTGGCAATGTTGCATTACAAGGTAATAAATGTGCAATTATATATATATTAAAATGATAAAATACTAACGAAACAAGACACAAGAGCCATTTAATACATACAATGTTCTATAGTCCGTATTATACAAAACAATATTCTACAAGTCAAAAGAGAATTACAATGACAGGCCACTAGACGGCGCAGTTTTCCCTCTTTGCAATCTCATAATATTTGAATAGTGCCCAAAATGTTCTAAATACTGCTTGTACTTCACGGCAGATTATTAGGTTTAAAAATACATATTTCTAGGATTAAAAGAAAGCAATTCCCACAATTTTAAATATGTTATCAGGCTTTAAGACCATACTACAGAATAATTACTTATCTGTCAAAAAGTATATAATTCCAGTTGATTAAATACATTAAGCTTAATGATATGGGTACCCATACTATATTTCACCCACTGATAAATCTAAAAAGGACCAAAATACATCTATACTGATCATGTCCTTAAAGTCTGTGGTGCTGGTGGGCCTTATGAGAGTGAATCTAGTGAATCCTCTGATAAAGTAACAAATCTGTCTATATTTCCTAAGACACAAAGACACAACAACTACACCGCCAAGTATTCAGATCTCTTTCTCCAAAAGATTTCACTGCTGCTTCCTGTCTACAGATGTTATGCAGAACAATGCATATCTATCACTCTCCCTCTGACCAATGGTGGAAGGAGACCGGATGAATGTGTTGGTCTGTGCAGTTCTGCTGATTCAGAGTTTAAACCAATCAAATATTATGAAAAAAGGTGGTGGTTGTATAAAATATTGTGTTATTATATGTAGTCAATAATAGCAATAAATAAATAAATAATGATAATGTAATAAACATGCAATATTTTTATACACCATACTTTTATACAATTTCTGTATATTTAAATGGATGATAACATTGTCTTATAGAAAACAAACAAAATTTTTGCTATTGTGTAGTATTTATAATTAGAAACAATTATATGCATATTTATTTTATTATATTTATAATTATTTTAATTTCTTTATAATGACAACAATATATTTATAAGTATTACAGATACAGAAACTGCATAGTAATTTATAAGTTTTGCACTGTATAAGTCTATTTTAGAATGATGCAGATCACACCTGTAGCACATTTTTAATTTGATTGTTGCTATTGTGTGATTTAAAATGTGATTCTTTAAAGATACAAAAACTGTATAAATATACTGCATGGTAACATTCCTAGTATTTGTCAATAATCATTATTATTATTTTGGTATTTTGTAGTTTCTATAAATATAATGGTGTAAATCACTGATGCCACCTGGTGTGAATAAATCTTTATTTGCGCACAGATGACATATTTGTAGACCTCTAAACAATGTATGTTAAATTATAGCCATGTGACTGACAGCTGCACGTGTGTTTGTGTGTTATCTTTACTGCCGCACTGTGGTGAGTTTCATGAACTGCAGCTCTGCGCGCACGCCTTCAATAGCAGGAGGGGAGGGACGAGCGGAAAACACAGTACAGCACAACGGTATATACAAGCTTATGTATAAAGGACACAAAAACAGTACAAACGTTTTTAATATTAACTTATTAAATACGATAAAAACTCAAAAAACATAAAACTACTGTAAAAAAGCAAACTGGAGGGCTGAAAGGCGGTGGATCTCAAATGTTGCTAACAGAAACGCTGAGAAGGAGGGTGATGCAAGAGCTCGTTTCAGCACTACAGCGGCGGACAGCGACACTCAGCCAAACGCCTGCTGCTGCACGCAGCCAACCCAACACACACACAGGCTCCATCTGTAATCCAATCAGCTCCCAGTAAACCAGTCAGCAACCTCTTCATACAATGAAGTTAAGCTCGATCCAAACAACAATACAGTATTTTAGTATCACAGACTAACTACATAACATACTCAAGACAGCTCTATCACATACAACAGCACCAGTCAAACTACAATGATGCTGCAAATCTTAAAGATACCATACATTTTCTAAAGTTGAATCAATTTCAGATGTAGGCTGGTCTGTTTTAAAATACAACAGTACAGAATTCAAAAACCCCAGACAAACCGCACTCAGAAAAAATGGTACATATAAAGGGAATATAATGAGAAAATATGAAACAAAATGTGACATACTATAAGGTTTATAGGGTTTGTGGTGCAATGAAACGGACCAGGTAATGTAGCCCTTATAACTATTGTGAATATCATGTTTACTGCCAGTTAAATGTTTGGACACACGTTCCTTATTATTGGTATTTTCTAAACCTTTGAACAATAAATTTCCTTAAGTATCCACTCAAACAAGCAAGCAAACAAAACTATTTTCTAAAGACAATACATAGATCATTAATATTTGTCTACAAAACTAATTGCAAGCTTTTAAGTGAAAGTCTTTAGGAAATAACAATTGTAAGAGTATAAGAAACAAATTGATTTAAGTGTATCCAAACTTTTGACTATCAGCATATATTAAAGAATACAAAATATAATGCAAAATATCTGAGTGGCTATAGAAAACAGATCTACGTTTTTACCTTTAGAAAGTGGAATAATAAAATGTGTGTATGATTAGACTTCTTTTAAATAAAACAAACAAAAATAAAACTGTTTGGGTGAGAAATGCGTGTGTTTGTGTGTTCTTCAGTGTTTTCTTACCTTGATTTGCAGACGCAGGCATGGATCAGAAACATGAGCAGGAGGAGAAGATACCACAGCATCAGCAGCAACATGAACATAAAAAAGAAAAAAAAGAAAACAAGATTTCATTAGAGTGATGAACAGCAGATATGTGCAGGACCCTCATACTTACCAACCCCTTCAGTCTGCGACCTTTTTCAGGTCTCCAGACACTTTAGCAAGAACAGAAATTCACGATCATTTGTTTGTTAGCCAGACAGAGATCGTAATGAAAGAAAAAAAGAAAAGAAAGATTGAAAGAGAAATACCTCTGATGAACAGCAGCTTCAGATATTAATAATTCAAACCTCCATCATATTGCTCTCTCTCTCTCACAGACACACACACACACACACACACACACACACACACGCGCGCAAAAATCTCATCCTTCATAACTGCAGATGGCATTGCAGAAATAAATTATTGCAATGGCAAAAGTGCTTAAAGTGTTCAGAAATTATCTCTAGTGATTTATTTTGTAAAAACATATTACTAGACATGAAGATGTGAACAATGTAAGCAGATTTTCTTATTGTGCCAACCCTCAAAATATATACATTATGTGCAAAATGAAACAAACAGAATAATCCTTATATATATAAATAATATTTATTATAATAATATGTATGTATAATATTGTCAAAAGTACTATTTACAAACGTTTTAAGTATGCATTCTGTTCATAAAATGGAAACAAAATATTATTGTAGAAGAATTATTCAAAGAACCATGAAGAAAATACACAAATTAATAAGAACAGAATTCTAACTCTCACTGATACAGTCATGCTCTATATAAAAACACACACTTGCCCCTTCCCCCAACACATTAAACCTGAATCTCTGGAAACTACATGCCTCCATCTATAACAGGGGTGTCAAAGGCCTTGAGCAGCACCTCACAACATCACATCCAGCTCTGAACCTTTGACTGCCCCCCTGTGGACTCAAGAATAATGGTACAGCCCTACCCATGAGTCAGCCTGTTTCCGTGGCAACACCATCCCACCAAGGGATGGAAAATGGGCCAGAAGAGGAAAGGGGAAAAATACCATGAGAGGAGCATTTATAAACACAGAACAAAGCATATTTATCCTCCACAAAAACAACATCGGAAGTGACCATCATCTCTCATTTAGGCACAAACATGAACTCTCTCATATATCATACCAAACAAAGCTAGAAATATAATAAGTGTGACCAAGGCCAAAATTTAAGAGCTTGTGGTGAAAAATATGCATGTTTTGGGGTGTTTTTTTTTCTTGCACACTGACTGACCAGCTGTGCATAACCTATAAATATATCAGACAAAGACTGCAGGGAGATGCAGGCGGAGAGGGGGAGGGGAGAAATAAAAGACAGGAGGAGAGAAAAAGACATGAAAGAAAGACAGCTGCCTTTGTATAGGGATGATTCACTTGCTAAAAGTACACAAATTATACATTAAGACATAAGATTACATTTAGTTTTTTTATGTTAAATAGTTTTATCTGAAATCAACAGAAAAAAAGTCAAACATCAAAAGAGATGACCCACATTCAGATATAACGGAACAAAAACAACTAGTATAAATGGCTTTGCAGCCATGTGGCTTTAGTTTACTGTCTGTAGACACAGGTCACTGTATGTGTGTGTGTGTGTGTGTGTGTGTGTGTCCTAATGTCTCACTGGCCTTGATAAACCCTGTTTAATCCCTTCAGAGGATCAATGTGCTGCAGGATGAGGACACACACACACGCGCTGCAAAAACACACAAAACAATACACACAAACTCACACAGACTGATGCACATGGACGCCCCAAACCAGCATGACTCTGTACGATCTGTGTCACAAGTATAAAAGAGCATGTGTGCTTCAAATAACAGCATTCCTCTGGGAATCAACAATCATCCTGTATGAATCAGTTCTGAGAGCCACACCTGTTCACAAAGCTCCCGAGAGACACATTTCTTAAGGAGAGATGCACTGCTGCATCAAAGTGAGAAGCAGAATAGGACAGAAAATATAAGAATTCATATGAAGATGTTCAAGAGACAGGAAGAAAACTGTTTTTCTAGCAAAAAAGACATTAAATGCTTTCCTTTTGCTATGACCCCCCCCCCCCAAAAAAAAAAACCAAAAAATAAAAAATAAATAAATAAAAATATTCATTTTAAGATTTTAAACAACAGACTTTGATAGCTATATGCTATACTTTAGGAATAACATGTTCTAAGCCAAGTAAACATACAAATGTCTCAAAGGAAGCATTACAATCAAAAACACTGTATAACCAGTTAGGTAAAAATAAAGCAAAACATAGGATACAAAGTTGATCTTGACCATTTTACATATGAAATAGTGTCCTTGAACTTTCATATTGGCTTTTACACAACGGCGATGTGCTAATTAAGAATGCTTTGAAGCAAGAAACCCATTTCAGTGATTTGTGAGGAAACAGCTCCCACAGCTCAAGAGCATGTGGATTTATGATGTACATTAAAGAAAATGCACTAATAAGTCCAGGAACTGAAGATTAGAGAAATGAAGGCCAGATGTGAGACACCCAAAGGCAAAGAGGGTAACAGTGCACACGGTCACAACTGAAGAAATGCAGATGTGCCCACCACACACAAACAACAGAAACAGTTTGTTTGATTGCATGATTGACTTTGCATTTAATTCCAATAGACACTAAACACATTTAGTGTCTCCTTTTTTTATTTAAGAAAAATGACATGAAAATGTCACTAAAAAGGTTAAGTAGCAACTTTCCAAAGCAGTTTCCATAAGCAAGCAGCACATCTGACTACCACATGTCTTTTCTTTAATGTGCCTCCAAGAATAGAGGCTCCACAACTGATAATGGGTCCATTAAAGAGAAGCCAGTTGGGTACACTGGAAAATAAACCAAAAAATGCAAGCTATAAAGTTGAAGTCAACCTGAAATGACTCCAAAGAAGCAAATATACTTCCGTACAGCGAATTCATTATGTGCATGTCTGTAAACAGTTTCTGCACTTTGAGCTTATATAACTCATTTGTGATAGTTATATGTTAAACAAGTTCAGTTTTTTTTTACATGTAAAATAAAATTAAATCTTTTGCATAAGCAAGGCTGTCACAATGGTCTGTATGTGGTTAATTTGTCATGATCTTCATATTCTGAACTGTGTGTTTGCATTGCCTGTAGTCACAGGGCTGTGCAGCTTTATAGATGTTCTTATAGTTGTTCTGTCTCAAAATGGCTGCCCGCATCGCACTGCAGTGGTTTTATATAGAGATGCAGAGCGCATCTCTCCCCATCCCTGCTTCAGCTTGTTTACCATCGCATATTTGCCTTTTCTCCTGAAAATAATTTACACGGTCTGTGTGTCAGTATATATTTTAGTGCCGCTATGATCAGGGCAATTATATGTGTGTGAAGCAGAAAATGGGTCAGTGAGTGAAAAAATAGTATGCAGTGTCCCTGTTCTTTCTGCAACACTAGTACTCCTCCTCCTCCTCCTCCATCATCTCTCTCTCCTCTGCTGTACTGCCCTTTGGACCATCAGAATGTCCTGCATGAAACAAAATCTTATATATTTGAGAATGCAAAATATGAGAGCTGGCATTCAATTGCGTGGCAAGCTATTCATCCTCTGATGAAAACAAAGATTCGATTTGGATTTTTCTGCATTAGCCTCGACTCGCCTCTCAGCACACAAACCCTCGCCCACGACTCTGCAGTCTGTGAGATCAGAGCGCATTTCCTGTTTTCTCCTCCTGGCAACAGCTGACACATTCTAAAGGAGTGATTGTGTTTATATGCCACTGATTTTTTCTATGAACATACAGTAGCTACAGCAGTATTTAGATACTTTAGCTCCACAAAAATGTGTGAATGTCAATACACTAAATGACATATCATTATTTAAAAATAAAATAAAATAGCACAAGCACACTTTAAATCAATGGATTTACTGTTAAAAACAACTTTGTGTTTGTGAAGCATTAGTGGATCATGTTCACAGTTTATGTGATTCTCTATTCCTGTGGTTCCTTTGCTTGCTCACCTGTGTGAACTTGAGGAAAACCAACTTCATACATCCATTAAACATCACAAAAACAGCAGCTGATGTTAGTGTCAGACACACTAAGCACACATAATGAAGAAAGGCAACTTTAGAAAGGAAAAAAGGATTCTGTATAAATACTTGGGGAAACTGTAAGCAATAATGTAGCAGTCACATAAAGAAATCTCACCTCTGCACTAACATCTTCTGTATTCCTGTTTTGCTTTGGCACAGTTCTCGTGCCACTCAAGTCAAAGTTTAAAACACTTTGACTAGAGGGCTGCAAAAACTTCAGATCACTCTTTCTTGAGTCAGTAGTGCCACACACCTCATAATTGTACACGTGCTGTAAAGTTCCTGTGCCCCCTACGTCTGCGTAAAGAGGCGGATAATACGGAATAACTGGAAGATTCGCTCCAGATTTGTAAAACATCCGCTCGCGTCTCCATCTGTAGCATTTGACTGACAGTATGGCGATGATAGACACGATAAAGAGAAACGAAACTACAGCCAAGGCCAAGACCAGATAGAAAGTCAGGTTGTCGTTGTAGTCCTTGTCGTGCGTAAAGTCAGTGAACTCCGAGAGCACTTCAGGGAAGCTGTCCGCCACCGCCACGTTAACATTGACTGTAGCTGATCGAGAGGGCTGCCCGTTGTCCTCCACTACAACAGTGAGTCTTTGTTTCACAGCATCTTTATCTGTCACTTGGCGCACAGTTCTTATTTCTCCATTCTGTAAGCCCACTTCAAACAGCGCCCTGTCTGTGGCTTTCTGCAGTTTATATGAGAGCCAGGCATTCTGTCCAGAGTCCACATCAACAGCCACCACTTTAGTCACCAGATAACCCACATCTGCAGAACGAGGCACTATTTCAGCCACCACAGAAGCACCTGACTGGACCGGATACAGAACCTGAGGCGCGTTGTCATTCTGGTCCTGAATCATTATTTTCACGCTAACGTTGCTGCTGAGAGGAGGGGAGCCTCCATCCTGCGCTTTCACTGTGATTGAAAACGATTTTAATTGTTCATAATCAAACGATTTTGCTGCATAAACAGTCCCACTGTCAGAGTTGATAGAAACTAATGACGAAATCGGCGTGCCGTTCAAATCATTATCTGAAATGAAGTATGATACGCGTGCGTTTGCTCCCAAATCTGCGTCGTGCGCTTTAACACTGAACAAAGATAGAGATGGCGAATTATTCTCCATCACATACGCATTATACGAATCCTGCTCAAACTGCGGAGCGTGATCATTTACATCAGTGATCTTTACGCTCAAAATCTTTTTGCTAAACAATGAAGGACTGCCGTTATCTTTGGCTGTGATGGTAATATTATACTCAGATATGTCTTCTCTGTCTAGCTCGGAGTCCGTGACGATACTGTAGTAATTAGTCAAAGATGATTCGATTTTAAACGGAAGGTCCCTATCAATAAAACAGGTAATCTTTCCATTTTCTTCAGAATCGCTGTCTTGTATATTTATCATGGCCACTACGGTTCCAAGAGGTGCGTTTTCAGGTATATTGTTAGAAAAAGACATAAGCGTAATTTTTGGTGCGTTATCATTTACGTCTGTAACTTCCACAATCACCTCAGAGGAATCTGATAAACCCCCCTGATCTTTAGCTTGAATTTTAAACTCATGTATAGCAGACTCCTCAAAATCAAGCTCACCAATCAATCTTATTTCACCGCTGGATGGATCGACAGAAAACAGGTCTCGGATTTTGGGTGTGGTGTGCTCGAAATAATATCCAATTTGTGCATTTGAGACAGTGTCCGCATCGGTTGCATTAACAGTAACCAGCAATGATCCCTTTGCTGTGTTTTCTGGGACAGATATTCTGTATTTATCCTTTTGAAAAACTGGAGCATTGTCATTAATATCTAACACGATTACATCTATTTTTACCGTGCCAGAGCGTTTGGGGTTGCCTCCATCTGTAGCGGTTATGGTCAAATACAAATGTTCTTGTTTCTCTCTGTCTAACGGAGTTTGCAGAACAAGTTCGACATTTTTACCGCTGCCTGATCGACTTTGTGTCTTTACAGTAAAATGATCAGTAGGATGAACTGAATAACTCTGAATACTGCTAATGCCAACATCAGGATCAACTGCGCTATCCACAGTAAAACGCGCTCCGGTGGAAGCCAACTCACTGATTTCTAATGTAATTTCACCTCTTGGAAACGCAGGACTGTTGTCATTAACATCCAGTACTTCTATGGTGATGCGATAGAGCTCGATGGGATTTTCCAAGATGACTTCAAAGCTCAGACTGCACGCGGATACAGCTCCAACGCACAAAAGCTCCCTGTCGATTCTCTCCTTAATAATGATGTGCCCTTTCTCCCGGTCCAGCGCAACATATTCGCGGCCACCTGCTGTAAAGATCCGCGCTTTCCCCGTCGTCAGCCTTTTAAGCTCAAGACCTAAGTCTTTAACTATGTCTCCGACGAAAGAACCAGGTGTCATCTCCTCTGGCACGGAGTAACGGACCTGTCCGTACGCGCCACAAAGAAAGTGTACAAAGAACAGAAGAGCACACGGTGGCCATGCAGAATGACGATCCTTCTTTCTCATGTTGATGGCGGCGCTTCGATTAATCGCTCAACAAAAATATATAAAATATCCACTCGACAGCGCAGAAAAGATTTGCAAAATCTATAATAGTAAAGTGACTATTAAAAATGAACCAGAGCAAGAACACGGTCTGTTAAAAGCATCGTCCAGTTTTTTTGCGGTGCGCACGGCTTTGTACTAAATGCACAGCCCTTTCATACGAAAGTGGCACGGGAGGCGTGTATGATGCATAAAATCAGACAGATCTACCTTATCAACCAACAGCGACGCTTAGGGTTCAATACAAGAACTGCAAAATGCTAATTGTCACAGGTGCTTTATTAGAGCTGTCTATGAAAACGGTGGTACTGGAGCATGGTGCAAGCGCCAACATCAACTTTTAAGCACATCGTTGTGAATAACCTACGGTGGAGAAAAGCACACTGTTTCTTTTCAAAACAAGAAGAAACAATTAAAAATCACTTTTAAATAAAGACAAAGTCTCTTATGGAAACTGCATAAAACGCCACACTCCCATACGCAATGTTTTAATTGTGTAGATTTTAACATATTAACAAATAATATAATATTTTAAAATGCAGTTAAAAAAATGAATTAAGAAAATAAATTAAACAATCAAATTCCACACACCTCACCTGATTTTCTGTATTTCTGGATATCTGTTTATGCTCCTGAATGTGCGTGAGTGTCTGTGTTCCGCTGCTGTCCAGACTAATGATGCTCTCACTGCAAGGTCTGCCGTATTTCAGATCACTCTTTCTGGAGTCAGTGGTTCTACAAACCTCATAATTGTACACGTGCTGTAAAGTTCCTGTGCCCCCTACGTCTGCGTAAAGAGGCGGATAATACGGAATAACTGGAAGATTCGCTCCAGATTTGTAAAACATCCGCTCGCGTCTCCATCTGTAGCATTTGACTGACAGTATGGCGATGATAGACACGATAAAGAGAAACGAAACTACAGCCAAGGCCAAGACCAGATAGAAAGTCAGGTTGTCGTTGTAGTCCTTGTCGTGCGTAAAGTCAGTGAACTCCGAGAGCACTTCAGGGAAGCTGTCCGCCACCGCCACGTTAACATTGACTGTAGCTGATCGAGAGGGCTGCCCGTTGTCCTCCACTACAACAGTGAGTCTTTGTTTCACAGCATCTTTATCTGTCACTTGGCGCACAGTTCTTATTTCTCCATTCTGTAAGCCCACTTCAAACAGCGCCCTGTCTGTGGCTTTCTGCAGTTTATATGAGAGCCAGGCATTCTGTCCAGAGTCCACATCAACAGCCACCACTTTAGTCACCAGATAACCCACATCTGCAGAACGAGGCACTATTTCAGCCACCACAGAAGCGCCTGACTGGACCGGATACAGAACCTGAGGCGCGTTGTCATTCTGGTCCTGAATCATTATTTTCACGCTAACGTTGCTGCTGAGAGGAGGATTTCCTCCGTCCTGTGCTTTTACGCGAATGTTAAATTCTTTTGTTTGCTCATAATCAAAAGAACGAACAGCAAGAATCTCTCCACTCTCTGCATTCACTGAAATAAACGTCGAGGCAGAGACGCCATTCACGAGAATATCCTCTAGAAAATATGAAATACGCGCGTTATTGCCAGAGTCTTTGTCATGCGCTTTAACAGATAAAACAGAGAGTCCGGGTGAATTATTTTCCATAACATATGCGGTGTATGACTGACGCTGAAACACAGGGGCGTTGTCATTGACATCAGAGATTTTCAGAGTCAGTGTTTTATTAGTAGAGAAAGATGGCGATCCCTCATCAATAGCTGTAATTGTGATATTATATTCGGAGACCTTCTCCCGATCCAAAAGCTCATCAGTGACTAAACTGTAAAAATTCGGGCTTGATGACTGTATTTTAAAAGGAAAATTCTGAGGAATGTAGCACTTAACTATTCCGTTTTTCCCCGAATCTAAATCTTTGACATTCAGCATTGCTATTACAGTCTCTGGTGCTGAACTCTCCGGCACTGGGTTTGAAAATGAAATTACGCTTATTAGAGGAGCATTGTCGTTTATATCAGTAATTTCAATATGCACTTTGCTGGTATCTCGCAATCCTCCTTTGTCGGTTGCTTCGACATATAATTCATATTTTTTTGATTTCTCAAAATCTAATAAACCATTAACTGTAATATTTCCAGAACTGGAATCAATGTTGAAAAGTCCAGAAAAGCTTTCACTGCTCTGTGAAAAAGAATACGCTACCTCTCCATTAGATCCCATGTCTTCATCAGTTGCACTCACCCTTAAGACAGTGCATCCTTTAGAAAAATTCTCTGGAATAGATGCTTTATAGACCGACTGACTGAAAACAGGAGCGTTGTCATTTGCATCTAAAACAATAACGTTGATATAGACAGTGCCAGTTTTCTGGGGGTTTCCCCCATCGAATGCTGTTAAAATAAGTTTATACTCCTCCACAGACTCTCTGTCCAAAGGTTTTTGCAAAATTATCTCTACGTATTTTGTATCATCGAGATGAGCAGGTATTGTAACGGTGAAATGATCAGATGGAGTTAATTTATATGTCTGAATGGAATTTAGACCTACATCAGGATCATTAGCACTGTCGATTGAATATCGAGCCCCAGACAAAGCAGATTCACTCATTTGAAAGGTAATCTCCTTTTTCTTGAAAACAGGAGCATGATCATTGATATCTAATATTTCTACATCGATTCTATGCAGCTCCATGGGGTTTTCTAGAATAATCTGAAAATGTAAGGAGCAGGGAGACACTTGGGCGCACAGCTCCTCTCTATCTATCCTCTCTTTCACTACCAGAGTCCCTTTATCCACGTTCAGACCGATGTACTCACGACTGTCCTCCGTAAAGATCCGCGCTCGACCAGATTTCAGCCTCTTAACATCCAAACCGAGATCCTGAACGATATTTCCCACCAGCGAGCCCTTTGTCATCTCCTCTGGAATAGAATAACGGACCTGCCCGCGCGCAACGGTCATGACAAAGACGCACAGCACGAGAGGCTGCATTAGCCATGATGAAATCCGCGTCGAAGATGCGCCTCTTTGGTCGTAAAAACAAAAAACCGACATAATCAAAATCCTCTGTCCACTACAGAAGAGAAGTCGAACAAACAAAAGTTTCAGAAAGGTTGAAAAATATCAAGCTTCATCCGAGAGAGAAAAAACAGGGCATGTATCGGTGTTTCAGTGTTAAACGGAGATCGTCTGAATGAAAGAGATTCTGCAGAATGTGATGTCAGAAAGTGGAGGAGGATCTAAAAACCAATGTGTAAAACCCGAACATACTGACCAACAGCGGCACTTAGTGCATGGGTAAACATTACACTGAAAAAACATGCTTTGTTCAATACAGGGGGAAGAACTTCATTAACTGAAACCAAAGTACATATTTTGCGTTAACGGGGTTTCTCCCTGTAAATACCAATAACAATATGGTATTAAACGAAGACCTAAAATATGGCAAAAGGAAATAGTCAGAGGCAAAGCAGAAAATATAAAATAGCTCTTAAGTAATGAAGGTATGATTCAGACTCACTCATGCTCGCACACATAAGCACACTAAAAAAAAACTCTTACTTGACTTTGTGCAAGTGGAAAAATATATAGACTGTGTATCTAATTGTGAATAAAATTTTAAAAATAATACGTTTAATATGAAAATTTTGAAAGATGTATAGTCACAAAAATGCTATTGGTACAGTCAATTTGTAACTAGCTGCCAGTTTGGACATCATAATAAATAAATAAATAAATGGATTGATGGATGGATGGATGCAAACGAGAAAGACATGTTCATTCATATTCATATACATTTACGTGAGCTCACCTGATCAAAAGAATCCTCATTATTCAGTTTTGCTCTCTGCGCATGCGTGAGTGTCTGTGTTCCGCTGCTGTCCAGACTAATTATGCTTTCACTGCAAGGTCTGCTATATTTCAGATCACTCTTTCTGGAGTCAGTGGTTCTGCAAACCTCATAATTGTACACGTGCTGTAAAGTTCCTGTGCCCCCTACGTCTGCGTAAAGAGGCGGATAATATGGAATAACTGGAAGATTCGCTCCAGATTTGTAAAACATCCGCTCGCGTCTCCATCTGTAGCATTTGACTGACAGTATAGCGATGATAGACACGATAAAGAGAAACGAAACTACAGCCAAGGCCAAGACCAGATAGAAAGTCAGGTTGTCGTTGTAGTCCTTGTCGTGCGTAAAGTCAGTGAACTCCGAGAGCACTTCAGGGAAGCTGTCAGCAACCGCCACGTTAACATTGACTGTAGCTGATCGAGAGGGCTTCCCGTTGTCCTCCACTACAACAGTGAGTCTTTGTTTCACAGCATCTTTATCTGTCACTTGGCGCACAGTTCTTATTTCTCCATTCTGTAAGCCCACTTCAAACAGCGCCCTGTCTGTGGCTTTCTGCAGTTTATATGAGAGCCAGGCATTCTGTCCAGAGTCCACATCAACAGCCACCACTTTAGTCACCAGATAACCCACATCTGCAGAACGAGGCACTATTTCAGCCACCACAGAAGCACCTGACTGGACCGGATACAGAACCTGAGGCGCGTTGTCATTCTGGTCCTGAATCATTATTTTCACGCTCACGTTGCTGCTGAGAGGAGGATTTCCTCCGTCCTGCGCTTTTACGCGAATGTTAAATTCTTTTGTTTGCTCATAATCAAACGAACGAACAGCAAGAATCTCTCCACTCTCTGCATTCACTGAAATAAACGTCGAGGCAGAGACGCCATTCACGAGAATATCCTCTAGAAAATATGAAATACGCGCGTTATTGCCAGAGTCTTTGTCATGCGCTTTAACAGATAAAACAGAGACTCCGGGTGAATTATTTTCCATAACATATGCGGTGTATGACTGACGCTGAAACACAGGGGCGTTGTCATTGACATCAGAGATTTTCAGAGTCAGTGTTTTATTAGTAGAGAAAGATGGCGAGCCCTCATCAATAGCTGTTATTGTGATATTATAGTCGGATATTTTTTCACGGTCTAATAACTGATTGGTTGTCACACTATAGAAATTTGAGGCAGATGACTGTATTTTGAATGGCAAATTTGGAGCAATAGAACATTTCACCTGTCCATTTCTCCCTGAATCTAAATCTTTGACATTCAGCATCGCTATCACAGTCTCTGGCGCTGCGTCCTCGGGTATTGGGTTAGAAAATGAAATCACGCTTATCATGGGTGCATTGTCATTAACGTCCATTAATTCGATAATAACTTTACTGGAATCTGTTAAGCCACCTGTATCAGTTGCTTCAACGTTTAACTGAAAATGTTTTGACTTCTCGAAATCCAGGTCACCGTTCACAGTAATGTCACCACTTTGTGAATCTATATTGAACAGCTCTAAAGCCTTTCCTGATGTTTGTGAGAAAGAATATGTCAGTTCAGCATTCGTTCCTTTGTCTTTATCAGTTGCAGTCACGCTCACGACATCAGTACCCTTTGCTGAATTCTCTAATAAGGAAACTCTATACACAGGGAGACCAAACACAGGAGCATTGTCATTTGCGTCGATTACAAGAACACTTATTTTAATAGTGCCTGATTTCTGAGGACTGCCACCATCAAACGCCGTCAATATTAATTTATGCTCCTCTTGAGTTTCTCTATCCAGTGTTTTTTGTAGAATCATTTCAACATATTTCAATCCATCATTTCCCATCTGTTCTTTCAGAGAAAAATGATCAGTCGGATTGAGTGTGTATTTCTGAAGGGTATTTAAACCCACATCAGAATCTTGCGCCTTATCTAAAGAAAATTTGGCCCCAGGTGTAGCAGATTCACTTATTTGAAACTGTATTTCTCGGCGTGTGAAAACAGGTGCATTATCATTAATATCTAATATTTCGACATCAATTCTATGCAGCTCCATGGGGTTTTCCAGAATAATCTGAAAATGTAAGGAGCAGGGAGACACTTGGGCGCACAGCTCCTCTCTATCTATCCTCTCTTTCACTACTAGAGTCCCTTTATCCACATTCAGACCGATGTACTCACGACTGTCCTCCGTAAATATCCGCGCTCGACCAGATTTCAGCCTCTTAACATCCAAACCGAGATCCTGAACGATATTTCCCACCAGCGAGCCCTTTGTCATCTCCTCTGGAATAGAATAACGGACCTGCCCGCGCGCAACGGTCATGACAAAGACGCACAGCACGAGAGGCTGCATTAGCCATGATGAAATCCGCGTCGAAGATGCGCTTCTTTGGGCGTAAAAACAACAAAGAACCGACATAATCCAAGTCTTCTATTCCACTTCAGAAGAAAAGACCAAGAACAAAATATTAAGAGAGACTGAAAAATATCAAAGTTCATCCGAGAACACAAGGCAGCGAATGTCTCGATGTATAAGTGTTAAACAGAGATCGTCTGAATGAAAGAAATATTCTGCTGAATGTGATGTCAGAAAGTGGAGGAGGATCTAAAACGAATGTTTAAAGCCCGAACATACTGACCAACAGCGGCACTTAGTGCATCATAGAAATATTACACTAAAAAAATTATCTTAAAGAGCAATACAGACAATGGCATGAATTGCGACCAAAGTAGTATATACTTATAATATAGCATACTTATATATAGTATAAGGCAGACTTTTGCTGAAATATTAATAAGATTATGTTCTGAACCGAACATCTAAGAATAAAAAGAAAGGAAATTGTCAACAGCAAAACAAACATAGCCCTAGCTATACAGGCACAATTCAACGAGACTCGCTCATGTGTGCACACATACGCAGAACAAAAATATCTTAGTGCAATTAGAAAAATAAAAGAATATCGTGTCTGCATGCAATTTCCAATAAAACATTTAAAAGTTATGACTTTGATATGAGCAAGTGTGAAAATGTATAGTCTCAAAAATGCTATCAGTACAGTAAATTTCAACTACAGCTTCTTAAAATATAAATGATGAATCTAAAAAATAAAACTAAACACAGTAAAACTGATAAAGCCAGAAAAGAGAACAAATAAATAAATGGACACCAAAAAGTCATATTCGGGATCATTTACTCCAGCTCACCTGATCAAAAGAATCCTCATTATTCAGTTTTGCTCTTTGCGCATGAGTGAGTGTCTGTGTTCCGCTGCTGTCCAGACTAATGATGCTTTCACTGCAAGGTCTGCTATATTTCAGATCACTCTTTCTGGAGTCAGTGGTTCTGCAAACCTCATAATTGTACACGTGCTGTAAAGTTCCTGTGCCCCCTACGTCTGCGTAAAGAGGCGGATAATACGGAATAACTGGAAGATTCGCTCCAGATTTGTAAAACATCCGCTCGCGTCTCCATCTGTAGCATTTGACTGACAGTATGGCGATGATAGACACGATAAAGAGAAACGAAACTACAGCCAAGGCCAAGACCAGATAGAAAGTCAGGTTGTCGTTGTAGTCCTTGTCGTGCGTAAAGTCAGTGAACTCCGAGAGCACTTCAGGGAAGCTGTCCGCCACCGCCACGTTAACATTGACTGTAGCTGATCGAGAGGGCTGCCCGTTGTCCTCCACTACAACAGTGAGTCTTTGTTTCACAGCATCTTTATCTGTCACTTGGCGCACAGTTCTTATTTCTCCATTCTGTAAGCCCACTTCAAAGAGCGCCCTGTCTGTGGCTTTCTGCAGTTTATAGGAGAGCCAGGAATTCTGTCCAGAGTCCACATCAACAGCCACCACTTTAGTCACCAGATAACCCACATCTGCAGAACGAGGCACTATTTCAGCCACCACAGAAGCACCTGACTGGACCGGATACAGAACCTGAGGCGCGTTGTCATTCTGGTCCTGAATCATTATTTTCACGCTCACGTTGCTGCTGAGAGGAGGATTTCCTCCGTCCTGCGCTTTTACGCGAATGTTAAATTCTTTTGTTTGCTCATAATCAAAAGAACGAACAGCAAGAATCTCTCCACTCTCTGCATTCACTGAAATAAACGTCGAGGCAGAGACGCCATTCACGAGAATATCCTCTAGAAAATATGAAATACGCGCGTTATTGCCAGAGTCTTTGTCATGCGCTTTAACAGATAAAACAGAGACTCCGGGTGAATTATTTTCCATAACATATGCGGTGTACGACTGACGCTGAAACACAGGGGCGTTGTCATTGACATCAGAGATTTTCAGAGTAAGTGTTTTATTAGTAGAGAAAGATGGTGAGCCCTCATCAATAGCTGTTATTGTGATATTATATTCAGAATTTTTTTCACGGTCTAAAATTTGATCAGTGATCAAACTGTAGAAATTCTGCGCAGATGACTTCACTTTGAACGGCAAATCTGTAGCAATAGAACATTTAACCTTCCCGTTTTTCCCTGAATCTAAATCTTTGACATTCATCATAGCTATTACAGTTTCTGGCGCTGCATCTTCGGGTATTGGGTTAGAAAATGAAATCACGCTTATTAAAGGGGGGTTGTCATTTACATCTATAATGTCGATTACCACTTTACTAGAATCAGTTAAGCCACCTTTGTCCGTAGCATCTATGTTTAACTCAAACTGCTTTGCCCTCTCATAGTCTAAATCCCCTCTTACGGTAATTTCACCTGTTTTTGTGTCAATATGGAATAAATCAAGTGCTTTTCCTGAACTGCGTGAAAAGGAATATGCAATCTCACCGTTTGCGCCTTGGTCATTATCAGTGGCGCTTACCTTGATGACTACAGCACCATTTGGTGAATTCTCAAATAAAGAAACACGGTAAACAGGCAGACTGAAAACAGGGGCATTATCATTTGCGTCTATGACCGTAACACTTATCCTAACGGTGCCAGTTTTCTGAGGACTGCCGCCATCGAAGGCTGTAAGGGTTAATTTGTGCTCCTCCTGAGTCTCCCTGTCTAAAGGAACTTGAAGAACCATTTCGACGTATTTCGAGCCATCATTTCGTGATAGGACCTTTAAATCAAAATGATCTGTTGGATTTAACAAATATGACTTAAGCGCGTTAGTGCCAGTGTCCGGATCCTGGGCGCTGTCTAGTGAAAATCGAGCCCCGGGAAGTGCCAATTCACTTGTTTGAAAATCAATTTCCTTTCTAGCGAAAACAGGAGCATGATCATTAATATCTAATATCTCTACATCGATTCTATGCAGCTCCATTGGGTTTTCCAGAATGATCTGAAAATGTAAGGAGCAGGGAGACACTTGGGCGCACAGCTCCTCTCTATCTATCCTCTCTTTCACTACCAGAGTCCCTTTATCCACATTCAGACCGATGTACTCACGACTGTCCTCCGTAAAGATCCGCGCTCGACCAGATTTCAGCCTCTTTACATCCAAACCGAGATCCTGGACGATATTTCCCACCAGCGAGCCCTTTGTCATCTCCTCTGGAATAGAATAACGGATCTGCCCGCGCGCAACGGCCATGACAAAGACGCACAGCACGAGAGGCTGCATTAGCCATGATGAAATCCGCGTCGAAGATGCGCCTCTTTGGGCGTAAAAACAACAAAGAACCGACATAATCCAAGTCTTCTATTCCACTTCAGAAGAAAAGCCAAAGAAACAAAGGATTCAGAAGATTGAAAAATATCAAAGTTCATGCGAAAACACAAGGCAGCGAATGTCTCAATGCTTTCGTGTAAAGAGGAGATCGCCTGAATGAAAGAGATTCTGCAGAATGTGATGTCAGAAAGTAGAGGAGGATGTAAAACTGAATGCTTAAAGCCCGAACATACTGACCAACAGCGGCACTTAGTGCATCAGAGAAATATTACACTAAAAAAATAATAATAAAAAAAAAAACTATTAAATAGCAATAAAGAAAATTACATGAATCGCGAACAAATATACTTTGCGTTAAGGTAAAATTTTGCAGATATATTAATCATCGGTTTGGATGATGTTTGAAACGAACAACTATAATATGATGACATAAAAATATTCAAAAGCAAGGCAGAAACCATAGCATAGCCCTTAAGTGCAGGTACGATTTATTGTGTCTGACTCATTAGCACACATAAGCACAATTAAACAAGAAAAAGAAAGGGGAAAAAACTCTTACCTGACTGAGTGTAACTGAAAAAATAAACTAATAAAAAGTCTGTGTAGGTAATTTTGTATAAACACCGAGAGGTTACGGTTTTAATATAAAGTGTGTAAAATGTAGCCTATAGTCACCAAAATGCTATCGTTAAATGTTATACAGATACTATTATTATAAATCTAAAAATTAAAATGATACGTACAGTCCACAACCATGAAACCCATTATGCCAGAAAGAGAAGAAAACAAATAAATTGACACCAGAAACTCATAATAATGATCATTTACTCCAGCTCACCTGATCAAAAGAATGCTCATTATTCAGTTTTGCTCTTTGCGCATGCGTGAGTGTCTGTGTTCCGCTGCTGTCCAGACTAATGATGCTTTCACTGCAAGGTCTGCCATATTTCAGATCACTCTTTCTGGAGTCAGTGGTTCTGCAAACCTCATAATTGTACACGTGCTGTAAAGTTCCTGTGCCCCCTACGTCTGCGTAAAGAGGCGGATAATACGGAATAACTGGAAGATTCGCTCCAGATTTGTAAAACATCCGCTCGCGTCTCCATCTGTAGCATTTGACTGACAGTATGGCGATGATAGACACGATAAAGAGAAACGAAACTACAGCCAAGGCCAAGACCAGATAGAAAGTCAGGTTGTCGTTGTAGTCCTTGTCGTGCGTAAAGTCAGTGAACTCCGAGAGCACTTCAGGGAAGCTGTCCGCCACCGCCACGTTAACATTGACTGTAGCTGATCGAGAGGGCTGCCCGTTGTCCTCCACTACAACAGTGAGTCTTTGTTTCACAGCATCTTTATCTGTCACTTGGCGAACAGTTCTTATTTCTCCATTCTGTAAGCCCACTTCAAACAGCGCCCTGTCTGTGGCTTTCTGCAGTTTATATGAGAGCCAGGCATTCTGTCCAGAGTCCACATCAACAGCCACCACTTTAGTCACCAGATAACCCACATCTGCAGAACGAGGCACTATTTCAGCCACCACAGAAGCACCTGACTGGACCGGATACAGAACCTGAGGCGCGTTGTCATTCTGGTCCTTAATCATTATTTTCACGCTCACGTTGCTGCTGAGAGGAGGATTTCCTCCGTCCTGCGCTTTTACGCGAATGTTAAATTCTTTTGTTTGCTCATAATCAAACGAACGAACAGCAAGAATCTCTCCGCTCTCTGCATTCACTGAAATAAACGTCGAGGCAGAGACGCCGTTCACAATAATGTCTTCCAGAAAATATGAAATACGCGCGTTATTGCCAGAGTCTTTGTCATGCGCTTTAACAGATAAAACAGAGACTCCGGGTGAATTATTTTCCATAACATATGCGGTGTATGACTGACGCTGAAATACAGGGTCGTTGTCATTGACATCAGAGATTTTCAGAGTCAGTGTTTTATTAGTAGAGAAAGATGGCGAGCCCTCATCAATAGCTGTTATTGTGATATTATATTCAGACATTTTTTCACGGTCTAAAAGCTGATCAGTTATCAGACTGTAGAAATTTGAGGATGATTGTCTGATTTGAAATGGTAAACTAGGATTAATTAAACATCTCACCTGTCCATTTTTCCCTGAATCTAAATCTTTGACATTCAGCATCGCTATCACAGTCTCAGGAGCGGAATTTTCTGGCAAAGGGCTCGAGAACGATATTATATTAATTACAGGGGCATTGTCATTAACATCTGTAATTTCCACCATCACTTTAGCAGTATCTGTTAAACCACCAATGTCTGTCGCCACCACATTCAGCTCGTATTTCTTTGATTTTTCAAAGTCGAGAGGGCCAATAACTGTAATATCACCATTTGTTGGATCAATATTGAATGTATCTAAGATACTGTCACTGCTTTCCGAGAATGAATAGGAAACTTGTTTATTTGTTCCTTGATCTGCGTCAGTTGCACTAACCTTTAAGACTAATGATCCCATTGACGCATTTTCAGCTACAAGTGCTGTATATACAGACTGACTAAAAACAGGCGCATTGTCATTTGCATCCAAGACAATAATGTTAATTTTTAAGGTTCCAGTTTTCTGGGGGGATCCACCGTCGAACGCGGTTAAAATCAGGTTATACTCCTCTTGTTTTTCTCTGTCTAATGGAGTCTGTAAAACCATTTCGACATATTTAGTACCGTCAGCGTGAGACAAGGTTTTGAGCACAAAATGGTCGTTTGGATTTAATTTATATGTCTGAAGTGAATTTAGACCGACATCTGGATCTTTCGCACTATCAATAGAGTATCTAGCCCCAGACAAAGCAGATTCGCTTATTTGAAAGGTAATCTCCTTTTTCTTGAAAACAGGGGCATGATCATTGATATCTAATATTTCAACATCAATCCTATGCAGCTCCATGGGGTTTTCTAGAATAATCTGAAAATGTAAGGAGCAGGGAGACACTTGGGCGCACAGCTCCTCTCTATCTATCCTCTCTTTCACTACCAGAGTCCCTTTATCCACGTTCAGACCGATGTACTCACGACTGTCCTCCGTAAAGATCCGCGCTCGACCAGATTTCAGCCTCTTTACATCCAAACCGAGATCCTGAACGATATTTCCCACCAGCGAGCCCTTTGTCATCTCCTCTGGAATAGAATAACGGACCTGCCCGCGCGCAACGGCCATGACAAAGACGCACAGCACGAGAGGCTGCATTAGCCATGATGAAATCCGCGTCCAAGACGCGCCACTTTGGGCGTAAAAACAAAGAACCGACATAATCCAAATTTTCTATTCCAGTACAGAGGAAAAGTCGAAGAATAGGAGGTTCCCAAAGTTTGAAAAACATCAATCTTCATCCAAAAACATATGGAAGCGAATCTCTAGATGCTTTAATGTAAAGAGGAGACCATCTGAATGAAAGAGATTCTGCAGAATGTGATGTCAGAAAGTGGAGGCGGATCTAAAAACGAGTGTCTTTTACACAGAAACACTGACCAACAGCGGCACTTAGTGCATCAGTCAAATATAACATTAAAAACTTTGTTAACAATAAATAAAAAAAGCCAATAAATAGTATTTGGCTAAAAAAAAAAAAAAAAAAAAATATATATATATATATATATATATATATATATATATATATATATATATATATATATATATAAACGTCAAGACGCAAAACAAACAAACAAATAATAGAAAAATTAATAATATCCCTTTATGAAACTAATGCAGTGGGACTCATTCATGCACAACTATTGTAAAAAAGTTTGTAAATCCAACTAGAAATTACCCTATAGACTAAACGCTATTAAAATAACTAAATAAATAAATGAAAACAACAACTCTAAAAAACAGTGCAACCGCATATTCTGCTTTGTTATTAGAGATAATTATATTAAAAAGGTCGGTGCAAATTTCACTTGGATGAGGAGAGCATTACGTAAATAAACATATTGTGTCTGGTTACAATTGTTTTTTTCAACAAAGCTGTTTGTAGAACAGAACATAAGGCTCAGCGATAATTTAAATAAAATCTTTAAAATCTAAAATCTTTCACTGTTGTTGAAAATATGAATATGGAAACTTGGCAGATTTTGTATGCGTTAGTCTATCCAAATTTATAGAGCAGTTTGCAGCTCTGAATGATTTTAGGTGTGACAAAAATTACTTGATAAGAAAACTCTTACCTGACAACCACAGTGTGCCATTTCGCTTTTTCTTTCTTTCTTTCTTTCTTTCTTTCTTTCTTTCTTTCTCTCTTTCTTTCTTTTTACAAATTGTTACATGAAACAATTTCTTACAGTGCGCACCAACACAACCAGGGGAAGTCAAGCATAGAAATATAACCGTTCAATACAAACCAAAGGAAATAATAATAATGTAACGATTAATATATTTCATAGTATAACAGAAACTCGTGAAACGACCTTGTCAACATTTCAAACGAAAATAAAGAAAACAAATATGAGGAACACTAAATAATTAAAAAAATTGGCTAATTCTCACCTGATCCTCACAATCATCAAACTGCAGTCTCTCCCTGTGCGCATGCGTGAGTGTTTGTGTTCCGTTGGTGTCCAGACTAATGATGCTCTCACTGCAAGGTCTGCCGTATTTCAGATCACTCTTTCTGGAGTCAGTGGTTCTGCAAACCTCATAATTGTACACATGCTGTAAAGTTCCTGTGCCCCCTACGTCTGCGTAAAGAGGCGGATAATACGGAATAACTGGAAGATTCGCTCCAGATTTGTAAAACATCCGCTCGCGTCTCCATCTGTAGCATTTGACTGACAGTATGGCGATGATAGACACGATAAAGAGAAACGAAACTACAGCCAAGGCCAAGACCAGATAGAAAGTCAGGTTGTCATTGTAGTCCTTGTCCTGCGTAAAGTCAGTGAACTCCGAGAGCATTTCAGGGAAGCTGTCCGCCACCGCCACGTTAACATTGACTGTAGCTGATCGAGAGGGCTGCCCGTTGTCCTCCACTACAACAGTGAGTCTTTGTTTCACAGCATCTTTATCTGTCACTTGGCGAACAGTTCTTATTTCTCCATTCTGTAAGCCCACTTCAAACAGCGCCCTGTCTGTGGCTTTCTGCAGTTTATATGAGAGCCAGGCATTCTGTCCAGAGTCCACATCAACAGCCACCACTTTAGTCACCAGATAACCCACATCTGCAGAACGAGGCACTATTTCAGCCACCACAGAAGCACCTGACTGGACCGGGTACAGAACCTGAGGTGCGTTGTCATTCTGGTCCTGAATCCTTATTTTCACGCTCACGTTGCTGCTGAGAGGAGGGGAGCCTCCGTCCTGCGCTTTTACGCGGAACTGGAAATATTTGATCTGCTCATAATCGAAAGATCGCACTGCGTGTATGACTCCACTATCAGCACTAACGGACACTAACGAGGAGACGGGCACTCCGTTAACCGACGAGTCCTCCAATATGTAAGACACACGGGCATTCTGGTTAAAATCTGCATCTCTGGCTCTGACTGTGAATATGGAAAGACCCGGTGTGTTATTTTCTTGAACGGAGGCCTCATATGAGCTTTTGTCAAAGACAGGCGCGTTATCATTCACATCTGATATCTGTAAGGAGAGAGTGACGCTGCTGGAGAGAGAGGGCACGCCCTCGTCAGTGCACGTCACACTGATGTTATACTCAGACTCGCGCTCTCGGTCTAAATCACTGTCTGTCACAATACTATAAAATCCATTAGAAGTTGATTTGATTGTAAAGGGAATGTTTTCCTTTACACTGCAATGAACCTGTCCGTTACTGTCAGAATCCGGATCGTTAACACTGATAATGGCAGTCACAGTACTCTGCGGAGAGTCCTCAGGTATTGCATAAGATTTTGACATAACTGTGATGACGGGCGCGTTATCATTTATATCAATCACGTCGACCATTATTTTGCTAGAATCAGACAGTCCACCATTATCTACTGCTTCTATATCAATTTGGTAATGTTTAGATGTTTCAAAGTCAATTTTTCCGACTAACTTCACCAATCCATTTTCATCAATATGAAAAATGTCAGATACACTGTCACTGTTTGCAATTAAATAACTGACATCTCCATTTGTCCCTTTATCTGAATCAGAAGCACTAACAGTGATGAGTGGCGTGCCACTTTGGGAGTTTTCTGTAATTATCGCCCTATATATAGGCTTAGTAAACACTGGAGCATTATCGTTTATATCAAGCACTGTAACATGAATCTGAACTGTTCCTGATTTCGGTGGTTCTCCACCATCTATTGCGGTTAATATCAGAGACATGTTTTCTTGTTTTTCTCGGTCTAAAGGCTTTTGTAGAATCATTTCAACCTTTTTACTCCCATCACTCTGACCATGAAGTTTTAAATTAAAATTATCAGTAGGTTGTAGAAAATAGCTTTGTAGGTTATTTACGCCAATGTCTGCATCTATCGCTTTCTCCAGCATGAATTTTGATCCTACAACTGCTGATTCGCTTATCTCAAATCGTCTCTCATTTCTTTTAAAGATAGGAGAATTGTCATTTATGTCTGTAATTTCGACAGTTACCCTAAACAGTTCCATAGGATTATCGAGAATAATCTGTAAATGTAGCGCGCAAGGCGTTGTCTGTCCGCATAGCACCTCTCGGTCTATTCTCTCTTTGATAAGGAGGACTCCTCTTTCTTTATTCAGCTCGATGTATTCAGCGCTGTCTCCTGTATAAATACGAGCTTTACCAGATTTTAGTCTCTTTAAATCTAAACCCAAATCCTGCGCTATGTTCCCGACTAAAGAGCCTTTGGTCATTTCCTCAGGAATGGAGTAACTGACCTGACCGAGAGCCGAACTGAGAGAGAGAAACCAAATAAACAGCAGTACTTGCCGCGCCATTGTTCTGTCCGGCATTTTGCTTAAGAGCAAATAAACGAAGTCACGGTGTATCCAGTTCAGAATTTCAATGTGTCCAGTTCCAAATATAATAAATCCAAAACTAGTGGAGGATTTCTAAGACAACGTCTAAACATGGATCCATAGGTGACTATTTATTACAGCGTCGATGTCCTCTGTGTTATACCCCCGTATGTGCATTATGCAGACCCCTCAGTCTCCTCCTCCTTAAGTGCAGTTGGAGAGGGCGGTATGACTGGAATTATGCGCTCTCAGTCTCATCCCCCTAACAAACAGCGGCACTCTGAGAACATTCCGAGTTACTACAGAAATACATCTAAATTATATATAAAATGCACATACTCACAAGATATATACACAGCGAGATAGAATAATCAAAAATACAAAATTAAAATCAGAATTTCTATTTGTGTAATAATAATGGAAAAAAATCTAAATTTGACAATATATGTAACTGTAACGAAATATGTTCAACAATCACAAAGTGTTGGTTTGAGAATGATTAAAAAGTCCTGTATTTAATCAAAATGATCTATTGCCAGGCAAAAGCAATGCGAATCCAACAATACAATTTTTACACACCAGGACGTCAGCATATAATTAATAAATAGTATTTGGTATGACAGAGCACATGTTTGCGGCGAGAAAAGATGAAACGAAGCCAACATATGTTGATTCAGCACCTTGGACAACGAAACGAATGCAGCATATTAATTTCAGAAAGCTGACTGCATATTCACAACTCGCTGAGATATGTTGAGTAATAATAATAATAATAACAATAATAGCAAACAAAAACAGTTACTGTTTTCATAAATATGGGTATGAATTTCCTGAAAAAGAAAAGTGTCTACAGTATGTCTGTTTAAGCGATTCCTCTAAAGAAAAAAAAGAGAAAAATAAAGAAAAGAAAAAAAAAGTAACACCTACTATACAAAAACAGTAAATCTCACCTTATCAGAATCATCAAAGTTCAGTGTGTCCCTGTGCGCATGCGTGAGTGTCTGTGTTCCGCTGGTGTCCAGACTAATGATGCTTTCACTGCAAGGTCTGCTATATTTCAGATCACTCTTTCTGGAGTCAGTGGTTCTGCAAACCTCATAATTGTACACGTGCTGTAAAGTTCCTGTGCCCCCTACGTCTGCGTAAAGAGGCGGATAATACGGAATAACTGGAAGATTCGCTCCAGATTTGTAAAACATCCGCTCGCGTCTCCATCTGTAGCATTTGACTGACAGTATGGCGATGATAGAGACGATAAAGAGAAACGAAACTACAGCCAAGGCCAAGACCAGATAGAAAGTCAGGTTGTTGTTGTAGTCCTTGTCGTGCGTAAAGTCAGTGAACTCCGAGAACACTTCAGGGAAGCTATCCGCCACCGCCACGTTAACATTGACTGTAGCTGATCGAGAGGGCTGCCCGTTGTCCTCCACTACAACAGTGAGTCTTTGTTTCACAGCATCTTTATCTGTCACTTGGCGAACAGTTCTTATTTCTCCATTCTGTAAGCCCACTTCAAACAGCGCCCTGTCTGTGGCTTTCTGCAGTTTATATGAGAGCCAGGCATTCTGTCCAGAGTCCACATCAACAGCCACCACTTTAGTCACCAGATAACCCACATCTGCAGAACGAGGCACTATTTCAGCCACCACAGAAGCGCCTGACTGGACCGGATACAGAACCTGAGGCGCGTTGTCATTCTGGTCCTGAATAATTATTTTCACGCTCACGTTGCTGCTGAGAGGAGGGGAGCCTCCGTCCTGCGCTTTCACGCGGAACTGGAAATCTTTGATCTGCTCGTAATCGAAAGATCGCACTGCGTGTATGACTCCACTATCAGCACTAACGGACACTAACGAGGAGACGGGCACTCCGTTAACCGACAAGTCCTCCAGTATGTAAGACACACGGGCATTCTGGTTAAAATCTGCGTCTCTGGCTCTGACTGTGAATATGGAAAGACCCGGTGTGTTGTTTTCTTGAATGGAGGCCTCATATGAGCTCTTGTCAAAGACAGGCGCGTTATCATTCACATCTGATATCTGTAAGGAGAGAGTGACGCTGCTGGAGAGAGAGGGCACGCCCTCGTCAGAGCACGTCACACTGATAGTATACTCAGACTCGCGCTCTCGGTCTAAATCACCATCTGTAACGAGGCTGTAAAACCCATCTGATGAAGAATGGATGACAAAAGGAATGTTTTCATTTAATTCACATTTTACGATTCCATTTTCATTTGTATCGGCGTCTTGTATGTTCATCATCGCTACAACTGTCCCTGGTGGGGAATTTTCAGAAATGTCATTTGATTTTGACATTATACTGATAACTGGCTTATTGTCGTTCGTATCTGTGACGTCAATAATTACTTTACAAGAATCAGTATGTCCTCCTTGATCACTGGCTTGAATCGCTATCTGATAATGTTTGTTTTTTTCATAGTCAACATTACCAGTTATTCGAAGAACGCCGTCATATTGGCCAATGTCAAATAGAGTTGCGGACGCTGCTGAAGATAACGAATAAGTGACGACTCCATTAGAACCCTGATCTGCGTCTGAAGCGCTGACTGTGGTCAACACAGTGCCTTTTGCGGAGTTCTCGGCTATACTGGCTTTGTATACTGACTGGCTGCAAACAGGCGCATTATCATTCGCATCTAAAACTGTAATGTGTATCAGCATTGTGCCTGACATTTGCACCTCGCCGCCATCGACTGCTGTTAACATTAAATAAATATGGTCTTGTTTTTCACGATCTAGTGGCTTCTGTAAAACCATTTCTACAGATTTACTACCATCTGGTAAACTGTGAGTTTTTATAATAAAATTATCACTTGGCTTCAGTATGTACTTTTGAAGACCATTCAAACCCACATCGGTGTCAACTGCAGTCTCCAAATCGAATTTAGCTCCGGCCAGAGCCATTTCGCTAATTTCAAATTTAATTTCATTAAGGCTGAAAATAGGGGCGTTATCATTAATATCTTGTATCTCAACTGTTACTCTGTATAGTTGCATTGGGTTTTCAAGAATAATCTGAAAATGTAGCGCGCAAGGCGTTGTCTGTCCGCACAGCGCCTCTCGGTCTATTCTCTCTTTGATAAGGAGGACTCCTCTTTCTTTATTCAGCTCGATGTATTCCGCGCTGTCTCCTGTATAAATACGCGATTTACCCGATTTCAGTCTCTTTAAATCTAATCCCAAATCCTGCACTATGTTCCCGACTAAAGAGCCTTTCGCCATTTCCTCCGGAATAGAGTAACTGACCTGCCCGAGAGCCGAACTGAGAGAGAGAAACCAAATAAACAGCAGTACTTGCCGCGCCATTGTTCTGTCCGACATTTTTCAGAAGATCATGGAATGAAGATTAAGGCAGAAATCAAATAAATCAATCCAAGAAGCTGGAGGAAATCATGTATGAATCCAAAGTAACAAAAACTAAGAACGTCTGTAATTTCATAAGTATATTGAATGGACTATCTTCGTGATTTGTGTTCTCTCTCCTTCTCAGACTGTGCTCTCAGTTTCTGTCTCTCTCTAATAATATGGAGATGATGGGGGAGGAACTGCAGCAGATCTGCTCTCTAAACTGACATATTAACCAACAGCGGCACTATGAGTCCAGTCTAATGAACTACAGAAAATGTAAAAATAATAAACTTAACTTAGTGACAGACATAGCTGAGAAAAGCAATTTACTAAAAGTCATATAAAACTAGCAAATGTCAATCGTAATAAAAATGTATATTATATAACATGATTGTACGAGTTTGTGTAAATAAGATTTTAGAAAAAAATATTAAAACAAATAAATGTATTGTTCCCTCTGTGTTTTGATCAGGTTTTATGTGTTTGCTGATCAGAGAGACAGGGAGAAATATCTAAAATATAATTAATCACATACAAAGTATCCGAAAACTAATGAAAGAGTGCATAGTTTAACTATGAACAGGAACAGACCTGTTGCTGCTGCTGCTGAAAAAAAAAAAAAAAAAAAAAAAAAAAAACTAAAAAAGACTCAGTTAAAGAGATGCATCAGAATGACCGCTTTGCTGTATTTCAGGACCATGGTCAGGGCAACTGACGTTAATTTTTTCATGACAATGGCACTTCAGGGAAAAAAAATAATAATAATGACACTAATTATTAAATAAATAGGTAATACTAATAATAATAATAACAATAGTTCGAAAAAACAAAAGAAAATATAGAAAAACTAATTGTACTTGATCTAAAAAGGAAAAAAAAAAATGTATGAATAAAAATAGAGAACGATGACCCGAGTAACAAAACTGCAGAACACTACACAAATTACGAAACTATGCTAAAAGTTAAAAACAATTTCAGTTTGTTAGAATTGCAGAAACGATTCGCTTCAGAAAAGTAATCGGTTCAACAGTTGAAGCAAAAATGACAAATCGTGAGAACCAACGTTTTAAATACTGCATACATTAGTAAATAAAATAAAATAAAATAAAATAAATCTCACCTTATCATCAAATTCTTCACTGATCGGTTTTCCTCTTTGCGCATGCGTGAGTGTTTGTGTTCCACTGGTATCCAGGCTAATGATGCTTTCACTGCAAGGTCTGCTATATTTCAGATCACTCTTTCTGGAGTCAGTGGTTCTGCAAACCTCATAATTGTACACGTGCTGTAAAGTTCCTGTGCCCCCTACGTCTGCGTAAAGAGGCGGATAATACGGAATAACTGGAAGATTCGCTCCAGATTTGTAAAACATCCGCTCGCGTCTCCATCTGTAGCATTTGACTGACAGTATGGCGATGATAGACACGATAAAGAGAAACGAAACTACAGCCAAGGCCAAGACCAGATAGAAAGTCAGGTTGTCGTTGTAGTCCTTGTCGTGCGTAAAGTCAGTGAACTCCGAGAGCACTTCAGGGAAGCTGTCCGCCACCGCCACGTTTACATTGACTGTAGCTGATCGAGAGGGCTGCCCGTTGTCCTCCACTACAACAGTGAGTCTTTGTTTCACAGCATCTTTATCTGTCACTTGGCGCACAGTTCTTATTTCTCCATTCTGTAAGCCCACTTCAAACAGAGCCCTGTCTGTGGATTTCTGCAGTTTATATGAGAGCCAGGCATTCTGTCCAGAGTCCACATCAACAGCCACCACTTTAGTCACCAGATAACCCACATCTGCAGAACGAGGCACTATTTCAGCCACCACAGAAGCACCTGACTGGACCGGATACAGAACCTGAGGCGCGTTGTCATTCTGGTCCTGAATCATTATTTTCACGCTCACGTTGCTGCTGAGAGGAGGGGAGCCTCCGTCCTGCGCTTTTACGCGGAACTGGAAATATTTGATCTGCTCATAATCGAAAGATCGCACTGTGTGTATGACTCCACTATCAGCACTAATGGACACTAACGAGGAGACGGGCACTCCGTTAACCGACGAGTCCTCCAGTATGTAAGACAAACGGGCATTCTGGTTAAAATCCGCGTCTCTGGCTCTGACTGTGAATATGGAAAGACCAGGTGTGTTGTTTTCTTGAACAGAGCCCTCATATGAGCTCTTGTCAAAGACAGGCGCGTTATCATTCACATCTGATATCTGTAAGGAGAGAGTGACGGTGCTGGAGAGAGAGGGCACGCCCTCATCAGCGCACGTCACACTGATGTTATACTCAGACTCGCGCTCTCGGTCTAAATCACCATCCGTGAATAAACTGAAGAAATTGGCATTTGTCGACTTCAGATTAAAAGGGATATTATCATTAATGGCGCACTGAACCTTTCCATTCTCACCAGAATCTGAGTCTTGGACATTCAGCATAGTCACAACGGTGCCCGGTTTTGAATCTTCGGAAAGAGTGCTTGATTTTGACATTATATTAATTGCTGGTTTGTTGTCATTCACATCAATTACATCAACAATCACTTTGCATGTGTCAGAGAGACGTCCTGGGTCTCTTGCCTGAACGTCAATTTGATAACGTTTAACTCTTTCATAGTCTATATCGCCAGATAACCTTAACACTCCCTCGTTTCTATCTATTTCAAAGAGGTTAGTGGTGCCACCAGAAGATTTCGAAATATGATATTCTATTTTACCATTCTGTCCTTGGTCAGCATCTGATGCTTGAACTGTAGTTAAAATTGTACCCTTTGGAGAGTTTTCCGCAATGCTGGTCTTATAAACAGACAAAAAGCAAACTGGCGCGTTATCATTTGTGTCCTCGATTGTGATTATAATCGGAATTGTTCCAGACATCTGCGGGTCTCCCCCGTCCACAGCAGTAAGTAAAAGTGAAATGTGCTCTTGTTTTTCTCGATCTAAAGGTTTTTGTAGAATAATTTCAACATTTTTGCTACCATCCGGCATATCTTGAGTTTTTAAAATAAAATAATCAGCGGAATGTAAAGAATAACTCTGTACGCTGTTGAAGCCAACGTCATCATCCACTGCTGTTTCTAAAACAAATTTAGCTCCTGTCGGAGATGATTCACTTATATCAAATTTGATCTCTTTAGCTGCGAAAACAGGAGCGTTGTCATTTACATCTAAAATCTCAACTGTTATGCTATAAAACTCCATCGGGTTTTCCAAGGTAATCTGAAAATGTAGCGCGCAAGGCGTTGTCTGTCCGCACAGCGCCTCTCGGTCTATTCTCTCTTTGATAAGGAGGACACCTCTTTCTTTATTCAGCTCGATGTATTCCGCGCTGTCTCCTGTATAAATACGCGCTTTACCCGATTTCAGTCTCTTTACATCTAAACCCAAATCCTGCGCTATGTTCCCGACTAAAGAGCCTTTCGCCATTTCCTCAGGAATAGAGTAACTGACCTGCCCGAGAGCCGAACTGAGAGAGAGAAACCAAATAAACAGCAGTACTTGCCGCGCCATTGTTCTGTCCGACATTTTGCAGAAGATCATGGAAGGAAGATTAAGGCAGAAATCAAATAAATCAATCCAAGAAGCTGGAGGAAATCATGTATGAATCCAAAGTAACAAAAATTAAGAACGTCTGTAATTCCAGAAGTATACTGAATAGAGTATCTTCGTGATTTGTTTTTACTTTCCTCCTCAGACTGTGCTCTCAGCTTCTGTCTCTCTCTAATAATATGGAGATGATGGGGGTTGAACTGCAGCAGATCTGCTCTCTAAACTGACATATTAACCAACAGCGGCACTATGAGTCCAGTCTGATGAACTACAGAAAATTTAAAAAGAATAAACCTTTATCTCTGTGTCAGACACGTCTAAGAAAAGCAATTTCCTAAACAAAGTACTTAAGTATAAAACTAGCAAATGTACATTATCATACAAACATCTAAGAGATAAAATGATTGTATGAGTTTGTGTAAATGAGATTTAACGGAAATAAAATAAAGAAATCAATTTCTCGTTCCCTCAGTGTTTTGATAAGACCCTATACCCGTGTCCATCGTTTAGAGAGAGAGGGAGAAATATCTAAAATAGAACCGAACACATACCTAGTATCTGAAAAACAATGACACGTTGTATCGCTTAACTGTTGGACAGACAGAAAAACTGCAGAAAAAAATGCATCAGAATACTTGAGGAAAATGTCAGCCTCGTTGCATTTCAGGACCATGGTCAGGGAAGCTGAAGATTCTCACTTACTGTGTTATAACGACAAAGACAAGTATAACAGTTGTGCAGAGAAAAAAAAAGAGTTAAGGTCAAATAAGAAAATGCAACCGCACGTTAAATCGCTAGTCTATATATCAGTGAGTGTGCCATTGCCTCGGACTTAAAATTAAACTAAATAAACAATAAAAAAAAAAAAAACCTGATATATAAAACAACTTCTACTTAACGCATAAGCGTTTTCTTTTTTTTCCTTGGCTGTACAAAAGGAGATACGAATGAAAAGAGAGAATAATAATTTGAGTAATAGAAATACAAAAAATATACAACTGAGAAAAAAAAAAATGAGTGACTGAAATATAAAAGATCAAAATACATTGTCAAGTACTAAAATATATTTAATATATTTATACATATAAAATATGTTTAGTTGTCAACTACTTAATTACAGAAACGATTTCTTTTCAGAAAACTAATCAGCCATACTGTCAACAGCTAAAGCAAAAATGATTGATTATGAGAAACAACGCTATATATCTAATATATATCAAAATAGATTAACTGTAAAAAACAATTCTCACCTTACCACAATCATCAAAATTTAGCGTCTCCCTTTGCGCATGCGTGAGTGTCTGTGTTCCACTGGTGTCCACACTAATGATGCTTTCACTGCAAGGTCTGCTATATTTCAGATCACTCTTTCTGGAGTCAGTGGTTCTGCAAACCTCATAATTGTACACGTGCTGTAAAGTTCCTGTGCCCCCTACGTCTGCGTAAAGAGGCGGATAATACGGAATAACTGGAAGATTCGCTCCAGATTTGTAAAACATCCTCTCGCGTCTCCATCTGTAGCATTTGACTGACAGTATGGCGATGATAGACACGATAAAGAGAAACGAAACTACAGCCAAGGCCAAGACCAGATAGAAAGTCAGGTTGTCGTTGTAGTCCTTGTCGTGCGTAAAGTCAGTGAACTCCGAGAGCACTTCAGGGAAGCTGTCCGCCACCGCCACGTTAACATTGACTGTAGCTGATCGAGAGGGCTGCCCGTTGTCCTCCACTACAACAGTGAGTCTTTGTTTCACAGCATCTTTATCTGTCACTTGGCGAACAGTTCTTATTTCTCCATTCTGTAAGCCCACTTCAAACAGCGCCCTGTCTGTGGCTTTCTGCAGTTTATATGAGAGCCAGGCATTCTGTCCAGAGTCCACATCAACAGCCACCACTTTAGTCACCAGATAACCCACATCTGCAGAACGAGGTACTATTTCAGCCACCACAGAAGCGCCTGACTGGACCGGATACAGAACCTGAGGCGCGTTGTCATTCTGGTCCTGAATCCTTATTTTCACGCTCACGTTGCTGCTGAGAGGAGGGGAGCCTCCGTCCTGCGCTTTTACGCGGAACTGGAAATCTTTGATTTGCTCGTAATCGAAAGATCGCACTGCGTGTATGACTCCACTATCAGCACTAACGGACACTAACGAGGAGACGGGCACTCCGTTAACCGACGAGTCCTCCAGTATGTAAGACATACGGGCATTCTGGTTAAAATCTGAGTCTCTGGCTCTGACTGTGAAAATAGAAAGACCCGGTGTATTGTTTTCTTGAACAGAGGCCTCATATGAGCTCTTGTCAAAGACAGGCGCATTATCATTCACATCTGATATCTGTAAGGAAAGAGTGATGCTGCTGTAGAGAGAGGGCACGCCCTCGTCAGCGCACGTCACACTGATGTTATACTCAGACTCTCGCTCTCGGTCTAAATCACCATCCGTGACTAAACTGAAGAAATTGGCATTTGTCGACTTGAGGGTAAAAGGGATGTTCTCAAGAATTGAACAATCAATTTTACCGTTTTCTCCTGCATCTGGGTCTTGCGCGTTTATCACGGTTACAACAGTTCCAGGATTCGAGTTTTCTGATATTGTGGTTAATTTAGACATGATGTTGATCTGTGGTTTATTGTCATTTATATCAATCACATCCACATCGATTTTACAAGAATCAGTCAGACCCCCGTCGTCGCTCGCCTGCACATGAATTTGATAGTGGCGAGCTTTCTCGTAATCTATATTCCCTGTTACTCTCACCTCACCGTTTGTTTCGTTAATTTCAAACAATTCCGGAACGTTGTCGAGAGTATTTGTAATAGCATATGTAATTTTGCCGTTAGATCCCTCATCCAAATCAGAAGCGTTAACCGTCATTACAACTGTGCCTTTTAGAGCATTCTCGGTGATACTCGCTTTATATATTTCCTGCGTAAAAACAGGCGCGTTGTCGTTGGCATCTAAAACAGTAATATGTATCTGCGCAGTACCAGACAATTGTGGATCACCTCCATCTATCGCTGTCAGAACCAGAGACAAATGCTCTTGCTTTTCACGATCGAGAGGTTTTTGAAGAACCATTTTTACTAGCTTACTACCGTCTGCCTGACTTTGTAATTTTAAAGAAAAATTATCAGTAGGATTTAATATATAAGTCTGAAGTCCGTTTATTCCGACGTCTAAATCCATCGCTCTCTCTAAAACAAAAACTGCCCCAGTCGCAGCTGACTCACTAATTCTGAATTTCATCTCAGCTCGTTTAAAATATGGAGAATGGTCATTTATATCTGTAACTTCGACTGTAATGGAGTAAAACTCTATTGGATTTTCTAAAATAATCTGAAAATGTAGCGCGCAAGGCGTTGTCTGTCCGCACAGCGCCTCTCGGTCTATTCTCTCTTTGATAAGGAGGACTCCTCTTTCTTTATTCAGCTCGATGTATTCCGCGCTGTCTCCTGTATAAATATGCGCTTTACCCGATTTCAGTCTCTTTAAATCTAATCCCAAATCCTGCGCTATGTTCCCGACTAAAGAGCCTTTAGCCATTTCCTCAGGAATAGAGTAACTGACCTGCCCGAGAGCCGAACTGAGAGAGAGAAACCAAATAAACAGCAATACTTGCCGCGCCATTGTTCTGTCCGACATTTTACAGAAGACCATGGAATGAAGAGTAAGGTAGAACGCAAATAAATTAGTCTTAAACAGATGAAATAATGTATAAATCCAAACTGACAAAAACGAATAAAGTCTGTAATTCCAGAAATATATTGAATAGAGTATCTCCGTGATGTGTCTTCTCTCTCCTCCTCAGACTGTGCTCTCAGCTTCTGTCTCTCTCTAATAATAATATTGAGATGATGGGGGAGGAACTGCAGCAGATTTGCTCTTTAAACTCACATATTGACCAACAGCGGCACTATGAGTCCAGTCTAATGAACTACAGAAAATGTAAAATTAAGAACACTGTATCTCAGTGTCAGACATGTCCGAGAAAACCAAATTAATAAAATCCTGAAGTATAAAAGCAACAAATATCTCATCACATATCTGTATAAAATGAATTTAATGAACTTATGTAAATAAAATTTTAAGGAAAAATACAAACGTGACCCTGGACCACAAAACCAGTCTTAAGTGTCATTTTTTTTCGAAATTGAGATTTATACATCATCTGAAAGCTGAATAAATAAGCTTTCCATTGATGTATGGTTTGTTAGGAGCGGACAATATTTGGCTGAGATACCACAATTTGAAAATCTGGAATCCGAGGGTGTAAAAAAGTCAAAATATTGAGAAAATCGCCTTTAAAGTTGTCCAAATGAAGTTCTTAGCAATGCATATTACTAATAAAAAATGAAGTTTTGATATATATTTATGGTAAGAAATGTACAAAATATCTTAAATGGAACATAATCTTTACTTAATATCCTAATGATTTTTGGCATAAAAGAAATATCGATAATTTTGACCCATACAATGTATTTTTGGCTATTGCTGCAAATATACCCCAGCGACTTAAGACCGGTTTTGTTGTCCAGGGTCAGAAATAATTTCGTGTCTCCTCAATTTTGTTTAGGCCTCTTCATTATGAACATCAATAAGCGATAAAGGAATACATACCTAAAATACAATTATAAGCAGGAGGACAAACCAATAAGATTCTGAAAAAAAAATCTCTTCTGTTTTAAAGAGATGCTTCACAGCAGATGAGGCAAATCACCGTGAGCATTCAGGACCATGGTCAGAGACGCGAGCCGTTAAATAGAGTTTCTCATTTCGAAAAAGCGAAAATCGTGCAGGGAAAAATGTTATCACTACAAATGAATAATTGTACATAAGATAACGAGATAATGAGGACAAGTGGACAACAGACAAAAATTATATGCAAGTGACTGTCCCACAGTATTTCAGAATATTACAAAAATGACAAATTATGAGAAACAATGTAAAGTAACTTTATAAATTAGCTATAAAAATATTTCTCACCTGATCATCACAATCAAATTTCAGTTTTTCTCTTTGCGCTTGCGTGAGTGTCTGTGTTCCGCTGGTGTCCAGACTAATGATGCTTTCACTGCAAGGTCTGCCGTATTTCAGATCACTCTTTCTGGAGTCAGTGGTTCTGCAAACCTCATAATTGTACACGTGCTGTAAAGTTCCTGTGCCCCCTACGTCTGCGTAAAGAGGCGGATAATACGGAATAACTGGAAGATTCGCTCCAGATTTGTAAAACATCCGCTCGCGTCTCCATCTGTAGCATTTGACTGACAGTATGGCGATGATAGACACGATAAAGAGAAACGAAACTACAGCCAAGGCCAAGACCAGATAGAAAGTCAGGTTGTCGTTGTAGTCCTTGTCGTGCGTAAAGTCAGTGAACTCCGAGAGCACTTCAGGGAAGCTGTCCGCCACCGCCACGTTAACATTGACTGTAGCTGATCGAGAGGGCTGCCCGTTGTCCTCCACTACAACAGCGAGTCTTTGTTTCACAGCATCTTTATCTGTCACTTGGCGAACAGTTCTTATTTCTCCATTCTGTAAGCCCACTTCAAACAGCGCCCTGTCTGTGGCTTTCTGCAGTTTATATGAGAGCCAGGCATTCTGTCCAGAGTCCACATCAACAGCCACCACTTTAGTCACCAGATAACCCACATCTGCAGAACGAGGCACCATTTCAGCCACCACAGAAGCACCTGACTGGACCGGATACAGAACCTGAGGCGTGTTGTCATTCTGGTCCCGAATAATTATTTTCACGCTCACGTTGCTGCTGAGAGGGGGGGAGCCTCCGTCCTGCGCTTTTACGCGGAACTGGAAATCTTTGATCTGCTCGTAATCGAAAGATCGCACTGCGTGTATGACTCCGCTATCAGCTCTAACGGACACTAACGAGGAGACGGGCACTCCGTTAACCGAAGAGTCCTCCAGTATGTAAGACACACGGGCATTCTGGTTAAAATCTGCGTCTCTGGCTCTGACTGTGAATATAGAAAGACCCGGTGTGTTGTTTTCTTGAACGGAGGCCTCATATGAGCTCTTGTCAAAGACAGGCGCGTTATCATTCACATCTGATATCTGTAAGGAGAGAGTGATGCTGCTGGAGAGAGAGGGCACGCCCTCATCAGCGCACGTCACACTGATGTTATACTCAGACTCGCGCTCTCGGTCTAAATCACCTTCTGTGACTAAACTAAAGAAATTGGCATTTGTCGACTTTAAGGTGAAAGGGTTGTTCTCATTTATTGAACAATGAACTTTCCCGTTTTCTCCCGAATCAAGATCCTGAACATTTATCATCGTAACCACCGTCTCAGACACAGAATTTTCAGCTATCACGTTTGTTTTGGACACAATATTGATCACTGGCTTATTATCATTGATATCAATTACATCAACTATGATTTTACACGAATCGGAAAAGCCTCCATGATCACTCGCTTGAACGCGAATCTCAAAGTGCCGAGCTTGTTCATAATCAATTAGACCGATCAATCTTACTTTGCCATCAGTCTCGTTAATTTCAAATATGTCTCGAATATTATCTAGCGTGTTTGTTATTGAATAGATTATTTCACCGTTTACTCCTTGGTCTGGATCTGACGCAGTAACTGTCGTCACAACAGTACCTTTTGGTAAATTCTCAGTTACAGCTGTTTTATAAACGGATTGTGTGAAAACTGGAGCGTTATCGTTTGCATCTAAAACAATAATATTTACCTGAATATTACCAGACATTTGAGGATCTCCCCCGTCAATGGCTGTTAACGTTAAAGACATGTGGTCCTGCTTCTCACGATCTAGAGGCTTTTGTAAAATCATTTCGACATTTTGTCCTCCCACTGACTGGCTCTTGAATTTCAGGACAAAATTATCTGTCGGTTTTAATGTGTAGGTCTGCAAACCATTAATTCCGACGTCAAGATCTCTAGCAGGTTCTATTGTAAATTTGGTACCAATGGACGCAGATTCGCTAATTCTGAATATAATTTCGCTTTTTTCAAAAAATGGTGCGTTGTCATTTATATCAAGCACCTCAACATTAACACTGTAAAACTCTATCGGGTTTTCGAGAATAATCTGTAAATGTAGCGCGCAAGGCGTTGTCTGTCCGCACAGCGCCTCTCGGTCTATTCTCTCTTTGATAAGGAGGACTCCTCTTTCTTTATTCAGATCGATGTATTCAGCGCTGTCTCCTGTATAAATACGCGCTTTACCCGATTTCAGTCTCTTTAAATCTAATCCCAAATCCTGCGCTATGTTCCCGACTAAAGAGCCTTTCGCCATTTCCTCAGGAATAGAGTAACTGACCTGCCCGAGAGCCGAACTGAGAGAGAGAAACCAAATAAACAGCAATACTTGCCGCGCCATTGTTCTGTCCGACATTTTACAGAAGATCATGGAATGAAGATTCAAGTAGAAAACAAATAAATCAATCCAAGAAGCTGGAGGAAATGGTGTGTATATCCAAAGCGACAAGAACTAACAAAAAAGTGTCTGTAATTCCAGAAAACGGATTATAAACTCAGTATCTCCGTGATTTGTGTTTTCTCTCTGCTTCTCATGACTGTGCTCTCAGCTTCTGTCTCTCTCTAATAATATGGAGATGATGGGGGTTGAACTGCAGCAGATCTGCTCTCTAAACTGACACATTAACCAACAGCGGCACTATGAGTCCAGACTAATGAACTACAGATATAACCAAATAGACCCCGTTTTTTCCCCTTACACTACGAGAAATGTTTTAGAATTATACCACTTTGTAAAAATCATTAAAATACAGCTGTTGCGATTGTCAATCAAAATACAATGATCTAAAAATGAGTTATTATTGTATGACTTCGTTTAAACAAATTGTGAAAGTAACAACAGAAAAATAAAATAAAAAAATAAACAAAACAACAACAATAATAATAATAATAATAAAACAAAATAAAATGAAAAGGGATAGATATTGAATTAGCACAAACTTATGTGTGCCCTTAACGGAATAATAGAGAAACGAGAAATATATGCATATGAACGAATAAGATACTTTTAAATTCTAAATATATTGAAAGATTGGAAGGAAGCAGACGTTCTAGAAGATATGCTTCAATGAACGGAGGTAAAGAAAAAAGTAGGCAGAAGAACACAAGACTGAACCTTTCAGCACCACGGCCAGTTACCATTACTGAATTTTGTTTCTGCTGCTCTTCACAAGTATGAAAGAAAACATTTTAAAAACGCATTTTGGGTTTACAAACTTTAAAATATGGATAAGGCAGATTAAACCACTTTACATTACAGCAGAAACGGCTGAAATAATAATCTTTCTAAAGACCGGAAATGGTTTTAAAAGTAGCAACAAGAGATTCTTCATCTTATTTAAAAACTGCTGAAATGCGTTTAAGTTAACAAAAGAAATAACAAAGAAGTAGAAACCCCACATTAGAGCATTAACACAAGAAAATAAATATCATGGAAATACTTTAAAGTACAGCAACGGTGCCATCATGAAAACAACATTGAGTATGTGAGTAGCAACTTGCTTGTTATCGTATGCAAAAACGGAGACATTTAAGATATATATATATATGGACGGGTTGAATGCTTTTGCAGTCTAAAATGTTGTAAGCTTCTACACAAACTGTAAATAAAATTTCTCACCTGATCATCAAGTTCTTCATTAATCAGTTTTTCTCTTTGCGCATGCGTGAGTGTTTGTGTTCCGCTGCTGTCCAGACTAATGATGCTTTCACTGCAAGGTCTGCCGTATTTCAGATCACTCTTTCTGGAGTCAGTGGTTCTGCAAACTTCATAATTGTACACGTGCTGTAAAGTTCCTGTGCCCCCTACGTCTGCGTAAAGAGGCGGATAATACGGAATAACTGGAAGATTCGCTCCAGATTTGTAAAACATCCGCTCGCGTCTCCATCTGTAGCATTTGACTGACAGTATGGCGATGATAGACACGATAAAGAGAAACGAAACTACAGCCAAGGCCAAGACCAGATAGAAAGTCAGGTTGTCGTTGTAGTCCTTGTCGTGCGTAAAGTCAGTGAACTCCGAGAGCACTTCAGGGAAGCTGTCCGCCACCGCCACGTTAACACTGACTGTAGCTGATCGAGAGGGCTGCCCGTTGTCCTCCACTACAACAGTGAGTCTTTGTTTCACAGCATCTTTATCTGTCACTTGGCGCACAGTTCTTATTTCTCCATTCTGTAAGCCCACTTCAAACAGCGCCCTGTCTGTGGATTTCTGCAGTTTATATGAGAGCCAGGCATTCTGTCCAGAGTCCACATCAACAGCCACCACTTTAGTCACCAGATAACCCACATCTGCAGAACGAGGCACTATTTCAGCCACCACAGAAGCGCCTGACTGGACCGGATACAGAACCTGAGGTGCGTTGTCATTCTGGTCCTGAATCGTTATTTTCACGCTCACGTTGCTGCTGAGAGGAGGGGAGCCTCCGTCCTGCGCTTTTACGCGGAACTGGAAATCTTTGATCTGCTCGTAATCGAAAGATCGCACTGCGTGTATGACTCCACTATCAGCACTAACGGATACTAACGAGGAGACGGGCACTCCGTTAACCGACGAGTCTTCCAGTATGTAAGACACACGGGCATTCTGGTTAAAATCTGCGTCTCTGGCTCTGACTGTGAATATGGAAAGACCCGGTGTGTTGTTTTCTTGAACAGAGCCCTCATATGAACTCTTGTCAAAGACAGGCGCGTTATCATTCACATCTGATATCTGTAAGGAGAGAGTGACGCTGCTGGAGAGAGAGGGCACGCCCTCGTCAGCGCACGTCACACTGATGTTATACTCAGACGCGCGCTCTCGGTCTAAATCACTATCCGTGACTAAACTGAAGAAATTGGCATTTGTCGACTTCAGAGTAAAGGGAATGTTCTCATTAACTGAACAAAAAATGTTACCGTTTTCTCCTGCATCTGGGTCTTGCGCGTTTATCATTGTTACAACAGTTCCAGGATTCGAGTTTTCTGATATTGTGGTTAATTTAGACATGATGTTGATCTGTGGTTTATTGTCATTTATATCAATCACATCCACATCGATTTTACAAGAATCTGTCAGACCCCCGTCGTCGCTCGCCTGCACGTGAATTTGATAGTGGCGAGCTTTCTCGTAATCTATATTCCCTGTTACTCTCACCTCACCGTTTGTTTCGTTAATTTCAAACAATTCCGGAACACTGTCGAGGGTATTTGTAATAGCATATGTAATTTTGCCGTTAGATCCCTCATCCAAATCAGAAGCGTTAACCGTCATTACAACTGTGCCTTTTAGAGCATTCTCGGTGATACTCGCTTTATGTGTTTTGTGTGTAAAAACAGGCGCGTTGTCGTTGGCATCTAAAACAGTAATATGTATCTGCGCAGTACCAGACAATTGTGGATCACCTCCATCTATCGCTGTCAGAACCAAAGATAAATGGTCTTGCTTTTCACGATCGAGAGGTTTTTGAAGAACCATTTCTACTAGCTTACTACCGTCTGCCTGACTCTGTAATTTTAAAGAAAAATTATCAGTAGGCCTTAATATATAAATCTGAAGTCCGTTTATTCCGACGTCTAAATCCATCGCTCTCTCTAAAACAAAAACTGCCCCAGTAGCAGCTGACTCACTAATTCTGAATTTCATCTCAGCTCGTTTAAAATATGGCGAATGGTCATTTATATCTGTAACTTCGACTGTAATGGAGTAAAATTCCATCGGGTTTTCAAGAATAATCTGAAAATGTAGCGCGCAAGGCGTTGTCTGTCCGCACAGCGCCTCTCGGTCTATTCTCTCTTTGATAAGGAGGACACCTCTTTCTTTATTCAGCTCGATGTATTCAGCGCTGTCTCCTGTATAAATACGAGCTTTACCAGATTTTAGTCTCTTTACATCTAAACCCAAATCCTGCGCTATGTTCCCGACTAAAGAGCCTTTCGCCATTTCCTCAGGAATGGAGTAACTAACCTGCCCGAGAGCCGAACTGAGAGAGAGAAACCAAATAAAAAGTACTTGCCGCGCCATTGTTCTGTCCGACATTTTGCAGAAGACCATGGAAGGATGGTTACTGCAGAAAGCAAATAAATCTATCCAAAAAGCAGGAGGAAATCGTGTATAAATCCAAAGTAACGAGAACTAACAAAAAAGTCTTTAAGTCAAAGAAAAGGATACTAAACTCAGTATCTCCGTCATTTGTCTTCTCTCTTCTCCTCAGACTGTGCCCTCAGCTTCTGTCTCTCTCTAATAATATGGAGGTGATGGGGGTTGAACTGCAGCAGATCTGCTCTCTAAACTGACATATTAACCAACAGCGGCACTATGAGTCCATATGGATGAACTACAAAAATGACCGAATAAACGCAGGGTTTTTTTCCCTACACTACTAGACATGTTTTAGAATTATCCCACATTGTAAAAATAATTAAAAACAGCCGTTGCGATTTCCAATCAGCATACAATTATCTAAACAATTAGTTATGATTGCATGATTTCAGTTAAACAAACTACAATTGTAACTAACTAAATAGATAAAAATGAAAGTGTTAGATATTGAATTATAATAAATTTAGGTGTGTCCTTGACGGAACAGTAGAAACTGTAAATATATTAATATGAACGAATGCGACACTTTTAAATTCTAAACATATCGATATACTGGAATGAGGCATAAATTCAAGAAGATATGCTTCAAGGAACGGAGGTAAAGAAAAAAAGTAGGTAGAAAAAACCCATGACTGAACATTTCAGCACCACGGCCAGTTACCATTAAATTAAATTTGGTGCACACAAGCATATGAAAGATACTCAAAATAGTCCTAAAACCGCATTGCGGATTTAAAAACTGTATAATACGGATAAGGCAGATAGTACCACTTGACAGAGTAAAAATATGTTTTTTTTTTTGACGTTTCTGAAGACCGGAAATGGTCTTAAAGTAGTAACACGAGATTCTTCAGATTATTTAACAACCGATCAAATATTTTTAGAATCATATAATTTTACATAAACCACACAAATTACAAAAAAAAAAAAAAATCATACCTATTACTTGATAAATTATATATTGTATTAAAGAAAGTGATAGAAAACAAATAATTTGGGCAAGTTACATAAAGGAGGTTCAAGTATGCATACTCGACCAGGTAAAACTGGAAATGGGCCAAATCCTGCATTAAAGCACTAAAGCTAAAACCAACGTAACAAAAGAAATACAAAAGCAGCAGAAGACACACATTGGATCCGACAATTTAACACAAGAAAATAAACAGCAGGGAAATAAGTAAAATGACAGCAACGATGCCATCATGAAAATAACTAATTATGTGAGAAGAAATTTGCTTGTTGGATTGGAAATATTTAATATATTTATAAACTGTTTGAATGCTTTTGCAGTCAAAAAAAAAAATACTGTAAGGTGCTACTCAAACAGTAAATAAAAATTCTCACCTGATCATCAAAGTCTTCAATGATAAGTTTTCCTCTTTGCGCATGCGTGAGTGTCTGTGTCCCGCTGCTGTCCAGACTAATGATGCTTTCACTGCAAGGTCTGCCGTATTTCAGATCACTCTTTCTGGAGTCAGTGGTTCTGCAAACCTCATAATTGTACACGTGCTGTAAAGTTCCTGTGCCCCCTACGTCTGCGTAAAGAGGCGGATAATACGGAATAACTGGAAGATTCGCTCCAGATTTGTAAAACATCCGCTCGCGTCTCCATCTGTAGCATTTGACTGACAGTATAGCGATGATAGACACGATAAAGAGAAACGAAACTACAGCCAAGGCCAAGACCAGATAGAAAGTCAGCTTGTCGTTGTAGTCCTTGTCATGCGTAAAGTCAGTGAACTCCGAGAGCACTTCAGGGAAGCTGTCCGCCACCGCCACGTTAACATTGACTGTAGCTGATCGAGAGGGCTGCCCGTTGTCCTCCACTACAACAGTGAGTCTTTGTTTCACAGCATCTTTATCTGTCACTTGGCGAACAGTTCTTATTTCTCCATTCTGTAAGCCCACTTCAAACAGCGCCCTGTCTGTGGCTTTCTGCAGTTTATATGAGAGCCAGGCATTCTGTCCAGAGTCCACATCAACAGCCACCACTTTAGTCACCAGATAACCCACATCTGCAGAACGAGGCACTATTTCAGCCACCACAGAAGCACCTGACTGGACCGGATACAGAACCTGAGGCGTGTTGTCATTCTGGTCTTGTATCATTATTTTCACGCTCACGTTGCTGCTGAGAGGAGGGGAGCCTCCGTCCTGCGCTTTTACGCGGAACTGGAAATCTTTGATCTGCTCGTAATCGAAAGATCGCACTGCGTGTATGACTCCACTATCAGCACTAACGGATACTAACGAGGAGACGGGCACTCCGTTAACCGACGAGTCCTCCAGTATGTAAGACACACGGGCATTCTGGTTAAAATCTGCGTCTCTGGCTCTGACTGTGAATATAGAAAGACCCGGTATGTTGTTTTCTTGAATGGAGGCCTCATATGAGCTCTTGTCAAAGACAGGCGCGTTATCATTCACATCTGATATCTGTAAGGAGAGAGTGATGCTGCTGGAGAGAGAGGGCACGCCCTCGTCAGCGCACGTCACACTAATATAATACTCAGACTCGCGCTCTCGGTCTAAATCACTGTCTGTGACTAAACTGTAGAACCCATCGGGCGAAGACTGAATGACAAACGGAACATTTTCATTTAAGTGGCAATTAAGTTTTCCGCTTTCATTCGAGTCTACGTCTTGAATATTTAATATTGCTAAAACAGTGCCAGATTTTGAATCCTCTGATATCTGGCTTGATTTTGAAATAATATTAATAGTGGGATTATTATCGTTTGTGTCAATAACGTCAACAATTATTTTACACGAATCCGTATGACCGCCTTCATCTCGTGCCTGCACATCAATTTGATAATACTTACTTGTTTCATAATCTATGCCCCCGATAAGCTTTACAACACCAGCATCAGGATCAATTTCAAAAATATTTGCCGCTTTGTCCGCAGTACTTGAAATGGAGAATGATATTCTACCATTTGAACCTTGGTCAGCATCAGAAGCGTCAACCGTAGTTAAAACTGTGCCTTTTGGAGAATTTTCAGCTATGCTAGTTTTGTATATGGATTGTGAACACACAGGTGCGTTATCATTAGCATCTAAAACTGTAATATGTATCTTCATTGTACCGGACAACTGGGGCTCGCCTCCGTCGAATACTGTTAAAAGTAAAGATAGATGATCTTTTTTCTCTCGATCTAAAGGCGTCTGAAGAACCATTTCTATGGCTTTATTTCCATCTGGGAGATTCTGAAATTTCAAAACAAAATTATCTGTCGGTTCTAAAGAATAACTCTGCAGACCATTTCGACCGACGTCATGATCAATAGCACGCTCCAATATAAATCTAGCTCCTGCTAAAGACATTTCGTTTATTTCGAATGTCATCTCACTCTTACTAAACATCGGTGCATTGTCATTTATATCTGTGACCTCAACTGTAACGCGGTACAACTGCATAGGACTTTCGAGAATAATCTGAAAATGTAGCGCGCAAGGCGTTGTCTGTCTGCATAGTGCCTCTCGGTCTATTCTCTCTTTGATAAGGAGGACTCCTCTTTCTTTATTCAGCTCGATGTATTCAGCGCTGTCTCCTGTATAAATACGCGCTTTACCCGATTTCAGTCTCTTTAAATCTAATCCCAAATCCTGCGCTATGTTCCCGACTAAAGAGCCTTTGCCATTTCCTCAGGAATAGAGTAACTGACCTGCCCGAGAGCCGAACTGAGAGAGAGAAACCAAATAAACAGCAGTACTTGCCGCGCCATTGTTCTGTCCGACATTTTACAGAAGACCATGGAATGAAGATTAAGGCAGAAAGCAAATTAATCCAAAAATCTGGAGGAAATCATAAAAATATCCAAAGTGAAAACTGGTAATAAAATCTGTAAATCCTAAAAAAAAAATATATATAATAAATACATTATCTCTGGGATTTGCCTTCTTTCTTCTCAGACTGCGCTCTAAGCTTCTGTCTCTCTCTAATAATATGGAGATGATGGGGGAGGAACTGCAGCAGATCTGCTCTCTAAACTGACATATTAACCAACAGCGGCACTATGAGTCCAGTCTGATGAACTACAGAAAATGAATACACGTATACCTCGGTATAAATAAATACCTCGTTATTATTTCAGACGTCTATCGTTCATGTCGCAAAAAAATAAAAAATAAAAATAATAATAATAATAATAATAATATATATATATATATATATATATATATATATATATACATACATATGTATAAAGATACATTATATAATAATATATTAAATATATACACTATAAATATATTAATTAACATAATTTTGCACTGCAATAAACTTCTAGAAAATAAATATGTGGTTGGTTATTCTTTAAATTGTCATGTATGCCTAATAAAAAAAATAGGATTTTTTTATTAAATAGGAAAAATAAAAACAATTACGATAACAAATTACAAAATGTGCAAAAATGTAAGCAACATGAGACAACTACTTCTCTAAGGGAGGAAAACGGACTGTGTTATGTTATAAGGAGGAACATCCCACTGACAGTATTTCAGCACCATGGTCAGTGAATCAAGACATTTTCTACACGACGGTTTTATACAATGAATATATTACTCATATATCGTATGATAACTATCTAAAACGACAAAATGGGGTGTAGTTTCACTTTGAGAATGACCTTACTTGGTATCAAAAAAGCGTGTTTACAGCAAAGCACACAAGCAACTGTGACTTAATAGATTAATACCACAAATAGATTTCATATATGCACACACATACACACAAATAAATAAACAAATAAATAAAAAATCTAACAGATTCCAATATATGAATCTCACCTGATCATCGAAATCTTGATTGGTTGGCTTTTCTCTCTGAGCATGCGTGAGTGTTTGTGTTCCACTGCTGTCCAGACTAATAATGCTTTCACTGCAAGGTCTGCCGTATTTCAGATCACTCTTTCTGGAGTCAGTGGTTCTGCAAACCTCATAATTGTACACGTGCTGTAAAGTTCCTGTGCCCCCTACGTCTGCGTAAAGAGGCGGATAATACGGAATAACTGGAAGATTCGCTCCAGATTTGTAAAACATCCGCTCGCGTCTCCATCTGTAGCATTTGACTGACAGTATAGCGATGATAGACACGATAAAGAGAAACGAAACTACAGTCAAGCCCAAAACCAGATAGAAAGTCAGATTATCGCTGTAGTCCTTGTTGTGCGTAAAGTCAGTGAACTCCGAGAGCACTTCAGGGAAGCTGTTCGCCACCGCCACGTTAACATTGACTGTAGCTGATCGAGAGGGCTGCCCGTTGTCCTCCACTACAACAGTGAGTCTTTGTTTCACAGCATCTTTATCTGTCACTTGGCGCACAGTTCTTATTTCTCCATTCTGTAAGCCCACTTCAAACAGCGCCCTGTCTGTGGATTTCTGCAGTTTATATGAGAGCCAGGCATTCTGTCCAGAGTCCACATCAACAGCCACCACTTTAGTCACCAGATAACCCACATCTGCAGAACGAGGCACTATTTCAGCCACCACAGAAGCGCCTGACTGGACCGGATACAGAATCTGAGGTACGTTGTCATTCTGGTCCTGAATCGTTATTTTCACGCTCACGTTGCTGCTGAGAGGAGGATTTCCTCCGTCCTGCGCTTTTACAACTAAACTAAGCTGTTTAATTTTCTCATAATCAAATGAACGAACTGCGTTTATTACACCATTCTCTGAGTTTATGGACATATAAGAGGAAATCGGCGCTCCTCCAATTTGAGTATTTTCTAAAAAATACGACACTCTGGAGTTTTGATTCCAGTCTAAATCTCTCGCAGTTACACTACATATGGACATACCTGGTTCGTTATTTTCAAGAAGGTGTGTTGCATAGCTACTTCGATCAAAAATTGGTGCGTTATCATTGATGTCAGAAACCTTAAGGCGTAGTGTCGTTGAGCTCGAAAGTGCAGGTGAACCTGAATCGCTTGCGGTCACTGTTACATTATATTCTGAGTGAGTTTCACGGTCAAGAAAAGCATCTGTGATCAAATTATAATAGTTAGAGAGGGATGATTTGATGTTAAATGGAAGGTTTTCATTAATAAAGCACGTAACCTGTCCATTTCTGCCAGAATCAAAATCTTTTATATTAACCACTGCAATTGTTGTACCGGGAGGCGCATCCTCTGCTACGGGGCTCGAGAGAGACATGAGGTTGATTACGGGCGCATTGTCATTTACATCCACTACTTCAATTACAAGCTTACTTGTACTAGTCAGCCCTCCTTAGTCTGTCGCTTTAACTCTAATTTCAAAACGTTTGTCTTTCTCAAAATCAATATTTCCTAAAATAGACACCAAGCCAGTGTTTTCATCAATGGTAAAAATACCTCTCGAATGTTCTTTCAGGTCAGAGAAGGAAAACGTAATGTGTCCGTTTGACCCACTATCTGCATCTGTGGCATTAACGGTAGTAATGTAAGTGCCCCTCGGTGCATTTTCCATCACAGACGCCCTATAAACTGTCTGGTTAAACTCTGGCGCGTTATCGTTCGCATCCAAAACAGTAACATATATATTAACAGAGCCAGACCTCTGCGGGTTTCCGCCATCTACAGCGATCAGCTGCAGAGATAGATTAGGATGCTCCTCCCGGTCTAAAGCTTTATCAAGAACTATTTCGACATACCTACTTCCGTCGGGATTTGAGTGCTGTTTTAAATCGAAATAATTGTTCCTTGTGAGAACATAATTTTGCAATGAATTCAATTCTACATCAGCATCATATGCACTCTCTAATGCAAAGCGAGAACCAGGAGTCGCAGATTCGCTTATTTCGAAATTAATTTTACTTTTCTCGAATACAGGAGAATTATCATTAACGTCTATGATTTCAACAGTTACCTGATGCAGTTCAATTGGGTTCTCAAGAATGATCTCGAAGCTGAAGCTGCATGGTGTGATGTCGCCACAAAGCTGTTCTCGGTCTATTCTCTCACTCACGACTAGAATCCCTTTGTCTGTTCTAAGCTCTGCGTACTGGGTGCTTTCTCCTGTAACGATACGCGCTCGACCCGTTCGAAGCCTTTTCAAATCGAGCCCCAGATCCTGTGCTACATTACCAATAAGCGAGCCTTTACTCATTTCTTCAGGTATGGAGTAGCGGATTTGACAGATGGCAAAAGGAATGTAGCACGAGAAGAAAAACAATATTTGCCACTGCGGTTGGAAGAAAACACGCCATCGAGCGCATCCGCGTTGATAAAAATCCTTAACAGCCATACTGATTAACAAGCAAGTTCACCATTAATATTCCAATATGATAGAATAATATTACAAGGCAGGATTACAAAATTGTTTTGTATTCGTTTGGAAGAAAAAAAGACAAAGTCACCGTCTCACCAACCCGTAACAACTGAAACAGGAGTCTGCTGCGTCACAGCGCGCACTGTTGGGGTGGTGCCATGGTTTACTGTGAGGCAAGCCTGCACATAAAGTATTTCACTGACCAACAGCGGCCCTTAGAGTCCAAAATAAGCATTAACAGAACACATACATTTAAAGTAAGAGAGAAAAAAATAAAACTAACAAAAAAAAATCATGTAAAACGACAGCAGCGCTGTCCACTGAGGAGGTGCTGAAATATATACAATCTACGCACAAACATATAAAGACAAATGAGTAGAATGCTGCACAGGTCCAAAGTTTACCACATTACCATATTACATTAACTGAATACACAACAACAACAACAACGACAATAATAATAATAATAATAATATCTCACCTCTACCGGCGAATCTAATTCACCCAGCATGTTTTTCTCGCTGGGTTCGCGCTGCACTGTCAGTGTAGAATTAGGATCCACTATCAACACGTTCTGACTTCCAGGTCTGACAAACTTACAGTCACTGCTTCTGGAATCGGTCGTTCTGTAAACCTCATAATTATAGGCGTGCTGCAGAGTTCCTGTGCCAACAGTGTCCGCGTAACGCGGTGGATAATACGGAATAACTGGAAGATTGGACTTGTAATACAGTCGAGATTGCCTCCACCTGTAGATTTTAACAGATATTATGACGACCAAACATGTTATGAAAAGAAATGAGACTGCGGCCAAGGCCAAGACCAGATAGAAAGTCAGGTTGTCGTTGTAGTCCTTGTCGTGCGTAAAGTCAGTGAACTCCGAGAGCACTTCAGGGAAGCTATCCGCCACCGCCACGTTAACATTGACTGTAGCTGATCGAGAGGGCTGCCCGTTGTCCTCCACTACAACAGTGAGTCTTTGTTTCACAGCATCTTTATCTGTCACTTGGCGAACAGTTCTTATTTCTCCATTCTGTAAGCCCACTTCAAACAGCGCCTTGTCTGTGGCTTTCTGCAGTTTATATGAGAGCCAGGCATTCTGTCCAGAGTCCACATCAACAGCCACCACTTTAGTCACCAGATAACCCACATCTGCAGAACGAGGCACTATTTCAGTCACCACAGAAGCGCCTGACTGGACCGGATACAGAACCTGAGGTGCATTGTCATTCTGATCTTGGATGAAAATGTTCACAGTTACGTTGTTACAAAGCGGAGGAGAGCCGCCATCCTGCGCTTTAATTGTTATTTTAATGCTTTTGATCTGTTCATAATCAAAAGAGCGCACTGCGTGTACAACTCCGCTCTCAGCGTTAACAGAAACATACTTTCCTACAGGAGACCCGCCCAAGTCACTTTCTTCTAGAATGTAAGATATATGAGCATTCTGATTTTCGTCCGGGTCACGAGCTCTGATTGTAAGGATAGAAACACCAGGTGAATTATTTTCTAGCAAGTATGAATTATAAACACTCTCCTGAAAAACTGGGGGATTATCATTAACATCAGTTACTTTCAAATGAAATCTTTTTCTGCTTGTCAGAGGCGGCTTTCCGGAATCAGTGGCGACGACGGTGATGTTATACTCTGACAACTTCTCACGATCTAAAATAGCATTTGTGACTAAAGAATAATAATTTCTTAAAGTCGATTTTATTGTAAAATCTTCAGATCCTTCGATAAAACAATCGACTTTGCCGTTATCATCAGTGTCTGAGTCCTTAACATTTATTATTGCAATTGTGGTATCAGGTGTAGCATTTTCAGATACTGTACTCGAGAAAGACATTGTATTAATGACAGGCGCATTGTCGTTTACATCAATTACCTCTAATGCAATTTTACTAGAATCAGTCAATCCACCCTGATCCCTAGCCTCGACTGTAAGTTCAAATTTAGTATCTTTTTCATGATCAATTTCTCCAGCAACAGAAACAATACCAGTGCTGCTGTCAATATTGAATAACTGAGCAGCGGGCCCCTTTTGTTTGTAGAAATTGTACGTTATTCGTCCATATAAACCAGCGTCTGCATCTGTGGCGTTAACGGTAGTAATGTAAGTGCCCTTCGGTGCATTTTCCATCACAGATGCCCTATAGACTGTCTGGTTAAACACAGGTGCGTTGTCATTCGCATCTAAAACAGTAACGTCTATATTAACAGAGCCAGACCTCTGCGGGTTTCCGCCATCTACAGCGATCAGCTGCAGAGATAGATGAGGATGCTCCTCCCGGTCTAACGCTTTCTGTAAAACCATTTCCGCGTATTTATTGCCGTCTGGATTTGAGTGTTGCTTTAAAACAAAATGATTATTAGGCGATAAAATGTAATTCTGCAGTGAGTTCAGGCCTACATCATGATCATCTGCGCTTTCCAATAAAAAGCGTGAGCCCAGTGTTGCAGACTCGCTAATTTCGAATTTTAATTCTTTGTTCTGAAAGGAAGGCGCGTGATCATTTTCATCCAATATTTCGACAGTAACCTGGTGCAGCTCCATTGGGTTCTCAAGAATGATCTCGAAGCTAAAGCTGCATGGCGTGACGTCGCCGCAAAGCTGTTCTCGGTCTATTCTCTCACTCACGACTAGAATCCCTTTGTCTGTTTTGAGCTCAGCGTACTGAGTGCTTTCTCCGGTAACGATACGCGCTCGACCAGTTCGAAGCCTTTTCAAATCAAGCCCCAGATCTTGTGCTACATTACCTATGAGCGAACCTTTCTTCATCTCCTCCGGAATCGAATATCGTATCTGTCCTCTTGCAGTGTAAATATAACAAGAAAAAATTATCGATAACAGCCACATCATTTTCCATCGCCAAGATCGATGACCCCACTGAACCATAGTCACAAGGTTAACAAATTTTACATCCAGTCAATTACAAAAGTTTAGACGTAGTCCAAGATGCCGTGAAAAAAATAAATACAATGACAATTGTTTTGCAAACCTTGGTGCCTCGTGCACGCAACCCCGAATAAAAATGTCGAGGCAGCCTTTCCCTTATCTGCCACAAAGCAAGAAAATGGGGAGGAGGGAAGACTGCTGAATGACGAAGCACACCATAAAATGTTTTACCGATCAACAGCGGCCCTTGCTGTTCAAAGTGAGCCAAAGCACTACGAAATATGTTAAGTATTACCGATTTTACGACATCACCCCCCCCCCCCCCCCCACACACACACACATATAATACACAGACACACAATTCATATATCTAAATCATATTCATATGGAGGATAAGAATGATTGAAGTGAGGCTATAAGTGTCAGCACCATGGACAGCGACACAGCACAGGCCGTTTAAATGTCACTTTTAGCTATAATTCACATATCACAACATTGCAGACTACTAGTGTATACTATCCTTTGAAAGCTATGTTTAGGGGAAAAAACAAATCACATTGTGCAGACTTACCAGTGTACTGCCCGCTTCAGTGCAATCGACGCGGCATTTCACTTTTGGAATTGTTTCGGTTCCACTTGCATCAACACTCATCAGACTTTGACTGATGGGTCTGAAATACTTAACATCACTTTTCCTGGAATCTGTGGTTCTGTAAATTTCATAATTATGAACGTGCTGCAGAGTTCCTGTGCCAACAGTGTCTGCGTAACGAGGTGGATAGTACAGAATAACCGGGAGATTTGACTGATAATACAAACGAGATTGCCTCCATCTGTAGATTTTAACAGATATTATGACGACCAAACACGCTATGAAAAGAAATGAGACTGCAGCCAAAGCCAAGACTAGATAAAAAGTCATATTATCGTTGTAGTCCTTGTCGTGTGAAAAGTCAGTTAACTCCGAGAGCACTTCAGGGAAGCTGTCTGCCACCGCCACGTTAACATTGACTGTAGCTGATCGAGAGGGCTGCCCGTTGTCCTCCACTACAACAGTGAGTCTTTGTTTCACAGCATCTTTATCTGTCACTTGGCGAACAGTTCTTATTTCTCCATTCTGTAAGCCCACTTCAAACAGCGCCCTGTCTGTGGCTTTCTGCAGTTTATATGAGAGCCAGGCATTCTGTCCAGAGTCCACATCAACAGCCACCACTTTAGTCACCAGATAACCCACATCTGCAGAACGAGGCACTATTTTAGCCACCACAGAAGCGCCTGACTGGACCGGATACAGAACCTGAGGTGCATTGTCTGATCTTGGATGAAAATGTTCACAGTTACGTTGTTATAAAGCGGAGGAGAGCCGCCATCCTGCGTATTGATTTGGAATAGGTGTGCCGCGTCCTCTCCCATATGAGTAAATGAATACGTGACACTGCCATTGTACCCTTCGTCTGCATCAGATGCACTTACTGTAGTTATCAACATCCCTTTTACTGCGTTCTCAGCTACACTTGGTTTATATACGGTTTCAGTGAAAATGGGTGAATTATTATTGGCATCAAGGAGTTTAACGATTATTTTAACGGCTCCATAACGCGGCGGGTCTCCACCATCAATAGCCGTTAATACAAGTGAATGCCCGCTCTGTTTCTCTCTGTCTAGCAGAGACTGCAACGCCATCTCTGCATATTTACTGCCGTCCGAGCGACTGTGTTGCTTTAAAGTAAAATTATCAGTAGGTTTCAGACTGTAGCTCTGAAAAGAATTCAAACCAACATCTGGATCAGTCACTGTGTCTAACAAGAAAATTGTGCCTATAGGCGTGGACTCGCTAATCTCTAAAATTATTTATTTCTTAGAAAAAACGGGTGCATGATCGTTGATGTCTTGAATCTCGATTGTGATCGAAAAAAACTCGAGGGGATTTTCAAGCTAAATCTCAAAACCGAAACTACACAGAGATTTTTGTCCGCAGAGCTGCTCTCAGTCTATTCTCTCTTTTACCACCAAATGTCCTTTGTTGCGTTTCAGCTCGACATATTGTCTACTATCATCAATAACGAGACGCGCTTGACGTCTTTTCTCTGCTGTTTGAAGCAATGCCTTCTATGCGCAGTTGTTTTGCTTTGCTCACTGTCGTCTCCTTGGGCAATAGCACCTCTCACAGTCTATGAGCAGCACAACAGCATAGCTGGACTGTCCAGCATAAAAGAAGAAAAAAAGTGAGCTACTCTCTCTGAAATAAAGGTACAAAGCTGCCCCTGGGGTGGTGGCTTATCAAAAAGTACACATTTGTACATAAATGGTTGATATTAATACCTGACGCCCCAGTGACAACTTTTGTACCTTTATTTCTGGTTCTGTTGGTTGTCATTGCTGATCAGAAACTCAATAACGAGTAATTGGTGCATCAAAAAATCTTTCAGTTTGATTATCTCAGTGCAGGAATGGAGGCATGAAATCAAATTACAATGCAGAATTACAGAAAGTGAATCCAACCAGAGTATACCAATTACACTTTACCACCAACCAATAACACCATTTACTCTATAGCGTTTTACAAGAGTTTAACACGATTTTAGGTGCATCTATTCCTGTACATTACACTAAAACCTCTTATTTAATCAAAATAATGGAATGTGTAAGATCAAGCCAGTCAGATGTGATTCTAGTGTCTAAACTAGCAGATGACCTACATTTGAAAGGATAAAAATAATTGGAGTGTGATCTCCAAAACAGACCCAGACACAACATTGTGCCGACATATCTGATTGTCAAAACCTTGTAGTAATCAAAAATAAATAAATAAATTAATGCTATAGAATAAGTTTGAATCTGTTAGCATTAGTTCATATACTGTATATATACAGTAGTGGCCAAAATTGTTAGAACACTTGGCATATTTATGTTAGGTGAGGTAACTCAGGGAAGGATGGCAATGGGGAGATCGTGAAAACAGGGTTTTTAATAATGCAAAATGTAGTTCACAACAACATAACGTTAAGACACGACAATCCAAGACATTAAACTGAACGCTTATAAAGCAACTGGAAACAAAGGAGTGAACGAGATGATGACAAGACACAGGTGAACGGACTTAGCCTTAAATCAACTAATAAGGAACTAATGAGGGAAAACCAGAACAAAACCAAATAAGGGAAAACAGGAACAGATAGAAAAACCAGAAAAACACTAAACTGAAGTCCAAACTCCTAACATTACTCCCCCCTCCCGGAAGGCACGTCTTGCGCCGCAACAGTTCCGCCGGGGAGGGGGGGCGCCCTGGAGGCCACTGCAGGCCGGGACAAGGGAGGCAGGTCAGTGGAATGGGAGTCCGGCGGCCATGGCGGGACTGGAGACTTGGATGGCCATGGCGGATCAGGATGCTCGGGGAACCATGGTGGATCAGGAGACTCAGGGAGCCATGGCAGATCAGGAGACTCAGGAAACCATGGCGGATCAGGAGGCTCAGGGAGCCATGGCGGGACTGGCGACTCGGGAGGCCATGGTGGATCAGGGAGCTCGGGAGACCATGGCAGGACTAGAGACTTGGGAGGCCATGGCCCTATTTCTTCGGGCCGCCAAGGCAGGTAGAGGGGTTCTGTGGCCTTGGCCCGGCCACACAGGCCGTGACTCTATAGCCCCCCCAAAAAATTTTTTGGGGGAAGTTCCCCTCTGGGAGCCATTGAGGAGGAGAGGGCACGAGGGGGCGTTCTGGAGGAACGGGTTCTGTGGGGAGCTCAGGAGGAGTGGTCTCTGTGGGGCGCTCTTGAGGCACGGGCACCTGAGGGCGCTTTGGAGGAACGGGCTCTGTGGGGCGCTCTGGAGGAGTGGGCACTTGAGGGCGCTCTGGAGGAGCGGGCACTTGAGGGCGCTCTGGAGGAGCGGACACTTGAGGGCCCTCGGACAGCGCGGACACTCGGGGGAGCTCTGAAAGCGTGAATTCTCTGGGGCGCTCGGACAGCGCAAAATTCTCTGGGGCGCTCGGACAGCGCGGATTCTCTGGGGCGCTCTGGCAGCGCAAATTCGAAGGAGCGCTCGGACAGCACGGATTCTCGGGGGCGCTCTGGAAGCGCGGATTCTCTGTGGCGCTCGGACAGCGCAGAGCAGCGAAGACGCAGGAGAGCTGAACGGGACCAGCGGAGACGCAGGAGGGCACTTGCGAGGAGCGGGCTCTGGTGAGATGACCGGAACAGAAAACTCGGGGGGTATCGCCCTGTCTATAAGTGGCTGCTCCTGAAAGATAGCTGGTGAGCCCGACTTAGCCGCGGGCGGCGGCACAGACTTCGCCAAACAAGATTGATTAATTCGACCAGAGAAAAAACAAAAACAGGGAGCTCACATCTGATTGTCTAGCTGTCTAGCCCTAGCTGAAAGCACGCACCCAAAGAGGCGTCAGACCAGCTCAGCTGGTGAACAAGCTCAATAAAATCTTCCACATACTGCTCCAGCTTCCGACCAGCCTGCCGCAAACCCCACAGCTTGTCCTCAGCCATCAGCATTTCAGTTTTGGTCGTGTCTTCTGTTAGGTGAGGTAACTCAGGGAAGGATGGCAACGGGGAGATCGTGAAAACAGGGTTTTTAATAATACAAAATGTAGTTCACAACAACATAATGTTAAGACACGACAATCCAAGACATTAAACTGAATGCTTATAAAGCAACCGGAAACAAAGGAGTGAACGAGATGATGACAAGACACAGGTGAACGGACTTAGCATTAATCAACTAATAAGGAACTAATGAGGGAAAACCAGAACAAAACCAAATAAGGGAAAACAGGAACAGATAGAAAAACCAGAAAAACACTAAACTGAAGTCCAAACTCCTAACATTACTCCCCCCTCCCGGAAGGCACGTCTTGCGCCGCAACAGTTCCGCCGGGGAGGGGGGGCGCCCTGGAGGCCACTGCAGGCCGGGACAAGGGAGGCAGGTCAGTGGAATGGGAGTCCGGCGGCCATGGCGGGACTGGAGACTTGGATGGCCATGGCGGATCAGGATGCTCGGGGAACCATGGTGGATCAGGAGACTCAGGGAGCCATGGCAGATCAGGAGACTCAGGAAACCATGGCGGATCAGGAGGCTCAGGGAGCCATGGCGGGACTGGCGACTCGGGAGGCCATGGTGGATCAGGGAGCTCGGGAGACCATGGCAGGACTAGAGACTTGGGAGGCCATGGCCCTATTTCTTCGGGCCGCCAAGGCAGGTAGAGGGGTTCTGTGGCCTTGGCCCGGCCACACAGGCCGTGACTCTATAGCCCCCCCAAAAAATTTTTTGGGGGAAGTTTCCCTCTGGGAGCCATTGAGGAGGAGAGGGCACGAGGGGGCGCTCTGGAGGAACGGGTTCTGTGGGGAGCTCAGGAGGAGTGGTCTCTGTGGGGCGCTCTTGAGGCACGGGCACCTGAGGGCGCTTTGGAGGAACGGGCTCTGTGGGGCGCTCTGGAGGAGTGGGCACTTGAGGGCGCTCTGGAGGAGCGGGCACTTGAGGGCGCTCTGGAGGAGCGGACACTTGAGGGCCCTCGGACAGCGCGGACACTCGGGGGAGCTCTGAAAGCGTGAATTCTCTGGGGCGCTCGGACAGCGCAAAATTCTCTGGGGCGCTCGGACAGCGCGGATTCTCTGGGGCGCTCTGGCAGCGCAAATTCGAAGGAGCGCTCGGACAGCACGGATTCTCGGGGGCGCTCTGGAAGCGCGGATTCTCTGTGGCGCTCGGACAGCGCAGAGCAGCGAAGACGCAGGAGAGCTGAACGGGACCAGCGGAGACGCAGGAGGGCACTTGCGAGGAGCGGGCTCTGGTGAGATGACCGGAACAGAAAACTCGGGGGGTATCGCCCTGTCTATAAGTGGCTGCTCCTGAAAGATAGCTGGTGAGCCCGACTTAGCCGCGGGCGGCGGCACAGACTTCGCCAAACAAGATTGATTAATTCGACCAGAGAAAAAACAAAAACAGGGAGCTCACATCTGATTGTCTAGCTGTCTAGCCCTAGCTGAAAGCACGCACCCAAAGAGGCGTCAGACCAGCTCAGCTGGTGAACAAGCTCAATAAAATCTTCCACATACTGCTCCAGCTTCCGACCAGCCTGCCGCAAACCCCACAGCTTGTCCTCAGCCATCAGCATTTCAGTTTTGGTCGTGTCTTCTGTTAGGTGAGGTAACTCAGGGAAGGATGGCAACGGGGAGATCGTGAAAACAGGGTTTTTAATAATACAAAATGTAGTTCACAACAACATAATGTTAAGACACGACAATCCAAGACATTAAACTGAATGCTTATAAAGCAACCGGAAACAAAGGAGTGAACGAGATGATGACAAGACACAGGTGAACGGACTTAGCATTAATCAACTAATAAGGAACTAATGAGGGAAAACCAGAACAAAACCAAATAAGGGAAAACAGGAACAGATAGAAAAACCAGAAAAACACTAAACTGAAGTCCAAACTCCTAACAATTGAAGAGGTTTCAGTTGTTTTTTTTAATTGGCCTATTGGGGAATAACAGTTAAAACCCATGGACCAGGTATGATGAACAAAGACTAGGAGTCAGATTGCGATTAATTAAATAAATTTACTGAAGAAATAGTTTGCAGTTTCATCCGCAGAAGTCAGCTTTAACACTCGTAATGGAGTTCGTAGGCCGACCTGCTTTACAATTCAAAAACATAAGCAATTATACCCTAACAGAGGTAGCTAATTGCATCAATGCATAAGTCATCAAAATTCTGATTGGTTCTAAAACCTAGATAAACTTAGACAATTTCCACATATGGAATGCAAGCTTGAAGCATATCTTCTGATGACTATTTTAGTGACAAGTGATCAGAGGTCCGACGCAATACGTCTCTCCAAAGACGTATGTCTGATACGCTGGACATCGGCAGCGTTTGTCCTGGGACTGTCTGAGCTTCTCCCTGTACAGACAGATACTAACACACATATGCAGAGAAACACTTATCTTACTTCAAGGTTGTCTCAGCCCTAAACCTTATCGGGCATGGTTACACACACAATGAGATCAGCTTCTTAGAGAGTAGAAAGGCAGACTAAAGCCATATTCAACTTATTCTCTAACATGCATAAATGTAACTTTGATTAATAATTATTCAAGAAATATTATAATTAATAGTATTATGAAGACCATTGTAGATCTGCCATCCACTCCTTCAGCCCATTACACTACCTATGAAACAAACTATTGCCAGAACTACCTGTGACAAAAGGAATTTGCTGGAACATTGAAAATGATGGTCTGGCCCCCTAAAAATCCAGACCTCAATCCCATCGAGCAAATTTGGGGCGAGTTGGAAAATAAACAGGACAGATGTATTCTAAGGTCAAAGGAAAGCCTTTGGCTTCAGTTGCAGAAGGCATGGGATAACATTAGCGTTCAAGTTCTCAGGAAATATATTGACACTATGCCAGAGATGTGCTGCTGTAATTGCTGCAAAAGGTGGACATACCAAATATTAAAGTTAAAAGTGGATAAATATTCAGAGGCAAAAAAGGTCAATGTTTTCAGATCTGTCAGGTGTTCTAACAATTTTGCCCATCGTTACACACACACACACACACACACGCACACACACACACACATGTTGGGTTTCCATGTTTTATGGGGACATCCCATAGGCGTAATGGTTTTTATACTGTACAATCTGTATGTGCTATTGCCCTACACCAACCCTACACCTAAACTTAGCCCTCACAGGAAACATGCTGCATTTTTAGATTTTCAAAAAACTTTATGCTGTATGTTTTATAAGCTTGTTTCCTCATGGGGACCAAAAAATGTCCCCACAAGATTAAGATTTACTGGTATTACTATCCTTGTGGGGACATTTGGTCCCCAGGACGTGATGAATACCAGGTGCACACACACACACACACACACACACACACACACACACACACACACACACACACACACACACACACACACACACACATATTTATACATTATTTATATATTGCATTTCGTTGCCTTGTACATGTGCAATGACAATAAATTGAATCCAATCCAATATATATATATATATATATATATATATATATATATATATATATATATATATATATATACACAGTGACATGTTAAAGATTGTGAACCCCTTGCAGAATCTGTGAAAATGTGAATAATTTTAACAAATTTAGAGATCATACAAAATGCATGTTATTTTTTATTTAGTACTGTCCTGAGTAAGATATTTTACATAAAATATGTTTGCATATAGTCCACAAGACAAAAAATAGCTGAGATTATTAAAATAACCCCCTTCAAAAGTTTAGGAACCCTTGGTTCTAAATACTGTGTGTGGTTACCTGGATGATCTACGACTGTGTTTTTGTTTTGTGATGGTTATTCATGAGTCCCTTGTTTGTTCTGAACAGTTAAACTGAGCACTGTTCTTCAGAAAAATCCTCCATGTCCTGCAGATTCTTCAGTTTTCCAGCATCTTTTGCTTAAGGAAACGTGATGCATTAAGAGCCAGGGGTGAAAACTTTTGAACAGGATGAAGAGGTCCAAATTTTTCTTATTTTGTTGAAATATATATTTTTTTCCACTTAGTACTGCCCTTCGGAAGCAACAGAAGATACTTGCATGTTTACCGGGAGACAAATTAAGTCCAATTTACCTTAATCTTCAAATTCAAACAGTTTTCACCCCCTGCTCTTAATGCATTGTGTTTCCTTCTGGAGCATCAGTGAATGCTTTTATTTTTTTTAATAGTTGTGTTTGAGTCCCTCAATTGTCCTCAGTGTAAAAAGATGGATCTCAAAATCAGACAGTCACTGCTGGAAATGGTTCAAATATGCAAAAGATGCTGTAAAACTGAAGAATCTGCAGGACATGGAGGATTTTTCTGAAGAACAGTGCTCAGTTTAACTGTTCAGAACAAACAAGGGATTCATGAACAACCATCACAAAACAACAACACCAAAAAAAAAAAAAAACAGTCGTAGATCATCCAGGTAACCACACACAGTATCAAGAACCAAGGGTTCCCAAACTTTTGAAGGGGGTTATTTTAATAATTTCAGCTATTTTTTGTCTTGTGGACTATATGTAAACATATTTTATGTAAAATATCTTACTCAGGACAGTACTAAATAAAAAAATAACATGCATTTTGTATGATCTCTAATTTTATTAAAATTATTCACAATTCACAATAATTATATAAATCTAAAAGAAATGCTGTAAAAACTGTTTTTAATTGTTAGTTCATTGTTTCCAATGCATTAACTAACTTAGCCTTATTAAAGTGTTACCAGAAACAGGATGTGTGTTATTGTGCCAGTATGTGGTTTTGGACATTGCAGTTGATTTGAACACATCAGCTGTGTAGATGTATAAAACATGAGCAGCACTAAAGAGGCCGCATAGTCATACATACTCAGTGTGATGAGATTGCATTATTCAGACTCTGTGTCCCATGATGCATTTTAATGCTGTAAAAGTGGGCCAGAGCCCAGCCTTAAAGCATAGTGACACTGCTGCAGCAGGAGAGGAGAGCCAGAGACCTATATAGGGCACCCCCCCCCCCCCCCCCCACACACACACACACACACACACACACACTCACTCATGCAGTAAGATGATGCAGTGTCTCTGACACAGTTTCAGTGAACCACCACAAGATGGAGCACAGCACATACTGTATGATAACATTCAGTTACTGAACTGAACACAACTAATCAGTTCATCAGAAAAATTTAAATTTAAATGACAGAGAGAAAGAAAAAGAAAAAGTAAAAAGAGCTTCCTGTGAATTGCCAACTGTATTTTATTTAACAATAGCAGTAAATAAAATGTTCCTTACCTAAATGAAGATTGTTTCCATTCATTAGGATGGACAGCACACCATGGAGGAGAAAAAAAGAGAAGAGAAAATTGAATTTACATTTCCTGAAGAAAATGTGTTTTGTTCAAAGCACTTACACTATGCAATAGTAAAACTGATGCTTTCCTTGGCAAACACCTTTAATTAAAAATAAATAAACATAATAAAGATAAAAGATGAATGAGAGAGAGACAAAATAAATAAATCACACAAAGTGCACAAAAAACAGGTATAAAATACAGCTTAAACCAAAACTCTTTGACAACTGTATGACATATCAACTGTAAGAATGGTGTCATCATGTTCTCCATTTTGACAAAACAGTGTGCACTGAGCAACACAGGAGTATGTGGGGCATGTGAGGAGACACATTTCTGCCTCTGTCCTTAAATCCCTTCAATAGATTTCATGTAGTCATCTCTGCCTTGTGTGCAAATCCACTATAGCATGACAATCAGATTGGATTACAAAGCAAAATTGAATTTTACTGTGGTCTGTGTATATTTTATTATTTTGCTGTACATTTTCTCTCATCCTCATACACAGAGAACCCTTCTCACGTGTGCAGCAGAAGTAGGCCTGGCTAAAGCAACAATTTAACCACACATGGGTGAACATTAAACAGCACACAGTTGCTGGCTGGGAAATGTGCAGCGTTCTGAGGATACAGATCTGCAATACAGACTCATATACGTAACATTTAACTACATATATTCCCTATAATTTGCTTTTCAGGGTTATTCATTCATAACTGGCACTCATGACAACTACTGTTAAGCCAAAACCCACATTCAACCCATACCTTTGTTGAGGATTTTAAGCAGTATATTAACCATCACCAGATCTCATGCTAATTGAATCCACACTAATGTCACCTGAAAAACCTTAAATGAAGCTCAGAATGACACTTGGGTGAAATAATTTGGAAATTCTTCCCAATCTCTCTTTTGTAGCCTTATTGTGGCGTAATGTATGCTTATGTGTCCAGTTAGATCCATGACGTGCTACACATTGCAGATGAGCTCAGTGCACAAATATCTGGCTGTTTAGACAAAACATTACTATCTATTTGGACTGTATATTTAATCATGCAGAACCGGCAAAAACCAATATACAGTTTACACGTCACTAAATCATCCTTTATCCTATATAAGAAGCTCAAGTCATGAGGAGAGTCGTAAAGTTATGGTTAGATATTTGAAAATGATTTAAATAAATAAACTTGTCATTTTTAGGTAAATATCATGACTATTTTATGGCAAAGGATTCTAGTGCCAAATGTAATTTAAACGATTAAAAGAAATAACACTTCACACTATGTTTAACTCTAACCTAGACAATTTTTACCCTTGGCTTTAGCTAGATTTCACACTCGTAATTTTAAACTTTGCAATAAGAATTCCTGCTTTAGAGTGAAACTGATGCTAACACCAACCAGTATCTTCAATTTATTACTAACTGAAGGCAGGTATGATGAGTGCAACTCTAGTCTAGACTTTTAAAGTAATCCTTAAAATTTGAACGACTTGAAGGTAAAAGGCCACATTACAATCTTATGCTACCTGGACTAAAAGATAAGCATATGCCTAAACACATCCTGACATTGGACTGTTTATTTAAAGAGATAACATATCTGAGCCAAGACAAAAGAAAAATCTCCAATTAAAAACAGGTCAGACATACTGGAACATTAGTAAGACTGTTGAATGTTGCATGGAGTACTTCCTTATTTCCCATTTAAGTGAGACAGTGTGCCCCTTTTGATATACTAATTTTATATCATAACTCCTTTTCTAGAATTGAAAGTCTCTTACAAAGCACATAAACAGCACTAAAGTAAATGTTAAAATAAATGGTAAAAATTGATCTCTGTATAAATAAGTACATGCATGGTTCATGTCATACCATGGTTCAAAGGAAATATTTATTTTTTGAATTTTAAGTTTAAAGTCACCAGTAACAAACTTCACATACAAGACTGAATTGTACAATAACATAAGAAATGAGACAGCATGATACAATAGCTTATGTATAACCCCCCCAAAAAGAGAATCTAGAGAAAGAGAATTGAAGATGAAATCATGATAAATGTGATTAAAAGAGATGCTAGAAGAGTGCTCATGTGAACGAATGTAAAGTAAATGTCCAAACAAATTGAAATACTATTGATTTCTAAATAAAGTGACTAAATCTCCTTCCAAACTAAACACACACACACACACACACACACACACTAAGAGCAGATCAACATACAACAAAAATATATTTTTAGAGCTTGTGTTTACAAGTTGGGTAAAAAATCTTGTCACATGCAAAATTAAAGCAGAAAAGAACATACAACATTAAAGTGAGGGAGTCTGAATACGTACATAATAATAATGAACATTTGTCATTTGTTTGATTAAAGGATTTTCAGTCCAATTTGTTGATAAGGATTTTCTCTATGGTTGTCAGGGTCAAACCATCTGGGTTAGAGTTTATGTGGCACTAATAGCTTTGCACGTGTGGTGCTGTGGCCACCCACATGCAATGACGTGCCTCTCTTATTCAGCATGTCCAAATCAACAAAGTCCGAGCCAAATCTGAAGTCCCCTTTCCATGAGCCTGTGGTTAAGAATGAATTATATCGATCATCTTTCTGCAGAGTATTGAAGCGGCTCACATCCGAGTAGCCAGGCGGTCCGTAGGTAGGAGGAAAAACGGGTAAGTTTGCAGTTGAACGGTACATGTATCGGTATCTACATAATCTCATATAGACCACGGCAATGATGAGCACAAGGAAAAGACTGGACATGCCTGCCAGAGCCATTATTAAATACAATATAAGGTCACTGTGTCCATGTGATTTATCTGTGCCACGTGCAACGAGCTCATCAATAATAGGCAAGCCGTCTTCTATCATAATATTGACAGTTGCAGTTGCAGACAAAGATTCAAGCCCATTATCACTCACAGAGACTATCAAGGTTTGTTTGATTTCTTCATCTTCTGCAAACGGCCTTAATGTCCTAATTTCTCCACAGTGCAGTCCAATGGAGAACAAATTAGGCTGTGTGGCTTTTACAATTCGATAGGTCAGCCATGCATTGTGCCCCGCGTCTGCATCAATTGCAACCACTTTGGTGACCAGATAATCTGCAGGAGCAGCTCGGGGCACAATGTCATGTGCAAGGTACCCATCAAACTGAACTGGGTAAAGAACAACTGGAGCATTGTCGTTCTGATCTGCAATAAAAATCTGGACAGTGCATGTGCTAGTGAACGATGGACTGCCTTCATCACGTGCCATAACCTGAACATGAAAGTGAGTGGATGATTCGTAATCAAAGGGGCACAGAGTAAATATCTCACCAGTTTCTGCATTGATGGAAAGATGAGAGGCTGCATCTTCTGAAAGAGAATACAAGATTCTAGAGTTCTGGCCTTCATCTGCATCATCAGCATTGACCTTAATAACCAGGGTTCCCTGGGGCTGATTCTCTACAAATTTGATGCTGTAGTCACTGTGTCTAAAAATAGGAGGATTATCATTAACGTCTGTGACTCTTATGGCCACAGTTTTACTGCTGAATAAAGGGGGTGTGCCAGCATCCACAGCAGTCATGGTTATGTTATAGAGAGGACACTTTTCCCGGTCTAAAACTCCATCAATCACAAGCATGAAGTAATTCTTTACCTCTGACACAAGTTTAAATGGCATGTCATCAGATATCTCACACGTGACCCGTCCACTGGTACCAGTATCAAGGTCATAAACGTGCAGCAAAGCCACCATGGTTCCAGGTGAAGCATCTTCTGGCACAGTAGAAGTAGTTGATTTAACAGCAATAACAGGTGAATTGTCATTCACATCTATCACATCTATTATGAGTTTACAGTGAGATGACTGTCCGCCCCCATCTTTGGCTTGTACATCCAGCTCGTGAGAACTGGCCTCTTCATAATCCAACGCACGCATGACCTTTACCTCACCCGTCACGTGGTCGACCTCCACAACCCCCCTCGTCTTATCAGGCACATGACTGAAAGAGTAACTAATTTCCCCATAAATCCCACTGTCTAAATCTATTGCATTTAATTTAACCAACACAGTGCCTCGAGGTGAATTTTCCTGCGCACTGACTTTGTACACAGTTTGACCAAACACAGGAACGTTATCATTGGCGTCCAACACATGAATGTGAATTGATGCCGTTCCAGAACGAAAAGGTCGGCCACCATCCACTCCACTTAGAGTCAGAAAGTGATCAGCTTGGTTTTCTCGATCCAAAGGCTTTTTAAGAACCAATTCAGGATATGCATTTCTGTCCACATGAGTATTCATTTCCAAAGCAAAATATTCATTCTCACTGAGTTGATAATGCTGAACTGAATTAGCTCCTATGTCAGGATCGTGAGCACTTTCAAGTGGAAAGCGCCTCCCCAGGACCGTTGACTCCAGTAGCTCCAGCTCAATCTGACCATTTTCAAACGTCGGACTGTTATCGTTGATGTCCTGGATGTCTAAGAGGAGACTGTACACTTTGAGCGGATTTTCCAAGAGCAGCTGGAATTGCAGGACGCACGGCGCAGACTGCACACAAAGCTCCTCACGGTCCATTCTCTCACTCACCAACAGAGAGCCTGTTTCTGTGCTCAGCTCGCAAAACTGTCGGCTCCCCTCAGCAACAACTCGAGCGTTGCGCCTCACGAGCTCAGTCACATCTATTCCCAAATCTCTCGCCACATTGCCAATGACAGATCCTCGCTGCATCTCTTCTGGAACTGAATAACGCACTTCACAGAGAGAGCCGCAAATGCAAATGAAGCAAAAACAAAGCTGAAGCCAGAAATTGGCCCAAACGCATCTTGTCAAACAAATCATTTTATGAAATATTAATGGCTATATTTAAATGACAAAGAATAAAAATAATGACGATCAAAGCACATTCTGAACAGATCCTCAAATAGCTGGGGCAGGCACTGCACTCTGATGACTGCTCCTGTCGGCTTATATTTTTATTTTCATCTCTCCCTTCCTCTGCACGCGTACAGCATTCCCCTCCCTATCTATCCCTCATTCCTCCCCTCCTCTGCTCACTGATTATACTGAATCAGGGCACACGGCACAGATTAGATCACTTGCCAAGTTGTGTGTAACATAAGAGCGTCACCCAGAGACCAAAATAAAGAGTTACAGACACACAAACTTGTGCTACCATGAATAAACAAAATACCACTGGATTTATTTATTATTATTATTATTTTTAAATAAGGAACATAGGAGTATAACGAGTACTGAGAAACTAATATCAGTTAAAATAGATCTCAATATTTGATATGCTATTGTTTAATTCAGGGGACTGAGGAGTACTAAATATTAAGAACTAAACTTTTTGGGGGGGCTAGATCCCTTCTGAAAATTTATGTAACTAGTCACTATTTAGAATTTCAAATAAACGTTTAGGATAAATGGATAGCTCAGTACATTCCCTCACGACTATGTCGGATGAACAGGTATAAGCCAGATTGTAACTTTAACACATGGTGATGATGATGATGATGATGATAACAATAATAATAGTAATACTACTACTACTAATATTAATAATAATCCTTATAAGTGGTTACGATGAGTTGTAAAAATTAGAGGAGACTGCTTTTCTAAAATTTACAATGCCATTAAACAAATATTTAACAGTCTAAATTAGATTATATGGTGATGATAGCACTCATAAAAAATGCGGAACTAATTTCATACCTTATTATCAGAGGTAATGCCCCTTATAGCCTCTGCATCAAGCCCTTCAAGATCATCCACAGCAGACTTTTTCAGAGTCAGGTCAGCAGTCAGTGTGCCCTCATTATAAGATCTGACGAACTTGAAGTCACTAGTGCGCGAGCCCGTGGTCAGGTATGCGTCATAATTGTAAGTGCTGCGGAGAGTTCCCGCGCCCTCCACCTCTGCGTAATTTGGAGGGAGATACGCGCTGGGAATGGCTACAGCTCCATCAAACAACAGTCTGGGCTTTCTCCTGCGACAAAACCTCACGGCCAGGATGATGATGATGAAGGTCAGGAAGAAAGTGGAAACGGACACCAGCGCGATGATCAAATAAAACGTCAGTTTGGAGCTGCTCTCGTCTCGAGACATGTCTTTCAGTTCTGGAACTTCAGCCAAGTTATCTGATATAAGTAAATACAATGCGCACGTGGCTGAGAGAGAGGGCTGTCCGTTATCTCTCACAGACACAATGAGGTTATGTTTCATGCTGTCAGATTCAGAAACGTCTCGCTGCGTCCTGATCTCTCCGCTGTGGACACCGATAGAGAAAAGTCCCGGATCTGTCGCTTTAATAATGTGATACGAGAGCCACGCGTTTTGGCCAGAATCCGAGTCCACAGCGATCACCTTGGAGACCAGGGAGCTCGCCTGCGCAGCTTTGGGTACCATCTCGGTCATGAAGGAGTTTCCTTCCGGAGAGGGGTATAATATCTGAGGGGAGTTGTCATTCTCATCCGTTATGAAGACACTCACGGTCACGTTACTGCTCAGAGGAGGAGCACCGTTGTCTCTGGCTAACACCAGCACTTTGAAACTTTTCAACTGTTCGTAATCAAACGACCTCACAGCATGAATGACCCCGGTGTCTCCGTTAATGGATAGAAAGGAGGACACCGGTGCGCCATTGACGTCAGAGGACAACAGAGAATAAACTACAGTGCCATTCTGTCTCCAGTCCGGGTCTGTAGCTGATACTGAACAAATAGAGGAGCCCGGTTTGTTATTTTCTTGGACATGAGCTCTGTAACTCTGCTCCTGAAATACAGGTGGATTATCATTCACGTCAGCTACAGTCAGGTGAATATTCTTAGTGGAAGATAAAGGCGGAGAGCCCTCATCAGTAGCAGTAATTGTAATATTATAATCAGAGAGCAGCTCGCGGTCTAATTCACCTGTGGTCACCAGAGAATAGTAATTTTTGATTGAAGGTACGAGTTTAAACGGGACGTTTTGCTGAATGGAGCAGCGCACCTGTCCGTTATTCTCAGAGTCTCTGTCCTGCACATTAATGATGCCAACCTCTGTACCGGGTAACGCATTCTCAGGAATTGGGCTATTCAAAGATTTTACTATTATTATAGGGGCGTTATCATTAATGTCACTTACACTGATTATAACATTCGAGTAAGATGTTAGACCTGAACCATCTTTAGCTATTATTCGCAGATTAAATGTGGTTTCTTCCTCAAAATCTATTGGACCTTTTATGCTGATGAGACCGGTGTTTCGATCAAGGTAAAACAATTGTTTGAAACCTTCCATAACATGACTAAATTCATAAGTCACTTCTCCGTTTTGTCCCTCGTCAGCATCAGTAGCGCTCACTGTCACCACTACAGTACCTAGAGGAGAATTTTCAGACAGACTGACTTTATAGCTGTCCTGACTAAAGACTGGAGCATTATCATTAGCATCCAGCACAGTGACGTGTATGGCTACAGTACCTGATCTCGGTGGAGTCCCGCCGTCTACCGCAGTGAGAATTAATTTTACCTCCTGCTCGCGTTCGCGATCGAACTCTTTATTTAAAATTAGTTCGGCGTATTTCTCTCCAAGAGAGTTGCTTTGCACGGATAAAAGAAAATAGCCATTACGTTCAATAGCATAGCTTTGTACAGAATTTTGCCCAATATCCGCATCATTTGCTTCAAGTAAGAAGCGTTTGCCCTTATCGGCGGATTCTCTGATCTCCAAATTAATCTCATCTTTACCGAAATAAGGACTGTTGTCGTTAACATCTTGAACACGAAGACTGATGCGATGCAGTTCTAAAGGATTCTCCAGCACGAGCTCTTGATTTAAAACACATGAAGATTTCTTTCCGCAAAGCCCCTCTCTGTCGATTCTCTCCGCTACGGTCAGTTCTCCAGTATTCAGATTAATGTCACAGTATCGTTTTCTGTTACCTTCAGTATCAATTCGAGCTTTACGAGATGACAGTCTGTTCACATCGAGCCCGAGATCCTTTGCTATATTTCCAATCACAGATCCGCGTTTCATCTCCTCCGGAAAAGAATAGCTTAAATCTCCATAAGCGATGTGCGCCATCAGCACGAAGAACAAAAGACCAAACATCTCACCAGCAATATAGAAGGTGTAGATATATTAGCGGAGAAACGTAACCACGTTATCCACATGTAAAAGAAAAAGCAAATGACTCAATATGGCAGACACACGAGGACAGCAGATAATGCGCCTCTATTTGTTGGCGATATTCTACAACAAGACGTCAGTCCTGAATGACATCATGAACAGGGTGGAGAGAAACAGCGACGTGAATATCAACAACTAAACTGGTAAGCAGCGACACTACGAGTTCAATTAAGAAACTGCAAGTACTCTCACAGCTCTGATATTAAATGACGAAACGTGGATATAAGCGCATCAAATGACTTCATAACATCAAGACTCCAGCACGATGAAATATTCTCGTTAGATGTGAACACAGAAGAAGCCTAATTTTCTAGAGCATCTATGCGTAAAATAAACACCCGTGCATGTAGACAGACATACTAAAGCAAACCCTGAACAGCAACAGACACTGGCCCGTACAGCAGCGTGGAAAGCTTATAGAAATATGCCGTTCTATTCTACAACGTCTATTCAGTAAACTGAATTTGAAAAGAAATACTGAAATAAGAATTTGAAGAACTTCATGAACCTAGTTCAGACAACATGGTTAAAAAATGAGCATGACTAATGTTTAAGGACCGTTTCTCAACGCGTTTTCTTGAAAGCATAATTCTAGCAGTATATAAAACTTTCGTAAATTACTGAGAACCTCTGACGACTCTTAATACACGTGCAGTGCAATTTTTTTTTTTCGGGGGGTGGTTATCTCTCATTTACCAAAATGATTCGAAATAAACGATGTCAAAACGTTCAGATGGACCTCCCATTCTCTTTAAGTTTGCTATAAAGTATTGAAGAAAAAACAAACAAACAAAAAAAACCTTCACATTCACAATGATACCAAATCGTCTGTTCGTGGCTTTTTCAATCAAGGCCTATACCTTCGTGAGTACAACCAACAGCAGTCGAGATATTAAGTTTTAAATTCTAAATCATGAAATCCAATTGACAAAAAAGAAAAAGAAAAACAAACCACCGTGCCTATGCGATAATTATCACTAATACTTCTAAAATTTTTAATGATCAATTAAGATATTTGAGCGTGTGCTGCATGAATACCATCATCTGAATCTCTCCTCCATATCTTGCTACAAAGTATAGACGCAACATCCTAAACAACGTAAAAGCTGATGCAGCACCATGGACAGCAACAGTAAAACGTTACCCTGTGTCATTTTCCATACAACTAAAAGTATATTGGCCTATTACCAAACAGAATGTTATTGGCTTCGACATTTAATCCTCTTTATATGCTAAATTCATAAAAGCGAGACATTGAAGAGAGAAACGCTAAAACAATGAAACAAATAAATAGATTCGTAAAAGATGACGATTTATAAATATACAAGTACGTATAAAACACTTTAAATGTAACTACATTTCAGACCTTAATTGTAGATTTGTGAATGTTTGAATGTTAATAGGTCACGTGATCCTTTTCTAGAACAGAGCCTGTCAATAAGATCAAATGAGAACACAAATTCAGTTCATTTCTAATCCCAGACCATTAACTACCTGTGGAAAACAGAGTTGTTTAGTCCTACCTGAAAGGAATCGTTCACTTCCGCATCAAGCCCTTCAAGATCATCCACAGCGGACTGAGTCTTTTTCAGAGTCAAGTCAGCAGTCAGCGTGCCCTCATTATAAGATCTGACGAACTTGAAGTCACTAGTGCGCGAGCCCGTGGTCAGGTATGCGTCATAATTGTAAGTGCTGCGGAGAGTTCCCGCGCCCTCCACCTCCGCGTAATTTGGAGGGAGATACGCGCTGGGAATAGCTACAGCTCCATCAAACAACAGTCTGGGCTTTCTCCTGCGACAAAACCTCACGGCCAGGATGATGATGATGAAGGTCAGGAAGAAAGTGGAAACGGACACCAGCGCGATGATCAAATAAAACGTCAGTTTGGAGCTGCTCTCGTCTCGAGACATGTCTTTCAGTTCTGGAACTTCAGCCAAGTTATCTGATATAAGTAAATACAATGCGCACGTGGCTGAGAGAGAGGGCTGTCCGTTATCTCTCACGGACACAATGAGGTTCTGTTTCATGTTGTCAGATTCAGAAATGTCCCGCTGCGTCCTGATCTCTCCGCTGTGGACACCGATAGTGAAAAGTCCCGGATCTGTCGCTTTAATAATGTGATACGAGAGCCACGCGTTCTGGCCAGAATCCGCGTCCACTGCGATCACCTTGGAGACCAGGGAGCGCGCCTGCGCAGCTTTGGGTACCATCTCGGTCATGAAGGAGTTTCCTTCCAGAGAGGGGTATAATATCTGAGGGGAGTTGTCATTCTCATCCGTTATGAAGACACTCACGGTCACGTTACTGCTCAGAGGAGGAGAACCGTTGTCTCTGGCTAACACGAGCACTTTGAAACTTTTCAACTGTTCGTAATCAAACGACCTCACAGCATGAATGACCCCGGTGTCTCCGTTAATGGATAGAAAGGAGGACACCGGTGCGCCATTGACATCAGAGGACAACAGAGAATAAACTACAGTGCCATTCTGTCTCCAGTCCGGGTCTGTAGCTGATACTGAACAAATAGAGGAGCCCGGTTTGTTATTTTCTTGGACATGAGCTCTGTAACTCTGCTCCTGAAATACAGGTGGATTATCATTCACGTCAGCTACAGTCAGGTGAATATTCTTAGTGGAAGATAAAGGCGGAGAGCCCTCATCAGTAGCAGTAATTGTAATATTATAATCAGAGATCAGCTCGCGGTCTAATTCACCTGTGGTCACCAGAGAATAGTAATTTTTGATTGAAGGTACGAGTTTAAATGGGACGTTTTGCTGAATGGAGCAGCGCACCTGTCCGTTATTCTCAGAGTCTCTGTCCTGCACATTTATGATGCCAACCTCTGTACCGGGGAACGCATTCTCGGGAACAGGGCTATTCAAAGATTTTACTATTATTATAGGGGCGTTATCATTAATGTCACTTACACTGATTATAACATTCGAGTAAGATGTTAGACCTGAACCATCTTTAGCTATTATTCGCAGATTAAATGTGGTTTCTTCCTCAAAATCTATTGGACCTTTTATGCTGATGAGACCTGTGTTTCGATCAAGGTAAAACAATTGTTTGAAACCTTCCATAACATGACTAAATTCATAAGTCACTTCTCCGTTTTGTCCCTCGTCAGCATCAGTAGCGCTCACTGTCACCACTACAGTATCTAGAGGAGAATTTTCAGGCAGACTGACTTTATAGCTGTCCTGACTAAAGACTGGAGCATTATCATTAGCATCCAGCACAGTGACGTGTATGGCTACAGTACCTGATCTCGGTGGAGTCCCGCCGTCTACCGCAGTCAGAATTAATGTTAGCTCTTTCTGCTGCTCACGATCCAATTCTTTATTTAAAATTATTTCGGCGTATTTCTCTCCAAGAGAGTTACTTTGCACGGATAAAACAAAATATTCATTATCTTGAATAGAATAGCTTTGTACAGAATTTTGCCCAATATCTGCGTCATTTGCTTCTTCAAGTAAGAATCGTTTGCCTTTAACTGCGGATTCACTGATTTCCATATCAATTACACCTTTACCAAAAAAAGGATTGTTATCATTAATATCTTGAACAAGAAGACTTATACGACGCAATTCTAAAGGATTCTCCAGCACGAGCTCTTGATTTAAAACACATGAAGCTTTCTTTCCGCAAAGCCCCTCTCTGTCGATTCTCTCTGCCACGGTCAGTTCTCCAGTATTCAGATTAATGTCACAGTATCGTTTTCTGTTACCTTCAGTATCAATTCGAGCTTTACGAGATGACAGTCTGTTCACATCGAGCCCGAGATCCTTTGCTATATTTCCAATCACAGATCCGCGTTTCATCTCCTCCGGAAAAGAATAGCTCACGTCTCCATAAGCGGTGTGCGCCAAAAACAAGATGGAGAAGAAAAGAATGAACCCTTCCTGCATCATTCTTGGGTGTGCACAAAATGTCGGCTACTCGATAAAGAAGGCACCATAAGTAGATAAGAACGAATAAATATCAGTTTGAACAGAATTCCATATTCTGCTCTTTTAACAAAGACTAAAGACCATCTCTGTGCAGACACTGGACGTTCATTCAGCAAATAGCGCAAATGGGTGGAGAAAACAAAACGAAATGGGAAGCAAAGGTCAACAGCGACACCGTGAGGACTAAGTGAGATGTTAATTCTTAGATTTATAAAAAATGTTTCCATATTTCTTAAACACACCATAAAATCTAAATCGTTCCTTTGATGAGATGAAAATAAGTAACTTCAGGTGTTTTCCAAGTACGCTTAATACACAATTTTTGTGAACTGTGATAAAGTGAGCGTTATATTGTTACACACTGAAACACAAGAACAAATCCGATGAGCAACCCAAAGACAATCTTTCTTACAAAACTTAACATGCTACAGTACAGTTCATACCCCAACACATCAGCACTACGGACAGCGCCACAGGAGGTCAATACGCCTTGTAATGGTCGGAACATGATGGTCTGTTTGTAAAATTATAGCTTTGTTTTAATCTCATCATGAATTTGAAAATGACAAACATAAGCACATATATATCTATGAAATAAAAAAAAATACATCAAACAAAATAAGCAGATTAGAATTGTTATTTCCTAACACTAATTACATTCGCAATCCAGGACACACACAAAAAAAAGCAAATGCAGAATGATATAGCAAAATCATGACAATGAGTATTTATGACTTGTGGAGGATGCTATGGCTTCACATAAATCTCAACACCCAGTGAGAAACGAGAACTGTCAGAAGCAAGGATTTTTTTAAATATTAATGAATCAGAGTATAACAGATTCTAGCCTTTCTAAATGTTACTAAATCCAACAAGTGCATCACCAATAACTGTAAACAAAACCGGCAAAAAGTAAACTAACTTCTACCATAGTAATGATTCATGACCCAAGTCATGCTGTGAACACCAACATCTAAAAGTTAAGTACAATAAAAAAAATTATAAAATAAAAAATAAAAAAAACATGAAAAAAAAAACTTCATGCTAACACTTAAAATGTAGATAAAAATACCTAATGTATGTACAGTGTATGTATGTATGTATATGGAAAAGCAAGGTTAGTTGAGCTGAGCCAGTAATGGTGTATTTAAAGTGAGCACATGACGGTAATGGGTCCAACTGAAATTTGTACATAAATTTCAGGATGTGGTGCTTCCTTTGCAATAATCACTTTGGATCTAAAATAAGCTGATTTCAAAACATGGTTTTCATAAGTAAAAAAAAAAAAAAAAAAAAGTGGTCTCTTGGCTCAACTTGCCCCCAGTGAGGGATAAATTGAGTTTAGGGAGAGGGTAAGTTGAGCCACATGAGTTAAACTGTGCCACTGATTATGCAGAAGTAAAACTGAACATTTTCACCTCATTCTATGTAAATAAACATGACTTCTTAAAATCTATGTATGAGCCTTGTGATGGACTGACCATCCATGCAGGGAGTTTCCCCACCTCTGGATCAAGATGCTGAGTTAGGCTCCAGCACTCCGTGAATCTAATAAGGACACTAATGTTTGAATAATAGAATAGATGGATGGATGACTGCTTAAAAGTTTTATTTAAAGATATAGTTCACAACTTAAGGCATTTTTTAAATTGTGTTAAAAATTGCAGGGTAAAAAGTTCAAATTGAAAAATAAATAAATAGACTGCAACTGACCTTAAATTACTGGGCTAACAGTACTCAACATTCCACTTAGAAATATGGCACGGATATACAATTTCATAAAAACTTAAATGGCCAATTTTCATAAACAATGCCCATTTAAAAATTTCAGAACAAAATCAAGTTTAAAAACAAAGAACAATCTAAAAAATGTTTGGTGTAAATACAGTAAAATAACACTTTATATAATCATAAAAATGGATGAGTCACTGGCACAACTTACCACAGGACACTTGGCTCAAATTACCCCAGACTCTACCATTTTAACAAACTTGTATCATCCAGCAGTTTAGAGATAACATCATGCTCATATTATAACTTCCTAAAGCACAAAGACATGACATTTTTTTTGATTTGTCTGTAATTGTTCAAACACAGGTAGCATGAATCATAAACATGAACATAAAAAAATCACTTTGAACAGCAAAACCTTATTTATTGAGAAAAATGATTCAGTGCTATCTGTGCATTGCAAAAGTATGTGAATCTCTAGGATACGTTGTTAATTTGAAGGTGAAATTAGAATCCATCTGTTAAGAGGTGCTTTCATTCAGTTGAACAATTATCACGGTGTCAGTGCCTTCCCTGCTTTATTTAAAGAACAGGGATCTATCAAATCTGATCATGTTTGTGGAAGTAAATCATGGCACAAACAAAGGAGATCTCTGAGGACCTCAGGCGCCCCGTGTAATAGTCCACAAGGAACTAATGGTAACCTCTAAGCAACTAAAGGCCTTTCTCACATTGGCTAATGTTAATGTTCATGAGTCCACCATCAGGAGAACACTGAACAACAATGCTGTGCATGGCAGAGTTGCAAGGAGAAAGCCACTGCTCTCCAAAAGAAAATTGCTGCCCCGTCTGCATTTTCCCCATCACATTCAAGCAGGCTCAGGTAACCCCACTGCTCACAAAACCTACATTAAATACTTCCCTTACAGATAGCTACAGACCTGTCTCTCTCCTTCCATTCATAGCGAAATCACTTGAATGAGTTCTTTTCAACCAGGTATTGTCATTTCTTTGACAGAATAACCAACTGGATGTTAACCAATCAGGTTTCAGAGGTGGACATTCAACTGAGACTGCACTACTCTCAGTTACTGAAGCCTTGTAGATTGCAAAAGCTTATTCCAAATCATCAGTTCTCATTCTGCTGGATCTATCTGCTGCTTTTGACACTGTGAATCATCAGATCCTCCTATCAACCCTCTCATCACTGGGCATCACAGGGATTCCACTTTGCTGGTTTGAATCCTATATCACTGGTAAGTCTTTCAAGGTGACCTGGGGAGGGGAGGTTTCCAAAGCACATCAACTGGTCACTGGAGTTCCTCAGGGATCAGTTCTTGGATCCCTCCTCTTATCCATATACACTACATCAATGGGTCCCATCATACAGGCACATGGTTTCTCCTACCATTGCTATGCTGATGACACACACATCTCTATCTCTCATTTCAACCATATGATCCAACGGGAGCTGCACGGATCTCAGGCTGTCTGGCGGACATCTCGGCATGGATGAAAGAACATCACATACAGCTCAACCTGGCAAAGACTGAGCTTCTTGTCTTCCCTGCCACTCCAACTCTACAGCATGATTTCACCATCCAGTTAGATTCATCAACAATTATCCCATCAAGTTCAGTCAGAAATCTTGGTGTAATCTTCGATGACCAACTGACTTTCAAAGCCCACATTGCAAAAACGGCTCGATCTTGCAGATTGGCATTGCACAACATCAGAAAGATCAGCCCCTCCCTAACAGAGCATGCTGCACAACTTCTAGTCCAGGCCCTTATCATTTCTAGACTAGACTAATGCAATGCTCTTCTGGCTGGACTTCCATCATGCACAATCAAACCACTACAAATGATTCAGAATGGTCTTCAGCGAACCCAAAAGGGCCCACATCACGCCTCTCTTTATCTCCCTGCACTAGCTCCCGCTTGCAGCTCACATCAAGTTCAAGACATTGATGCTTGCATATAAAACAGCCAAAGGCTCAGCACCCTACGTCCACTCATTCATGAGAATCTACATCCCCTCCAGAAGTCTGAGATCTACGAGTGAGCGATGCCTCGAGGTACCATCACAGAGAGGCACAAAATCACTTTCCAGAATTGTTTGTTCATCATTCCTGGCTGGTGGAATGAACTTCCCACCCCTATCCTGAATGCTGAATCCCTGACAATTTTCAAGCGACACCTAAAAACTCATCACTTTTGTCACCATTTGACTTCATCTTCAAAAAAAAAAAAATAATAATAATTGCTTGCTCTTTCCTTAATCTCCCCCTATCTAGTTTGTAGTAATCTGAACAATGCCTGAACCTTTGTATTACAAGCATTTCCTGCATTTATTTGCCTCTAAATGGTGAATCGCTTATTGTATTCCCCAATTGTATTAATTGCAATTATTAAAATCAATTGCAAGTCGCTTTGAATAAAAGAAGTCTGCTAAATGAATAAATGCAAATGTAATTTATTGTCTGCAGCTTGCTAAAGATCATGTGGACAAGCCGGAGGGCTATTGGAGAAAAGTTTTGTGGACAGATGAGACAAAATAAAACTTTTTGGTTTAGATGAGAAGTGTTATGTTTGGAGAAAGGAAAACACTGCATTCCAGCTTAAGAAACTGAAACATGGTGGTTGTATCATGGTTTGGCCCTGTTTTGCAGAATCTGTGCCAGGACGATTTGCCATAATTGATGGAACAATGAATTCTGAATGCAGCAATTTCTAAAGGAAAGAGACATCTTTGAGAACTGAATCTCAAGAGAAAGCAGGTCATGGAGCAAGATAACGACCCCCAAGCATAAAATTATTATTTTTTTACCAAAGAATGGTTTAAGAAGAACAAAGTTAATGTTTTGGAATGGCTAAGTCAAAGTTCATACTTCAATCCAACTGAAATGTTGTGGAAGCACCTGAAACAAGCAGTTCATAAGGAAACTCACCAACATCACGAAGTTGAAGTGATTCTGTACCGAGGGGCTAAAACTCCTACAAGATGTTGTGCAGGACTGATCAGCAGTTAAAAGAAACTTTACCTGCAATAATAGCTGCAAAATGGAGTCACACCAGATGCTGAAAGCAAAGATATGTAATAATGGATTGTTTTTCTCAATAAATAAATGACAATTAAAATATTTTTATCTCCTTTGTTTATCTGATGATATTTTGTGTCATATTTATGTAGAAATATAGAAATTTATAAAGACTTCATAAACTTCCAAGCAGCACTGTATATTTGTAGTCACATCACCAATTTTGTTTAAGGATGCCAATCAAGGGGTGGCTCAACTGCCCCAGAGGCTACATATACACTGTATATAACGATTGAACGAACTTAATATAAACATTTATAAAGAGTTTCTGTTGCATCCCTTTGAGCCAAAGCAAGAATACAAACAAGTCGAACTGCCGAAAAGATAAAAACATACCTGAGAAACATTCTCTATTCCCTCGGCAAAATCATTAAGATCATCGGTGGATTGAGTCTTTTTCAGAGTCAGGTCAGCGGTCAGCGTGCCCTCATTATAAGATCTGACGAACTTGAAATCACTAGTGCGCGAGCCCGTGGTCAGGTATGCGTCATAATTGTAAGTGCTGCGGAGAGTTCCCGCGCCCTCCACCTCTGCGTAATTTGGAGGGAGATACGCGCTGGGAATGGCTACAGCTCCATCAAACAACAGTCTGGGCTTTCTCCTGCGACAAAACCTCACGGCCAGGATGATGATGATGAAGGTCAGGAAGAAAGTGGAAACGGACACCAGCGCGATGATCAAATAAAACGTCAGTTTGGAGCTGCTCTCGTCTCGAGACATGTCTTTCAGTTCTGGAACTTCAGCCAAGTTATCTGATATAAGTAAATACAATGCGCACGTGGCTGAGAGAGAGGGCTGTCCGTTATCTCTCACGGACACAATGAGGTTCTGTTTCATGCTGTCAGATTCAGAAATGTCCCGCTGCGTCCTGATCTCTCCGCTGTGGACACCGATAGTGAAAAGTCCCGGATCAGTTGCTTTAATAATGTGATACGAGAGCCACGCGTTTTGGCCAGAATCCGCGTCCACGGCGATCACCTTGGAGACCAGAGAGCGCGCCTGCGCAGCTTTGGGTACCATCTCGGTCATGAAGGAGTTTCCTTCCGGAGAGGGGTATAATATCTGAGGGGAGTTGTCATTCTCATCCGTTATGAAGACACTCACGGTCACGTTACTGCTCAGAGGAGGGGAACCGTTGTCTCTGGCTAACACGAGCACCTTGAAACTTTTCAACTGTTCGTAATCAAACGACCTCACGGCATGAATGACCCCGGTGTCTCCGTTAATGGATAGAAAGGAGGACACCGGTGCGCCATTGACATCAGAGGACAGCAGAGAATAAACTACAGTGCCATTCTGTCTCCAGTCCGGGTCTGTAGCTGATACTGAACAAATAGAGGAGCCCGGTTTGTTATTTTCTTGCACGTGAGCTCTGTAACTCTGCTCCTGAAATACAGGTGGATTATCATTCACGTCAGCTACAGTCAGGTGAATATTCTTAGTGGAAGATAAAGGCGGAGAGCCCTCATCAGTAGCAGTAATTGTAATATTATAATCAGAGAGCAGCTCGCGGTCTAATTCACCTGTGGTCACCAGAGAATAGTAATTTTTGATTGAAGGTACGAGTTTAAATGGGACGTTTTGCTGAATGGAGCAGCGCACCTGTCCGTTATTCTCAGAGTCTCTGTCCTGCACATTAATGAGGCCAACCTCTGTACCGGGGAACGCATTCTCGGGAATCGGGCTATTCAGGGACTTAATTACTATAATTGGGGAATTATCATTGATATCAGATATTTCAATAACAACAGCTGCATGAGATACCATTCCCAGTCCATCTGTGGCTTGAATTGGGAGCTCAAAGGATGACTCGTCCTCATAGTCAAGAGACCCTATTAATGTTATTCTGCCATTACTTAGGTCGAGTGAAAAAACCATCATGTCACTTTCTGAAATATGGCCAAATTCATAAGTCACTTCTCCGTTTTGTCCCTCGTCAGCATCAGTAGCGCTCACTGTCACCACTACAGTATCTAGAGGAGAATTTTCAGGCAGACTGACTTTATAGACGGCCTGACTAAAGACTGGAGCATTATCATTAGCATCCAGCACAGTGACGTGTATGGCTACAGTACCTGATCTCGGTGGAGTCCCGCCGTCTACCGCAGTGAGAATTAATGTTAGCTCTTTCTGCTGCTCACGATCTAACTCTTTATTCAGCACGAGCTCGCCATACATCTTCCCTGTTGTTTTTGCAGCAACAGCTAATTCAAAATATTTATTCTGCCCTAAATTATACGTTTGAACCGAATTAGTCCCTATGTCTGCATCGTGAGCCTCCTCGAGCAAAAAACGTGCACCTTTTACAGCCGACTCTGTGATCTCAAGTTTTATTATATCTTTCTTAAAGACAGGAGTATTGTCATTTACATCTTGAACGTTCATGTTAATACGATGAGATTCAAGAGGATTTTCCAAAACCAGCTCCTGTTTTATAACACACAAAGCTTTCTTTCCACAAAGCCCCTCTCTGTCGATTCTCTCCGCTACGGTCAGTTCTCCAGTATTCAGATTAATGTCACAGTATCGTTTTCTGTTACCTTCAGTATCAATGCGAGCTTTACGAGATGACAGTCTGTTCACATCGAGCCCGAGATCCTTTGCTATATTTCCAATCACAGATCCGCGTTTCATCTCCTCCGGAAAAGAATAGCTCACGTCTCCATAAGCGGTGTGCAACACTATGGAGGCGAAGAGAAAAGCCCGCAGACTAAAATAAACCAATAACATCCACGTGTTCTTCATTTTCGCTTGAGAATTATGAATATATTCGGTTAAATATATCCTGTCCCATAAAAATACTCCGAAGTTTCAGCAGATACTTAAGAGAATGCTCCCGAACATGGATATGGCGTCAATAATAAGCCGCAGTACAAAGGGGAATGGAAATATTTCAGGGTGGAGAAATAACAACCACTTTACTTTGCAGGTGTACAGCGACACCGTGAGGATAAAAATCTGACATCGCATTTTATGCTACAATACATGCACAATACTTACATTTTATTTCATGCTTTGTAGCATATGCCTTTGAAATAGCCTAACTATTTTTTTCCCCACAGCACATTTTGATATTTTACCTTCTCAGAGAGAAAATCTAGCTATCTAAAATATTTCCCTCAATGTTCAATCGAGAAAAACACTACCACCTCAAAATGATAGACGTATTGAAACGAAGCGTCACATTTCAGGAGTGAACAATCGGCTTAAATGTACTAAACGACATGGGAGAAGCAATTATTTCTCACACTTTCCTAGTCATAAGCACTAGCTACATTAAGTACAATTGCATCATTTTAGAAAACAGCTACAGAGAGAGACAAGTAAAACAAACAAACACTTAACGTGGCTTAATGTACTGACAGTTGCACCGAAAGCCTAATTTAGTCTGCAACCTAATTGCCAATAAAAACCATCTACAAGCAAACTCATGAGTCCAGACTTTAAGTTCAACACGATCAAAAGTTTTACCTATTCTTTTCTCTGTAAGAAAATGCTAATACAATACAAGCAAATAGGGTGTGAAAAAAAATTGGCTTTATATTCTCCGCAGTCCTTTATTTAAAACCCCAAACAAAGATAACATTTCACTGAACCACAAATAACTATTTTTTATAAACCATTTGCCACAATTATTGGTACCCCTTGAAATTCTTACCAGTAATGGAAGTATATTGCTATTCAAGTTGTATTTTTTCTAAACGCAGTGATTAATGATGAGATGCACAAATCAGGAAATGACTGAGAAAAAGGTTGAAAATCCCCATTTCTATTAGCAGGTCAGTAAATGAAAGCCAATGAATAATTTTGGTCAATAAATAAATTAAATAAACTGGACATCAAACATATACGGAATAAAAAAATAATTATAATTATAACAATATATTTATTCTTTCAATTATTTCCTTTAAAATATAAAGTTTATTGTAAATGAAAGAAAAAGATATCGAACAAAAAAACACTTCACCAATATTTAACAACTTAATTTAACAATGAAAACAGAAAATGTAAGCAAATACAGATTAACCATAGAACTAAAAGTAATCATTTAAAACAAGTGACCCCCCCCCCCCCCCCCCCCCCCCAAAAAAAAAAAAAAAAACTACTATGTTGTGCTTTGGCTTCGTAAATTTTTACTTTACAGTATCACTGCATGTCTTTTGTCTATAGGGAAACACCTGAATATTTGAAAATAATGATAATATTAATAATAATAAAAACAAAGCAAACAGCATTATAATGCACAACCTTAAAGTGTACCTGGGAAGTTTCAGCTTCATTGCCAAGGTCATCCAGTATATTCTCATCATACTGAGTCTTTTTCAGAGTCAGGTCAGCGGTCAGCGTGCCCTCATTATAAGATCTGACGAACTTGAAGTCACTAGTGCGCGAGCCCGTGGTCAGGTATGCGTCATAATTGTAATTGCTGTGGAGAGTTCCCGCGCCCTCCACCTCCGCGTAATTTGGAGGGAGATACGCGCTGGGAATGGCTACAGCTCCATCAAAAAACAGTCTGGGCTTTCTCTTGCGACAAAACCTCACGGCCAGGATGATGATGATGAAGGTCAGGAAGAAAGTGGAAACGGACACCAGCGCGATAATCAAATAAAACGTTAGTTTGGAGCTGCTCTCGTCTCGAGACATGTCTTTCAGTTCTGGAACTTCAGCCAAGTTATCTGATATAAGTAAATACAATGCGCACGTGGCTGAGAGAGAGGGCTGTCCGTTATCTCTCACGGACACAATGAGGTTCTGTTTCATGCTGTCAGATTCAGAAATGTCCCGCTGCGTCCTGATCTCTCCGCTGTGGACACCGATAGTGAAAAGTCCCGGATCAGTCGCTTTAATAATGTGATACGAGAGCCACGCGTTCTGGCCAGAATCCGCGTCCACTGCGATCACCTTGGAGACCAGGGAGCGCGCCTGAGCAGCTTTTGGTACCATCTCGGTCATGAAGGAGTTTCCTTCCGGAGAGGGGTATAATATCTGAGGGGAGTTGTCATTCTCATCCGTTATGAAGACACTCACGGTCACGTTACTGCTCAGAGGAGGAGAACCGTTGTCTCTGGCTAACACGAGCACCTTGAAACTTTTCAACTGTTCGTAATCAAACGACCTCACAGCATGAATGACCCCGGTGTCTCCGTTAATGGATAGAAAGGAGGACACCGGTGCGCCATTGACATCAGAGGACAACAGAGAATAAACTACAGTGCCATTCTGTCTCCAGTCCGGGTCTGTAGCTGATACTGAACAAATAGAGGAGCCCGGTTTGTTATTTTCTTGCACGTGAGCTCCGTAACTCTGCTCCTGAAATACAGGTGGATTATCATTCACGTCAGCTACAGTCAGGTGAATATTCTTAGTGGAAGATAAAGGAGGAGAGCCCTCATCAGTAGCAGTAATTGTAATATTATAATCAGAGAGCAGCTCACGGTCTAATTCACCTGTGGTCACCAGAGAATAGTAATTTTTGATTGAAGGCACGAGTTTAAACGGGACGTTTTGCTGAATGGAGCAGCGCACCTGTCCGTTATTCTCAGAGTCTCTATCCTGCACATTAATGAGGCCAACCTCTGTACCGGGTAACGCGTTCTCGGGAATGGGGATATTCAAAGATTTATTAATGATAACCGGTGCATTGTCATTAACATCTGTAATTTCTATAATTACCATTGAGTACGAGGTTAAACCTGCAGAATCTTTTGCTAAAACACGCAACTCGTACATCAATTTCTCCTCATAATCCATTGTTCCAATAACAGTTATGTCTCCAGTGTTGCGATTCAGTAAGAATAAGGTCTTATCTTCTTCCGAAACATGACCAAATGCATACGTGACCTTTCCGTTTTGTCCCTCGTCAGCATCAGTAGCGCTCACTGTCACCACTACAGTATCTAGAGGAGAATTTTCAGGCAGACTGACTTTATAGACGGCCTGACTAAAGACTGGAGCATTATCATTAGCATCCAGCACAGTGACGTGTATGGCTACAGTACCTGATCTCGGTGGAGTCCCGCCGTCTACCGCAGTCAGAATTAATTTTACCTCCTGCTGCTGCTCACGATCCAGCTCTTTATTTAACACCAGTTCACAGTATTTCCCTGCTAAATCGTTTGATTTAACATATAAAACGAAATTATCATTGCTTTCCAAAGTATAAGACTGAACTGCATTGTTTCCTATATCCGGATCGTGCGCTTCCCCTAGCAAAAACCGCTCGCCTTTGTCCGCTGATTCCCTGATTTCCATTCTGATAAGATCCTCGTCGAAATGCGGAGAGTTATCATTTATGTCATCAATGTGTAAACTAATTCGATGCAATTCTAAAGGATTCTCAAGCATAAGTTCTTGTTTCAGAACGCATGAGGCTTTCTTTCCGCAAAGCCCCTCTCTGTCGATTCTCTCTGCTACGATCATTTCTCCAGTATTCAGATTAATGTCACAGTATCGTTTTCTGTTACCTTCAGTATCAATTCGAGCTTTACGAGATGACAGTCTTTTCACTTCGAGCCCGAGATCCTTTGCTATATTTCCAATCACAGATCCGCGTTTCATCTCCTCCGGAAAAGAATAGCTCACGTCTCCATAAGCGGTGTGCGCCATCATGACACAAAAGCAGAGTGAAAGCTCTATAACAAATCCTGCGTTTCTCTTCATTCTCAAATAGTCTCATCCAACGTGAAAAAGTGAAATAGTGCAGACCAAAAAAGGTGCCAGAATCAGTGGGAAAACCTCGAATTAGCAAACAAATAAAATATGCAATGTCGGCTGTTCTCTCTTCTCTGCAACAAACAGCCTTTTATATTTGAAAAAGTGGGTGGGAGAATAATATTAGTCTTTGCTACAAAGGTATACAGCGACACCATGAGGCTGTAGGGAAGACTGGCTGTATACTCTGTTAAACCACTTCCTCAATAAATACATGGTCTGCTGTTTACAGAAAATATAGGAAGCAATATTTATCGTACACTCTAAAAAATTCTGGGTTAAATACAACTCAGTGCTGGGGAAAATATTGACAAACCCAGCTATTGTGTTGTTTTGACCCAGTGGTTGGGTTACTACCCAGAAGGTTGGGTTAAACATTTAATCCAACCGCTTGGTCAAAACGACCCAGTTGCCGGGTTTGTCCATATTTCACCCAGTGCTGGGATGTATTTAACCCAGCATTTTTTTAGAGTATATGGAGAGCTACTATATGCAGTAATGTGGCAAGCAAGTACAGTACTTCAGAACAACTAACAGCAATACTAATGAATTTAAAATAAGTTATTACAGAGAGGTATTAAAGTTTCAGGAGACAGAAATGTTTTCATATTGCTTGAAATTCCATCACAGTGTATGGATAAACTTAAATCCCTAATGGCAAACTCGCAAACAAATTAAATGCATCATGAAACGGAACAAAAGGCTACATTTTACTTCTGTGTAAAACACCACTAATTTACTTTTATGGCTACATATCTGAACATGAAAACACGAGTCTGACAAGCACACATACTGCATGGTTAAAAGAGAACTATCACATTATGAAAAAAAAAAAAAAAACTAAATTCAGCAGTAACAAGGCAACATTAGGGTCAAATGATCTAAATGTCTAAATAAAACAACTTAATAGAAAAACATCTGAGATTTCAGCAACCCATCATAAAAACAAATGGCAGTAATAACGTAAATAATTCGGTATAATAACAAGTGTGATATATTTATAAAATTTCATAACACTGGAGAAGATGGTTGAATCATACCTGGTCCAAACATAGTTAAATTAAAAACAACAGCAAACGCCTTAAATGAAGAGCAATATCCTAGTGCAGTTTTTACTGTAATGCACCAAAAACTTAGAACAAATGGTAATTTAATGTTTACATATCATCTTTGATGTCCATGAGGCAGGCAGAGCCCTTTATCATTCCTGTATATGTCTGGTGTAGAATAATTTGACTGTAGTATAACTTGACAATGATATCTAATGAAAGATCTTCCCAGAAGAGATGTTATAGCAACAAAAGGAGCAAATAATGCTTTCAAAAATAAACTTTCAGCAAGATACAAAAGCATTAATGAGGTCAGGCACTGATGTTTGGTGATGGTTCCAGATTTGGAATGATTCAGGTTTGGACATTGTGAAGGCCAGTCAAGTTCTTCCCCACCAGAGTTTGCAATTTCATTCTATGGTGAAACAAAGATTTGTTTTCACTAATTACTAGAATCACTAAATCTGTTCGAAAGACAGATGTATAGATACCATTGGCTAATTACTCAGTTTGACTCATTTGACCTCATGGAATCTTGGAAATGTAACTCTTCAATCTATAAAAAGATGTATCACATGCCCTAGGGGAAAAAAAAAAACCTTTAAATGGATATAGTATGATAATGATCAATTAAAATAAATAACTCTTCACTCTGATCATGATGTTAAAATCTTAAAATGGAACATTTCTAACCTTTAACGAAATGCAACTCTGCTGCCCTGTTGCACTGCTGTGACTTCTAATTTCCCTTATAACCAAAATTAGAAAATTAATTATTGAAACGATTGTTAATTACAAATTGCGAATCTGAATACCACATTAATTGGAAAGAATATTTTCCAAGAAACTTCTTCAGGAAAAGTACAAAGTATTGTTTTCCTTATTTCCTTACAAAAGTTAAAATAAACAAGAAAAAGGTTTGGGTGGACTAAAAGCACAAGAGTAAAATTCTGACATAAAACACTAATATGCTATTCACACGGAGGTCTCAAAAAACAAGGACATTTAAGCAAAGACGCCCAAAGACCCAAATCAAACCATTAAGTGAAAACAAAGTGAAAACGCCTACCTCGGAGAAAGGAATGCTCACACCATCAAGCCCTTCAAGATCATCCACAGCGGACTGAGTCTTTTTCAGAGTCAGGTCAGCAGTCAGTGTGCCTTCATTATAAGATCTGACGAACTTGAAGTCACTAGTGCGCGAGCCAGTGGTCAGGTATGCGTCATAATTGTAAGTGCTGCGGAGAGTTCCCGCGCCCTCCACCTCTGCGTAATTTGGAGGGAGATACGCGCTGGGAATAGCTACAGCTCCATCAAACAACAGTCTGGGCTTTCTCCTGCGACAAAACCTCACGGCCAGGATGATGATGATGAAGGTCAGGAAGAAAGTGGAAACGGACACCAGCGCGATGATCAAATAAAACGTCAGTTTGGAGCTGCTCTCGTCTCGAGACATGTCTTTCAGTTCTGGAACTTCAGCCAAGTTATCTGATATGAGTAAATACAACGCGCACGTGGCTGAGAGAGAGGGCTGTCCGTTATCTCTCACGGACACAATGAGGTTCTGTTTCATGCTGTCAGATTCAGAAATGTCCCGCTGCGTCCTGATCTCTCCGCTGTGGACACCGATAGTGAAAAGTCCCGGATCTGTCGCTTTAATAATGTGATACGAGAGCCACGCGTTTTGGCCAGAATCCGCGTCCACTGCGATCACCTTGGAGACCAGGGAGCGCGCCTGCGCAGCTTTGGGTACCATCTCGGTCATGAAGGAGTTTCCTTCCGGCGAGGGGTATAATATCTGAGGGGAGTTGTCATTCTCATCCGTTATGAAGACACTCACGGTCACGTTACTGCTCAGAGGAGGAGAACCGTTGTCTCTGGCTAACACGAGCACCTTGAAACTTTTCAACTGTTCGTAATCAAACGACCTCACGGCATGAATGACCCCGGTGTCTCCGTTAACGGATAGAAAGGAGGACACAGGTGCGCCATTGACATCAGAGGACAGCAGAGAATAAACTACAGTGCCATTCTGTCTCCAGTCCGGGTCTGTAGCTGATACTGAACAAATAGAGGAGCCCGGTTTGTTATTTTCTTGGACATGAGCTCTGTAACTCTGCTCCTGAAATACAGGTGGATTATCATTCACGTCAGCTACAGTCAGGTGAATATTCTTAGTGGAAGATAAAGGCGGAGAGCCCTCATCAGTAGCAGTAATTGTAATATTATAATCAGAGAGCAGCTCGCGGTCTAATTCACCTGTGGTCACCAGAGAATAGTAATTTTTGATTGAAGGTACGAGTTTAAATGGGACGTTTTGCTGAATGGAGCAGCGCACCTGTCCGTTATTCTCAGAGTCTCTGTCCTGCACATTAATGATGCCAACCTCTGTACCGGGGAACGCGTTCTCAGGAACAGGGCTATTTAAAGACTTAATCACTATAATGGGGGCATTGTCATTAACGTCTGTAATTTCTATGATTACTTTAGTGTCCGAAGAAAGACCAGAGCCATCCTTTCCCTCAATAAGCATGTCATACCTTAATGCCATCTCAAAATCAATGGGGCCTTTAACTTTAATCTCCCCATTGTTTGGATCTAGAGAAAATAGTAGGTTGGCATTTTTCGAAATTCGACTGAACTCATATGTCACTTCTCCGTTTTGTCCCTCGTCAGCATCAGTAGCGCTCACTGTCACCACTACAGTATCTAGAGGAGAATTTTCAGGCAGACTGACTTTATAGACGGCCTGACTAAAGACTGGAGCATTATCATTAGCATCCAGCACAGTGACGTGTATGGCTACAGTACCTGATCTCGGTGGAGTCCCGCCGTCTACCGCAGTGAGAATTAATTTGACCTCTTTCTGCTGCTCACGATCCAACTCTCTTTCTAACACTAACTCAATATTTTTGCCGCCGTCTGACTTTGTACTTACAGATAAAAGAAAATTATTATTCCTGTCAATCGAATAGCTTTGTACTCCATTCTGTCCTATGTCTGCATCATGCGCCTCATTCACGCGGAACCGAGCACCTTTATCAGCATTCTCACTTATTTCAAGCTTAATTGTGTCTTTGGGAAAGGTCGGTGTGTTATCGTTGATATCCTGAATTTGTATTGTCACATGGTGTATCTTCAATGGGTGTTCTAGAACCAATTCGAAATTAAGAGCACAGGAAAGCCCCTCACTACAAATCTCCTCTCTGTCGATTCTCTCCGCTACGATCAGTTCTCCAGTATTCAGATTAATGTCACAGTATCGTTTTCTGTTACCTTCAGTATCAATGCGAGCCTTACGAGATGACAGTCTGTTCACATCGAGACCGAGATCCTTTGCTATATTTCCAATCACAGATCCGCGTTTCATCTCCTCCGGAAAAGAATAGCTCACGTCTCCATAAGCGGTGTGCGCCATCAGCACGAAGAACAAAAGACCAAACATCTGATGATTAAGCCCGAAGCTTTGAAAATCCATTTGGAAATATGCTTTAGACACAAGATGCAATACAAAACGTAAATCAGAATATTACATCTACAATAATACACAAAAGACTAGAAAAAACGCAAGCGTGGACGATTTTCCATACAAACGATCTAGGAGCACTGCTAATGACATCACCAACAGGGTGGAGACAAGAAAACATTTTTTGTCAATGATATTACAGGTGAACAGCGACTCTAAGTGTTTAAACATGAAACTGCATATTTAGCTCTCTAGAAGGATTAAGTTACGGTAGTATGAATGAACAGCAACGATCATGGTAAAGACTGTAAAGCATAAAAAGTCTTTGGTTGTTAACATTCTATTTTGAAGGGTTAAGAAAACCAATGTTTTAGGTTACTCCTAAAAACAACTGCTTCATACAGAGTTACAGGATATGAGAGGTGGGAAAACGATTCACACATTACTTGACCAGCACCATGGACAGCGACATAAAAATGTCCACAAGCAAGTGCACACCACACAAGTGTTTCAAAATTTTCTGTAATTGATGTCTATAGGTAAACGAAGCTACTAAAGAAATAATTTCATATTAAGGACACAACGATGAGAAGGATGTGAAACAGATTGTCTTAAATATCAATAATTACAGATGTCCTCACTGATATACTGAAAAAGCAGGAAAAACACAGAAATTAAACGGACACTCAAACTAACATGCAAAGTTTAAATAAGTTCCATGATAGAAAGGATTTGTAAACTAACTAAATGATCTGCAAATGGCGTTAATCCTTTTGAAAACAATGCATTAATCACAAATGGAAAAAAGTTTTCACCAAAAAAAAGGTTTACAACATTCTACATACATATCCCCTTTACAAAGAAACATGAGCCTAACCTCTATGAACGCAGCCTATTTTGAATAAAAACGTACAGACACGCTAAAAAAAAACCAAGTCAATATACGAGAAAATCGATAATACTAACATAAACAAAATCACAAATTTCCACATGAGATCCTTAAATGTCATTGAAAACGGAGATTTAATGAGATGATAAAATACACCTAATTACAAATGCATTTCGCATCAATGGCTCATTAAAAATACACAGTATAAAACAACTTAACTACTTAAAAGCATAACCAGATATGCAAAAAAAAAGGGAGGGGGGGTTCTTCTAAGACAGTTTAGAATCAATTTGACTTGCGATACGTGATATTTTAAGAGCCTGCTGCAAATCAAAGCGGTAAACTTTGAACACAAATGTACATTAAACACGGAAGCCCAGACCACTAAATAAACAAGTGAAACTTTGTTAGCCCTACCTGAAACTGATCGGTCATTTCCGCATCGAGTCCTTCAAGATCATTCACAGCGGACTTTTTCAGAGTCAGGTCAGCAGTCAGTGTGCCCTCATTATAAGATCTGACGAACTTGAAGTCACTAGTGCGCGAGCCCGTGGTCAGGTATGTGTCATAATTGTAAGTGCTGTGTAGAGTTCCCGCGCCCTCCACCTCCGCGTAATTTGGAGGGAGATACGCGCTGGGAATGGCTACAGCTCCATCAAACAACAGTCTGGGCTTTCTCCTGCGACAAAACCTCACGGCCAGGATGATGATGATGAAGGTCAGGAAGAAAGTGGAAACAGACACCAGCGCGATGATCAAATAAAACGTCAGTTTGGAGCTGCTCTCGTCTCGAGACATGTCTTTCAGTTCTGGAACTTCAGCCAAGTTATCTGATATAAGTAAATACAATGCGCACGTGGCTGATAGAGGGGACTGTCCGTTATCTCTCACAGACACAATGAGGTTCTGTTTCATGTTGTCAGATTCAGAAACGTCTCGCTGCGTCCTGATCTCTCCGCTGTGGACACCGATAGTGAAAAGTCCCGGATCTGTAGCTTTAATAATGTGATACGAGAGCCACGCGTTCTGGCCAGAATCCGCGTCCACGGCGATCACCTTGGAGACCAGGGAGCGCGCCTGCGCAGCTTTGGGTACCATCTCGGTCATGAAGGAGTTTCCTTCCAGAGAGGGGTATAATATCTGAGGGGAGTTGTCATTCTCATCCGTTATGAAGACACTCAGGGTCACGTTACTGCTCAGAGGAGGAGACCCGTTGTCTCTGGCTAACACGAGCACTTTGAAACTTTTCAACTGTTCGTAATCAAACGACCTCACTGCATGAATGACCCCGGTGTCTCCGTTAATGGATAGAAAGGAGGACACCGGTGCGCCATTGACATCAGAGGACAACAGAGAATAAACTACAGTGCCATTCTGTCTCCAGTCCGGGTCTGTAGCTGATACTGAACAAATAGAGGAGCCTGGTTTGTTATTTTCTTGGACACGAGCTCTGTAACTCTGCTCCTGAAATACAGGTGGATTATCATTCACGTCAGCTACAGTCAGGTAAATATTCTTAGTGGAAGATAAAGGCGGAGAGCCCTCATCAGTAGCAGTAATTGTAATATTATAATCAGAGATCAGCTCGCGGTCTAATTCACCTGTGGTCACCAGAGAATAGTAATTTTTTATTGAAGGTACGAGTTTAAATGGGACGTTTTGCTGAATGGAGCAGCGCACCTGTCCGTTATTCTCAGAGTCTCTATCCTGCACATTAATAATGCCAACCTCTGTACGGGGTAATGCATTCTCGGGAACAGGGCTGTTAAGGGAATTAATTATTATTATAGGGGCGTTATCATTGACATCAACAACATCTATTAATACAGTGCATCGACCTGCTAGCCCCTGACCATCTTTAGCTTGAATGGGCAACTCAATTGAACTCTCTTCCTCATAATCAAAGAACCGTCTCAGTTTAATTTCACCAGACACTGCATCAAGCAAAAACATTTCCAGATGACTTTCAGATACATGACCAAACTCATAGGTCACATCTCCGTTTTGTCCCTCGTCAGCATCAGTAGCGCTCACTGTCACCACTACAGTATCTAGAGGAGAATTTTCAGGCAGACTGACTTTATAGACGGCCTGACTAAAGACTGGAGCATTATCATTAGCATCCAGCACAGTGACGTGTATGGCTACAGTACCTGATCTCGGTGGAGTCCCGCCGTCTACCGCAGTCAGAATTAATGTTAGTTGTTTTTGTTGCTCACGATCCAACTCTCTATCAATAACCAACTCTTCATATTTTCCTCCATTTGCTTCCGTAAGGACACTCAGAATAAAATGCTCATTGTTTTGAAGTGTATATGATTGCACTGAATTCATACCAATATCCGCATCGTGAGCCTCATCTAATAAATAACGAGATCCTTTTACTGCTGACTCCCGTATTTCAAATTTTATTACACTTTGTTTGAACTGTGGTGAATTATCATTTATGTCCTCAACAGTGAGAATAAAGCGATGCAGTTCTAAAGGATTTTCCAGCACGAGCTCTTGTTTAATAACACATGATGCTTTCTTTCCACAAATCTCCTCTCTGTCGATTCTCTCCACTACGGTCAGTTCTCCAGTATTCAGATTAATGTCACAGTATCGTTTTCTGTTACCTTCAGTATCAATTCGAGCTTTACGAGATGACAGTCTGTTCACATCGAGCCCGAGATCCTTGGCTATATTTCCAATCACAGATCCGCGTTTCATCTCCTCCGGAAAAGAATAGCTCACGTCTCCATAAGCGATGTGCGCCATCAGCACGAAGAACAAAAGACCAAACATCTCAGCAGTAACACAGAACCTTTAAAATGCTTCAGAAATTAAGCAAAAAATTTAAACCAGCAATGCAATAATTAACATACGACCCAACATACAAACATAAAACCTTGTTTAGAAAGATAGATAGTATATCAGGAATCAGTCAATGTCGACGATTTTGTGCGAAGAGATGAGCTTGTAGCGCTGTGTATGACATCACGAATAGGGTGGAGAGCGCTGCACACACATTGTTTTGCAGGTGAACAGCGACACTATGAGCCAAAAGACGAAACTGCGTAGACAGGATTAAAGTTTCGGTAATACAGTTAAGATTATGTACCAAACATAAACCAGCACCGAATTTCCCTGATTAGTGGAAGATAAGCACAGCCACAATATTTACAAAATAAATAAATACAATAAATAAAAGGGGTTAGATAGAGATATAGGAGCTACATCATTTAAGAATAAAACCCATATACCAAAAGAAACTGACTGCAGCACCATGGACAGCAACAGGAAAACCTGCACTGTTGACACGTCTAATCAGACTACAAGGGCGTTCGAATAGATGCTAATATGCGAAATTGCTTTTAAAAAGTTTACCATGAAGACGTCGATGAGAAAATCACTGCGCTACATAGAAATACCAGAAATTCGTCACATTCGGATACAAACCCCAGAATCATATAAAGAGACATGCTGATGTCACCAAAAGGAAAACTAGTATACAAGAACAATAAGACAAAGAGACATCACATTGTTTTCTTTAAAAGATCAAACAACTTTAAGCTTTCTGAATCTAATATATTAGCTAGAGACGATTATATATACTTATTTTTCATTTAATATGTATGTTCAGAACAAATATTTAAACACAAACACTTTAATTCTACTTGAAAAGAAGCACTCGTGTCCACATCAAGCCCATCAAAACCATACGAACACAAACATAACTTATTATATTTGGATCCAAACAAAACAAACAAAAACAAGAGCTGGTGTTTAAAAATAGCGAATAAAAAAAAAAAGTCAACGAAACATTATGCAGAAAAGAGGCAAAAAAAAAGAAGGAGACTGCGACGTCATCATTGATCGACATTGCGTGGGATCACATTATTTGAGTTTATCTTGGACCACGTAATGTCTATGATAATTCTCATTTTTGAAACCCTAATTAAAACACATTACAGATTTTCTCAATCCCTTTGTCTCATTTTTCGATACAGTCTTAAGATTCTTTAAACTGTAAGAACAACTGTCACAACTGTTTGCTGGAACATTTTGTATGTCTGAAAAATGTAACTCACCCAAACCATTTAATTCATACATCAAAACCTAGTTATTGTGTCAGTGATTTGACCAATGCTACAAAATATATATATATATATATATTTTTTTTTAAATGGTCATGTGCCACATTGGTCAAATTGTTTAAATGCATCACATCGAGCATTTTAGATTCATATTTGGACAGTAGGTAAAAATTGGGGAAAGTTAATACTGTAGTACTCAAAGAAAATTAAAATTTTTATGTATATAGAAAATATATTTTCGTAGAAATTAGTTACATGTAAACTGAATATTCACCATTGCTTCATAATTGTACACATGGTCTTCCCCCAACACCACCACCAACACCTCACATTCTTACATATCTTCCTATTGCTCTTCCATAAGAATCAACTATGAATTTACAGTTTACATAAATCACATCTAAATGTATTTATACAGAATTGCTGTTGCTGCTGCGGTTTAGGGTTGTGACGCTCCTCCTTGTTCAAAAGTGGTTGTGATTGGCCTGGAAAAACTCCATTTAAATGCTCTCGAACTCGGTTGATTGGCAAGATTGTGATTCCATTACAATGGCAAGTAGGGCTGCGAAGGGGAGGAAAAATTCTGGTAAATTTCCGGAAACTTTCCAAAAGTTTCCAAAAATTAAAAAAAAATTGCCAAAAGTTTTTTTTTGTTTTTTTTTTTAAGTTCAAATCTGATGTGAACAAAATTATAATTGTTCAGACATCTGAACTTCTTGTTGTGAGAAAAATATAATTACATTAAAAACAATAAAAACACCTCATTCAAGAATTGAGCCAAAGCGATTGAGAAAAACTGTAAGTGACCTTGTAAGTGATTACATTCTAGAAAAATTTGCCTGTATAAGACTACAATCTTTTCACCAAAAGAGCCTTTTGCGAATGAAAGCAATATGTAAACTCCATATTTATTTGTTTGTTTGCTTGTCCTACCTGAAACGTATTGTTCACTTCCGCATCAAGTCCTTCAAGATCATCCACAGCAGATTGAGTCTTTTTCAGAGTCAGGTCAGCGGTCAGTGTGCCCTCATTATAAGATCTGACGAACTTGAAGTCACTAGTGCGCGAGCCCGTGGTCAGGTATGCGTCATAATTGTAAGTGCTGCGGAGAGTTCCCGCGCCCTCCACCTCCGCGTAATTTGGAGGGAGATACGCGCTGGGAATGGCTACAGCTCCATCAAACAACAGTCTGGGCTTTCTCCTGCGACAAAACCTCACGGCCAGGATGATGATGATGAAGGTCAGGAAGAAAGTGGAAACAGACACCAGCGCGATGATCAAATAAAACGTCAGTTTGGAGCTGCTCTCGTCTCGAGACATGTCTTTCAGTTCTGGAACTTCAGCCAAGTTATCTGATATAAGTAAATACAATGCGCACGTGGCTGAGAGAGAGGGCTGTCCGTTATCTCTCACGGACACAATGAGGTTCTGTTTCATGCTGTCAGATTCAGAAATGTCCCGCTGCGTCCTGATCTCTCCGCTGTGGACACCGATAGTGAAAAGTCCCGGATCTGTCGCTTTAATAATGTGATACGAGAGCCACGCGTTCTGGCCAGAATCAGAGTCCACAGCGATCACCTTGGAGACCAGGGAGCGCGCCTGCGCAGCTTTGGGTACCATCTCGGTCATGAAGGAGTTTCCTTCCGGAGAGGGGTATAATATCTGCGGGGAGTTGTCATTCTCATCCGTTATGAAGACACTCACGGTCACGTTACTGCTCAGAGGAGGAGAACCGTTGTCTCTGGCTAACACGAGCACTTTTAAACTTTTCAACTGTTCGTAATCAAACGACCTCACGGCATGAATGACCCCGGTGTCTCCGTTAATGGATAGAAAGGAGGACACCGGTGCGCCATTGACATCAGAGGACAGCAGAGAATAAACTACAGTGCCATTCTGTCTCCAGTCCGGGTCTGTAGCTGATACTGAACAAATAGAGGAGCCCGGTTTGTTATTTTCTTGCACATGAGCTCTGTAACTCTGCTCCTGAAATACAGGTGGATTATCATTCACGTCAGCTACAGTCAGGTGAATATTCTTAGTGGAAGATAAAGGCGGAGAGCCCTCATCAGTAGCAGTAATTGTAATATTATAATCAGAGAGCAGCTCGCGGTCTAATTCACCTGTGGTCACCAGAGAATAGTAATTTTTGATTGAAGGTACGAGTTTAAATGGGACGTTTTGCTGAATGGAGCAGCGCACCTGTCCGTTATTCTCAGAGTCTCTGTCCTGCACATTAATGATGCCAACCTCTGTACCGGGTAACGCGTTCTCAGGAATGGAGATTTTAAGAGATTTACTCATTATCCTAGGGGCGTTATCATTGACGTCAATAACATCGATTAATACAGAACAATGACTGGCCAACCCTTGACCATCTTTGGCTTGAACTGGCAGTTCAATTGAACTCGCTTCCTCATAATCAATGAAACCTTTCAATTTAATCTCTCCAGACAACGAATCGAGAGAAAATGTGTCCATGAGGCGTTCTGATAAATGACCGAATTCATAAGTCACTTCTCCGTTTTGTCCCTCGTCAGCATCAGTAGCGCTCACTGTCACCACTACAGTATCTAGAGGAGAATTTTCAGGCAGACTGACTTTATAGCTGTCCTGACTAAAGACTGGAGCATTATCATTAGCATCCAGCACCGTGACGTGTATGGCTACAGTACCTGATCTCGGTGGAGTCCCGCCGTCTACCGCAGTCAGAATTAATGTCAGCTCTTTCTGCTGCTCACGATCCAGCTCTTTATTCAGCACGAGTTCACCATATTTTCTTCCATTTGCACGAGTTAGTACATTAAGAACAAAATGCTCATTGTTTTGAAGTGTATATGACTGCACTGAATTCATACCAATATCCGCATCGTGAGCCTCATCTAATAAATAACGAGATCCTTTTACCGCTGACTCCTGTATTTCAAATTTTATTACACTTTGTTTGAATTGTGGTGAATTATCATTTATGTCCTCAACAGTGAGAATAAAGCGATGCAGTTCTAAAGGATTTTCCAGCACGAACTCTTGTTTAATAACACATGATGCTTTCTTCCCACAAATCTCCTCTCTGTCGATTCTCTCCGCTACGGTCAGTTCTCCAGTATTCAGATTAATGTCACTGAATCGTTGTCGGTTATCTCCATTATCAATTCGTGCCTCTCGACTTGATAGTCTGTTCACATCGAGCCCGAGATCCTTTGCTATATTTCCAATCACAGATCCGCGTTTCATCTCCTCCGGTAAAGAATAGCTCACGTCTCCATAAGCGGTGTGCGCCATCAGCACAACAAAGAAAAATCCAACCATTTCAGCAATAACACAGAAGGTTTAGATATCTACGCGGAAACGAAGACAAAAGTAACCACGTTATCCACGTGTATTTAGAATTGAAACGACTGAATCTAATTCGTGGTCGATACAAGAGAATTATAGATGAGGCACCGCTCACCATCGACGACTTCCTAAAGCGAGCTGAGATGTCAGTCCTGTATATGATATCAGGAACAGGGTGGGGAGAAACATTAATATGAAGGTCAACGTTTGCACTGGTGAACAGCGACACTAAGAGTTCAATTTTGAAACTGCAAAAAAATTCATAGGTCTGATATTAAATGTCTAAACTTGGATTTAACATTTATCGTGCACATTAAATAACTTGGCCTGTCACAACCAAATATTTACGTAGAATGTGAAAAAATAAGTCCAGTTTTCTGGGCCTATATTTACTTTACTTACTTTACTTTTGTCATTTAGCAGACGCTTTTGTCCAAAGCGACTTACAAATAAGAAAAAGTAACTAAAACTAAAAAGTTACAACTCTATAAATACTATCTACCCACATATTTAAGAAAATAAAGAAATTAAATAAAATTAACACATGCATATAACAACAACATTTCAATAATAAACATATCAATGAAAAAATTAAATAAAAAGCTACTACTATCCCTTGCCGGTGTCCCTGCCCGGTGGAGTCGCACGGTAGAGTCGATGGTCTTTACACTCTTTACTTTTTTACTTTTGTCATTTAGCAGACGCTTTTGTCCAAAGCGACTTACAAATAAGAAAAAGTAACTAAAACTAAAAAGTTACAACTCTATAAATACTATCTACCCACATATTTAAGAAAATAAAGAAATTAAATAAAATTAACACATGCATATAACAACAACATTTCAATAATAAACATATCAATGAAAAAATTAAATAAAAAGCTACTACTATCCCTTGCCGGTGTCCCTGCCCGGTGGAGTCGCACGGTAGAGTCGATGGTCTTTACACTCTTTACTTAATAATAATAACAATAATAATAAATAAAATGAACACGACTATATACGCAGGCCTACATAGGGCATAAAAAAAAAAACCTCAACAGCAACAGACAACACCATCTACAGCATCATAAAGACAATATAGAAATATGCCACCCTATACTAAAATGTCTAATTCAGTGAAGTGAAGATAAAAAAAAAAATGAATTAAGAACATGAGAGAAAAGCAACAAACTTAAAGGGGGCATAACACACACAGTTTCACCCAATCGCATGTTAATCTTGAGTACCTATAGTGTAGCACTGCATCCTTCATATCTCCAAAAAGTCTTTAGTTTTATCATATTTATAAAAGAAAGATACAGCTTTACGATTCTCTCCGAAAAAAGCCGAGCTCCTGAAAGCGCGCCGTGTGGGCGGAGCTAAAGAGTGACGAGCACTTGAGCGCCATCGCCAACAAAACAGAGACATTTGATGCCGTTTCACTTACCGTCTGTAACTCTGAATCACGACCGGGATCTTTTATAGCTGGGACTGCTCCATCTTTCAGTATCAAACGATGTGCAAACCCAGCGTCGAACTGGGCCTTGTTTATAAAACGTTCGTCAACAAACACTTGAGAAACTCCATTGCTGCCCCGAAAAAACAAACTGCATCCACCGTTTACGTAACGCTGGGTTCTTCGGGAAGCTGAACAATGTTATGTTTCCCTCACAGCCAAAAACACAGTTATTTAGAGACATTCTTGCCGAGCGAGTCCCGTGCAGTGCAGCCGGATGAAGCGCGTTGATGGGCGCGCTTTTGCTGTAGCTCTGGTCCATGCGTGCACGGGCGCGTTCTTCCAATAAATAAATAAAAACAAACAAACAAACAAAAAAAAAAAACCTCTCCGACACTTGTAGGAACCTGGTCACAGAAATACTCTGTCATATGTCCAAATTGTTTTTCCAAATCTTTAACAGTGCAAACAACTCTGAATGCATGATACAGCATTGTATCAATATACATTGGATCCTGCGGTAAATTTTACAAATAGATAGCCAACATTTTATTAACGCATGAGATATGTGAATTTGTGCTCCATGACTACCATCCTCACTTTTCTCAAAATCTTTCAGTGGCAGGTTCAAATCTGTTCCAGCAGATTGTATACAATTCGCTTAAGTTGCATAATGATAATAACAATTAGTTTTTACAGTCAGGCGTTTGACCCTCAAACCAGATGATCTATGAACGAAACAAGTGTTTATATTTGTCGTGGACAATCATTTATTAACAGTTCATTACCTGCAAGCAGCAAATGAACAGAATACACAAGTTTAATAAAACGCTTGAAAATATTTGGAGACATTGTGAAACAGAAGACGACGTCGCCTAAATTATTAACTCAAATCCATTTCTAAAGAAGATATCATTTAAACCTTAAACCAATGCGCTGAAATAAATCTTAATTCAAACTGCAAATATCGAACTGCAATGTTCAACCAGGTCAGTGAATTCTTTAACGTGCCAGTATCTCAATTCCCCTGGAGGATGGGAGATAAACACGACCACAAAAATTATATTATTCACACACACACACACACACACACACACACACACACACACACACACACACACACACACACATGTTGGGTTTCCATGTTTTATGGGGACATCCCATAGGCGTAATGGTTTTTATACTGTACAGTCTGTATGTGCTATTGCCCTACACCAACCCTACACCTAAACTTAGCCCTCACAGGAAACATGCTGCATTTTTAGATTTTCAAAAAACTTTATGCTGTATGATTTATAAGCTTGTTTCCTCATGGGGACCAAAAAATGTCCCCACAAGATTAAGATTTACTGGTATTACTATCCTTGTGGGGACATTTGGTCCCCAGGACGTGATGAATACCAGGTGCACACACACACACACACACACACACACACACACACACACACACGCACACACACACACACACACACAGTAGTAGTGGGTTCGAGATAAGAGCAAAACAATCAGCAATAAAATTAAAAGTAGAGTAAAATAAAATCCTAAAACCAAGGAAATGCTAATGCAGTACCATGGACAGCAAGTGTTTGGGGGAGAGAGAAAGAGAGAGAAACACTATCCTGTGACAGTAATACTCATCCTTTTAGTTGGATGGGAAATAAGAAAGATTATTATCCGACATCTGTATTTGAATCTCTTTATGTGCTAAATCACAAATGCAACACAGCGATAACAGAATCGCAAAGCAATAAACAATCATACATCCCTAATAGCATGCCACATGACTGAAAATAAGCAGAGAAAATAAGCAAAATTACTTATATAAAAAAGGTAACTACCTTTCAAAACTCAGACTGACCCTCAAATACGCCCTTACAGAGGAACTACATGAACTTCGCGTGCAATTACAAGTTAAAATCACATGCGAAATGTGTGATACAAGTTTCATGTGTTTCTTCATGTATTTGGCATGTGATTTTGCGTAAAGTGGTCACGTGACAGTTTTAAGAATGGAGCCTTTTTTCAATACAAGCAGACAACTTACAACATGAATAAAAATCTAAATTGTAAACCAAGGCCAATCATTTTTGTTTATGTACAAAAGAGTCCTACCTGAAATGAATCGCCCATTTCCGCATCAAGCCCTTCAAGATCATCCACAGCGGACTGAGTCTTTTTCAGAGTCAGGTCAGCGGTCAGTGTGCCCTCATTATAAGATCTGACGAACTTGAAGTCACTAGTGCGCGAGCCCGTGGTCAGGTATGCGTCATAATTGTAAGTGCTGCGGAGAGTTCCCGCGCCCTCCACCTCCGCGTAATTTGGAGGGAGATACGCGCTGGGAATGGCTACAGCTCCATCAAACAACAGTCTGGGCTTTCTCCTGCGACAAAACCTCACGGCCAGGATGATGATGATGAAGGTCAGGAAGAAAGTGGACACGGACACCAGCGCGATTATCAAATAAAACGTCAGTTTGGAGGTGCTCTCGTCTCGAGACATGTCTTTCAGTTCTGGAACTTCAGCCAAATTATCTGATATAAGTAAATACAATGCGCACGTGGCTGAGAGAGAGGGCTGTCCGTTATCTCTCACAGACACAATGAGGTTCTGTTTCATGCTGTCAGATTCAGAAATGTCCCGCTGCGTCCTGATCTCTCCGCTGTGGACACCGATAGTGAAAAGTCCCGGATCTGTAGCTTTAATAATGTGATACGAGAGCCACGCGTTCTGGCCAGAATCCGCGTCCACGGCGATCACCTTGGAGACCAGGGAGCGCGCCTGCGCAGCTTTGGGTACCATCTCGGTCATGAAGGAGTTTCCTTCCGGAGAGGGGTATAATATCTGAGGGGAGTTGTCATTCTCATCCGTTATGAAGACACTCACGGTCACGTTACTGCTCAGAGGAGGAGAACCGTTGTCTCTGGCTAACACGAGCACTTTAAAACTTTTCAACTGTTCGTAATCAAACGACTTCACGGAGTGAATGACCCCGGTGTCTCCATTAATGGATAGAAAGGAGGACACCGGTGCGCCATTGACATCAGAGGACAGCAGAGAATAAACTACAGTGCCATTCTGTCTCCAGTCCGGGTCTGTAGCTGATACTGAACAAATAGAGGAGCCCGGTTTGTTATTTTCTTGGACATGAGCTCTGTAATTCTGCTCCTGAAATACAGGTGGATTATCATTCACGTCAGCTACAGTCAGGTGAATATTCTTAGTGGAAGATAAAGGCGGAGAGCCCTCATCAGTAGCAGTAATTGTAATATTATAATCAGAGAGCAGCTCGCGGTCTAATTCACTTGTGGTCACCAGAGAATAGTAATTTTTGATTGCAGGTACGAGTTTAAACGGGACGTTTTGCTGAATGGAGCAGCGCACCTGTCCGTTATTCTCAGAGTCGCTGTCCTGCACATTAATGATGCCAACCTCTGTACCGGGTAACGCGTTCTCAGGAACGGGGCTACGCAAAGATTTCACTCGTATCTCAGGAGCATTGTCATTAACATCTGAAAGTTCTATTACAACTTTAACATCACTAGATAAACCAAATCCATCTTTCCCTTCAACTAGTATTTCATAAATGGCATCTTCCTCGAAATCAAGTGAACCTGTAACTCGAATGGCACCTGTATTTGAATCCAACGTGAACAGCTTTCTAGCTCTATCAGAGATACGACTGAACTCATATGTCACTTCTCCGTTTTGTCCCTCGTCAGCATCAGTAGCGCTCACTGTCACCACTACAGTATCTAGAGGAGAATTTTCAGGCAGACTGACTTTATAGCTGTCCTGACTAAAGACTGGAGCATTATCATTAGCATCCAGCACAGTGACGTGTATGGCTACAGTACCTGATCTCGGTGGAGTCCCGCCGTCTACCGCAGTCAGAATTAATGTTAGTTCTTTCTGTTGCTCACGATCCAATTCTTTCTCTAGCACGAATTCCAATTTTTTTTCTCCGTCTACATTTGAATTTATACTCAACTGAAAATTGTCATTCTTCTGTAGACTGTATCTCTGAATTGTATTCGGTCCCATATCAGCATCATGTGCCGCATTCAAACGATAGCGTGTACCTCTATCAGCAGACTCCCTAATTTCAAATGTGAACAAATCTTTTGAGAAAACAGGCGAATTGTCGTTAATATCCTGAATTTGAACTGAAACACGATGCAGCTCTAATGGATCTTCTAGCATGAACTCAAATTTTAAAACACACGAAAGCCTGTCCCCGCAAATTTCCTCTCTGTCGATTCTCTCCGCTACGGTCAGTTCTCCAGTATTCAGATTAATGTCACAGTATCGTTTTCTGTTACCTTCAGTTTCAATTCGAGCTTTACGAGCTGACAGTCTGTTCACATCGAGCCCGAGATCCTTTGCTATATTTCCAATCACAGATCCGCGTTTCATCTCCTCCAGAAAAGAATAGCTCACGTCTCCATAAGCGGTGTGCGCCATCAGCACGAAGAACAAAAGACCAAACATCTCAGCAGTAACACAGAACCTTTGACATTCTTCAGACATCAGGCAGAAATTGAATCCCGTACCAATTGCTATGTACAAGAAAACATGCATAAAATCCAATTTAGAATAATAGACGTAGATTATATCAGGCAGTAAGTCGTCGTCAACGATTTTCTATAAAATGAGTAGCTGAAAGCCCTATGTATGACATCACAAGCAGGGTGGAGAGATGTGTACTGAAGACACACATCGTTTTTCCGGTGAACAGCGACACCATGAGTTAAAAGAAGAAATTGCTCAATGTTCATATTTCTGACAAGGCTATGTGTGGGTTAAACAGTTAAAATAATTTAGCTAAACAATAGCCGGCAGCAGCATTAACTGATGAGTGAGAGATAAACACGACCACAATATTTATTGTATATAAAAAAAAAAAAGAATGACAGTGCAGCACCATGGACAGAGGCTGGAAAACTTGCTTTGCGGCAGTTCTAATCGACTAAAAGAGCATTTAAAAAGTTGCTGACATGCGAAACTACTTTTATAAGCCAATTTCACATAAAGATGACACCGATGAGAAAGATCAGCAGCGTTCTGTCTCAGATTCCGTTTCATACCGATGTCACAAAAATAAAATGAGTTTGAAAGAACTATTAGACAACAGAACGAGACATATCAGATTCCTTTCTTTAAAAGATCACCAAACAGCTTTAAACGTTTAGAATCTTACAAATAGCTAGAGACGACACTGTATTTGGCATTTATCAAAGCAGATATGATTGCCTCATTGACAATTTGTAAATAGAAAGAAGGGGCAGTCACTTCAGCATAATTTATATTAAGGATTCCTTAACTAGCAACGAAAAAAAAATAACTCGTGAAACAAGATTTATGACTTTAAATTGCTCAAACATGACCAAACCATAACAATCGAAATAGAAAATATAAATTTAACAAGCTACTTCTTAGCCTTGTTATATTTATTTAAAACTCCACTTTAAATTTTTTTTTAAATATTTAAGAGCCTGTTGCCAGTGAAGGCAGTCCATTAAATTAAACACACTAATTTAATTTGTAAGGTTAGAACATTAAAAAGGAAAGTAAGAAAATTAACATTAAAATCGCAAAGAAGTACCCATGTCAGCACCAAGTCCTTAAAAAAATCACAAGATGCACAAATGTAACCATTTCATAAAAAGTAACATGTAAAACACAACTTAAATTTCTGAATATCTTGCCCATTATAGGTCTGACAATAAATGTTAAAACCTGAATATAACCCTTTTGTTAAACAATGAAATTGCTTCCAAATATCAAAGGTTCTGGAACAATCAAACATTCTCTGAAAAGAGAAACCAGCTCAGTGTAACATCTACTCATAAAAACACGCCTGTATAAACTCCTACATATAGTATACGAGCAAAACGTCAACAGCAACACACACGGCCTGTACAGCACCATGGACACCTAATATAAATATGTCCTTTCTACTGAACTCTAGTGAACTGCGGGATTTAAAAAGAAATACTAAATTAAATTAATTTATAAAATTGTTTCACAGACCAGGCAACGAGATGGATGCAAGAAAGTTAGCATTTCTAAAACCATTAGAAAGTATGTTTCCAATAAAAGTATTTGCAAACCCAAAATATTAAAAAAGTTTTTTAAAGAAATACTTCGTCAGTCCTACCTGAAAGGAATTGTTCACTTCTGCATCAAGCCCTTCAAGATCATCCACAGCGGACTGAGTCTTTTTCAGAGTCAGGTCAGCGGTCAGTGTGCCCTCATTATAAGATCTGACGAACTTGAAGTCACTAGTGCGCGAGCCCGTGGTCAGGTATGCGTCATAATTGTAAGTGCTGCGGAGAGTTCCCGCGCCCTCCACCTCCGCGTAATTTGGAGGCAAATACGCGCTGGGAATGGCTACAGCTCCATCAAACAGCAGTCTGGGCTTTCTCCTGCGACAAAACCTCACGGCCAGGATGATGATGATGAAGGTCAAGAAGAAAGTGGAAACGGACACCAGCGCGATGATCAAATAAAACGTCAGTTTGGAGCTGCTCTCGTCTCGAGACATGTCTTTCAGTTCTGGAACTTCAGCCAAATTATCTGATATAAGTAAATACAATGCGCACGTGGCTGAGAGAGAGGGCTGTCCGTTATCTCTCACAGACACAATGAGGTTCTGTTTCATTATGTCAGATTCAGAAATGTCCCGCTGCGTCCTGATCTCTCCGCTGTGGACACCGATAGTGAAAAGTACCGGATCTGTAGCTTTAATAATGTGATACGAGAGCCACGCGTTCTGCCCAGAATCCGCGTCCACTGCGATCACCTTGGAGACCAGGGAGCTCGCCTGCGCAGCTTTGGGTACCATCTCGGTCATGAAGGAGTTTCCCTCCGGAGAGGGGTATAATATTTGAGGGGAGTTGTCATTCTCATCCGTTATGAAGACACTCACGGTCACGTTACTGCTCAGAGGAGGAGAACCGTTGTCTCTGGCTAACACGAGCACTTTGAAACTTTTCAACTGTTCGTAATCAAACGACCTCACGGCATGAATGACCCCGGTGTCTCCGTTAACGGATAGAAAGGAGGACACCGGTGCGCCATTGACATCAGAGGACAACAGAGAATAAACTACAGTGCCATTCTGTCTCCAGTCCGGGTCTGTAGCTGATACTGAACAAATAGAGGAGCCCGGTTTGTTATTTTCTTGCACATGAGCTCTGTAACTCTGCTCCTGAAATACAGGTGGATTATCATTCACGTCAGCTACAGTCAGGTGAATATTCTTAGTGGAAGATAAAGGCGGAGAGCCCTCATCAGTAGCAGTAATTGTAATATTATAATCAGAGAGCAGCTCGCGGTCTAATTCACCTGTGGTCACCAGAGAATAGTAATTTTTGATTGAAGGCACGAGTTTAAATGGGACGTTTTGCTGAATGGAGCAGCGCACCTGTCCGTTATTCCCAGAGTCTCTGTCCTGCACATTAATGATGCCAACCTCTGTACCGGGTAACGCATTCTCGGGCAAGGGACTATTCAGAGATTTAATTTCAAGAATAGGGGCATTGTCATTTATGTCTGTAATTTCTATTACGATTTTTGTGTCTGAGGAAAGACCATATCCGTCCTTAGCCTCAACAATAATTTCATATCCTGATTCCTCTTCAAAATCTGTTGGCCCCTTCACGACAATTTGTCCAGTCTGAGGATCCAATGAAAATGTTTCTTTTGCAGATTCAGACAAATGACCAAACTCATATGTCACTTCTCCATTTTGTCCCTCGTCAGCATCAGTAGCGCTCACTGTCACCACTACAGTATCTAGAGGAGAATTTTCAGGCAGACTGACTTTATAGCTGTCCTGACTAAAGACTGGAGCATTATCATTAGCATCCAGCACAGTGACGTGTATGGCTACAGTACCTGATCTCGGTGGAGTCCCGCCGTCTACCGCAGTGAGAATTAATCTAATATCTTTTTGCTGCTCACGATCTAACTCTTTATCAAGCACCAACTCGACGTACTTACTACCATCTGTCTTTGAATTTATTGCTAAAACAAAATGTAAATTTCTCTCTAATTTATAATTTTGCACTGAATTGTGACCGACATCAGCATCACGAGCTTCAATGACACGGAAATGAGCACCTTTAACAGCATTTTCACTTATTTCGAGCTTGATTACATCTTTGGGAAATAGTGGAGTATTATCATTAATGTCTTGGATTTGTAAAACAACACGATGCAATTCTAAAGGATTTTCTAATACGAATTCGAAATTAAGCGCACAGGAAAGCCTTTCCTTACAAATCACCTCTCTGTCTATTCGATCAGCCACTACTAATTCCCCCGTTCTCAAATTAATGTCGCAATATCGTTTTTTGTTACCTTCAGCATCAATTCGAGCTTTACGAGACGGCAGTCTATTCACGTCGAGTCCGAGATCCTTTGCTATATTTCCAATCAAAGATCCGCGTTTCATCTCCTCCGGAAAAGAATAGCTCACGTCTCCATAAGCGGTGTGCGCCATCAGCCCGAAGAACAAAAGACCAAACATCTCAGCAGCAACGCGTAAGATTGTGATCTCTCTGTACGGAAATGAACAAATATTAAATCAAAAGTTACATGTAAAAGACAGCTGAAATGACTAAGTCTGATTCGTGGTCGGTAAAAGAGGACAACAGAGCAAGGCACCGCTCACCGTCGACGATTTGTACATCGAGCTGAGATGCCAATCCTGAATGTGACATCATGAACAGGGTGGGGAGAAACAGTAATACGATGGTCAACGGTTGCACTGGTGAACAGCGACACTAAGAGTTCAGTTATGCAACTGCATAAACTCATGCCTCTGACATGCAAAACTTAGATATAACACTTAGGATGCATATACAATGGCATACTTGTAGTTTCAAACATACTTGTAGGATGTAAAAAGGGAAGAAGCTAGAAATACACATTTACAAGATACTTCATAATCTGCCCAAGGTACAAAAACAGCAACAAAAAACATGAATTTATCTTACATGACAGATAATAAGTTTAAATGCATCCAGGCCTACCTTGATGAGTACAACCAATAGTTATGGTAAGACATCTTAGAATCTAAATCGCAAAATCCAGCTTACAAAACATATTCGATCCTGTGGCAGTTTTCACAGATAAACTGAAAGCATGCATTTTTATTGATTGTGAAGAATATATGAGTAAACCTGTGTTGTTTGAGTACAATCCTCTCCCTTCCTTCAATATCCGGTTCAAATCTGCTCCAGCCTCTGTTGCATGAAATATTTAGCTATTGCACAGTGTTTAGACCCTCAACCAGACGCTCTAAGAATCAACTATATATACAGTATATATATATATATATATGGAAGAGAGATGATCTCAATTATAAATATTTCACAAATTGTTTTCTTACTGAATTAAAATAAAAAGCTCAAACTATTAATGAAAAGACAGGGGTTATGGGACTAAATTGATAAAAATACAATAAAAGAAAGCCAAAAATGACAAATGGATCCCGACTTTTCTTCTCAGTATCTAGAATTTCCTGTAATTAAAAAAGGGGAATCTTTCTATGCAACTTTTCAGAGATTAAAATATTCACTAATGCCACCGATAAAGCGCTGAAATACCATTGTCCATTTCATTAACAAGAAAGTGATACTATAAATATGTATTTTCTATGTATTTTCCCCTTTCCATACAAAATATGTTGAATTCATATTTAAAATCTAAAGCCATAGAACAAGAAACCATCACAAAAACAAGCCAATCATCGATCCTACCAATTTCGATCATCAATTTCCCTGCAGAGGAACATAAACATGATCTCAATATTCATAGCATTTCGAAAATAAGAAATAGAACAGAGATTACATTACTTATGCAGGAGCAACAATCCACAGAACATACCAGTGCAGCACCATGGACAGCAACAGGAAAAACCTATGCTGCCATGATAGCGCCAAAATGACCATACACATCTAAAAATAAATTAGAAAGACCAAAGTACTTTCAAATTACATATTGGCTCTCAAAAATATTTATGTCTAAAATAAACCAGTCACAACATTTTTTACAAAAAACAGAGTATCTTGTCAATAAAAGTCGATTTAGTACATAAACACATTTAATCTGTTAACACATATTATTATACTTTTTAAAATGTACTAATAAAACAGTCGTACCTGAAAAGAATCGTTAATTTCCGCATCAAGCCCTTCAAGATCATCCACAGTGGACTGAGTCTTTTTCAGAGTCAGGTCAGCAGTCAGCGTGCCCTCATTATAAGATCTGACGAACTTGAAGTCACTAGTGCGCGAGCCCGTGGTCAGGTATGCGTCATAATTGTAAGTGCTGCGGAGAGTTCCCGCGCCCTCCACCTCCGCGTAATTTGGAGGGAGATACGCGCTGGGAATGGCTACAGCTCCATCAAACAACAGTCTGGGCTTTCTCCTGCGACAAAACCTCACGGCCAGGATGATGATGATGAAGGTCAAGAAGAAAGTGGAAACGGACACCAGCGCGATGATCAAATAAAACGTCAGTTTGGAGCTGCTCTCGTCTCGAGACATGTCTTTCAGTTCTGGAACTTCAGCCAAGTTATCTGATATAAGTAAATACAATGCGCACGTGGCTGAGAGAGAGGGCTGTCCGTTATCTCTCACAGACACAATGAGGTTCTGTTTCATGCTGTCAGATTCAGAAACGTCTCGCTGCGTCCTGATCTCTCCGCTGTGGACACCGATAGAGAAAAGTCCCGGATCAGTCGCTTTAATAATGTGATACGAGAGCCACGCGTTCTGGCCAGAATCCGCGTCCACGGCGATCACCTTGGAGACCAGGGAGCGCGCCTGCGCAGCTTTGGGTACCATCTCGGTCATGAAGGAGTTTCCTTCCGGAGAGGGGTATAATATCTGAGGGGAGTTGTCATTCTCATCCGTTATGAAGACACTCACGGTCACGTTACTGCTCAGAGGAGGAGAACCGTTGTCTCTGGCTAACACGAGCACTTCGAAACTTTTCAGCTGTTCGTAATCAAACGACCTCACGGCATGAATGACCCCGGTGTCTCCGTTAATGGATAGAAAGGAGGACACCGGTGCGCCATTGACATCAGAGGACAATAGAGAATAAACTACAGTGCCATTCTGTCTCCAGTCCGGGTCTGTAGCTGATACTGAACAAATAGAGGAGCCCGGTTTGTTATTTTCTTGCACATGAGCTCTGTAACTCTGCTCCTGAAATACAGGTGGATTATCATTCACGTCAGCTACAGTCAGGTGAATATTCTTAGTGGAAGATAAAGGCGGAGAGCCCTCATCAGTAGCAGTAATTGTAATATTATAATCAGAGAGCAGCTCGCGGTCTAATTCACCTGTGGTCACCAGAGAATAGTAATTTTTGATTGAAGGTACGAGTTTAAATGGGACGTTTTGCTTAATGGAGCAGCGCACCTGTCCGTTATTCTCAGAGTCTCTGTCCTGCACATTAATGATGCCAACCTCCGTACCGGGGAACGCGTTCTCAGGAATCGGGCTATTCAAAGATTTTACTATTATTATAGGGGCGTTATCATTGACATCAATAACATCTATTAATACGGTTGAGTAACTGGCTAACCCTTGACCATCTTTAGCTTGAATGGGAAGTTCAAATGTACTCTCTATCTCATGATCAATCAACCCGGTTAATTTAATCTCGCCAGATACTAAATCGATGAAAAATAATTGCTGGACCTTTTGAGGTAAATGACCTAACGCATATGTCACTTCTCCGTTTTGTCCCTCGTCAGCATCAGTAGCGCTCACTGTCACCACTACAGTATCTAGAGGAGAATTTTCAGCCAGACTGACTTTATAGACGGCCTGACTAAAGACTGGAGCATTATCATTAGCATCCAGCACAGTGACGTGTATGGCTACAGTACCTGATCTCGGTGGAGTCCCGCCGTCTACCGCAGTGAGAATTAATGTTAGCTCTTTCTGCTGCTCACGATCTAACTCTTTATTCAGCACGAGCTCGCCATATTTTCTTCCATTTGCCCTGGTTAGTACATTAAGAAGAAAGTGTTCATTGTTTTGAAGTGTATATGACTGCACTGAATTCCGACCAATATCCGCATTATAAGCCTCTTCTAATAAGTATGGTGAACCTTTGTCAGCTGATTCCCGTATTTCGAATTTAATAACACTTTCTTTGAACTGAGGTGAATTGTCATTTATGTCTGCAATATTGAGAATGAAGTGATGCAACTCTAAAGGATTTTCCAGTACAAACTCATTTTTAATAACGCACGAAGCTTTCTTCCCGCAAATCTCATCTCTGTCGATTCTCTCCGCTACGGTCAGTTCTCCAGTATTCAGATTAATGTCACAGTATCGTTTTCTGTTACCTTCCGTATCAATCCGCGCTTTTCGAGATGACAGTCTGTTCACGTCGAGCCCGAGATCCTTTGCTATATTTCCAATCACAAATCCGCGTTTCATCTCCTCCGGTAAAGAATAGCTCATGTCTCCATAAGCGGTGTGCGCCATCAACACGAAGAACAAAAGACCAAACATTTCAGCAGTAACACAGAACCTTTGGAATTCTTGAAATATTAACCAGAGATTGAATCCAGTAATCCAATAATTACCACGCACAAGAAAACAAGCATATAACCCAATTTAGAATAATAGGCGTATCAAGCAGTTAAGTCGCTGTCGACGATTTTCTTTAAAGAGATGGAATGAAAGCCCTATGTATGACTTTACAAGCAGGGTGGAGAGATGTGTACTGAAGACGCACATTGTTTTGCAGGTAAACAGCGACACTATGAGTTAAATGAAGAAACTGCATAATGTTCATGTCTCTGACAGGATTATGTGTGGGTTATACAGTTAAAATCCTTTAGCAATACCACAGCCGGCAGCAACATTCCCTGATGAGTAGAAGATAAACACGAACACAATATTCATATTTCAATCAATCAATAAATCAATACATGCATATATTCGCGCATACATACGCACATCGCGAGATCGTGATCTACAACACAGAAAAAAAAGACACTAAATGTGAATTGACAGTACACAGACAGCAACAGGAAAACCTGCTCTATGACATTTATAATCAAACTAAATGAACGTTTAAAAAGTTTCTGACATATGAAACTGCTTTGATAAGTCAATTTCGCATAACTAAGTAATCGATGAAGAAGAAGAATCACCAAAAGGCTTTAAACATTTGAATCCTAAAATAAAAATAAATAAAAATAAAAATGGCCAAGAAATCGTTCACTTCGGCATCAATTCCTTCAAGATCATCCTTGGCAGACTGGGTCTTTCCCAGGGTGAGGTTGCAGTCAACGTACCTTCACTATAAGATGTAACAAAGTTGTATTTAAATTTATCATAAGTTTATGACATAATTTCTATAAAGGATTATTTAGCTAGCGACGAAAAAATATCAAATATAAACAACGACTCATGAAACAGGAACCTTAGAATTGCTCAAATATGAACAGCAAAATCTAAAGATAAATTATGAATAGAACAACTACTCCTCAGATTTAAAAATAAACTTCGACATTTTATGAGCCTGTTGTCAGTGAAACCAGTCTATTAAATTATAGATGCTTGTTTAATCTGTAAGAACAGAATGATTAAAAAATACAGCAACGGATAATTCGACTTGAAAAGAAACACTCATGTAGGCAATCGGCATCAAGTCCAAAAATCACAAGACCACAAATGTAACCAATTTATAAAGGATCTATCTGTAAAAGACAAATTAATTTTGTGAATATAGATCATCCATAAACTCTTATAAGTCTGACATTAAATTACAAAACATGAACAAAAGACCTTTGTTGAAAATGAAATGACCTTAGGGCATGGGACAACCAAACATTCTCTGAGGATGTGAAAAAAGAAACGCATTAATTATAACATTTACTCTTACTATGTAGGTCTTCAGCAAAACGTCAACAGCAACACAAACGGCCTGTACAGCACCATGGACAGCTAATAGAAATATTCCCTCTCTACTAAACTGCAGTGAACTGGGATTTAAAATGATATACGAAATTAACCAAGTTTATAAAAATGTTTCAGATAAGCGACAACAAGAGGTATCCAATAAACTTTAAAAACTTAAAAAAAAAAAACATTAGAAAGCATGTTGTCAAAACAGAAATCTGTAAACCAAAATACTACAAATATTTTTTAAAGAAAGGCCTCGTTAGTCCTACCTGAAAGGATTCGTTCACTTCCGCATCAAGCCCTTCAAGATCATCCACAGCGGACTGAGTCTTTTTCAGAGTCAGGTCAGCGGTCAGCGTGCCCTCATTATAAGATCTGACGAACTTGAAGTCACTAGTGCGCGAGCCCGTGGTCAGGTATGCGTCATAATTGTAAGTGCTGCGGAGAGTTCCCGCGCCCTCCACCTCTGCGTAATTTGGAGGGAGATACGCGCTGGGAATAGCTACAGCTCCATCAAACAACAGTCTGGGCTTTCTCCTGCGACAAAACCTCACGGCCAGGATGATGATGATGAAGGTCAGGAAGAAAGTGGAAACGGACACCAGCGCGATGATCAAATAAAACGTTAGTTTGGAGCTGCTCTCGTCTCGAGACATGTCTTTCAGTTCTGGAACTTCAGCCAAGTTATCTGATATAAGTAAATACAATGCGCACGTGGCTGAGAGAGGAGGCTGTCCGTTATCTCTGACGGACACAATGAGGTTCTGTTTCATGCTGTCAGATTCGGAAATGTCCCGCTGCGTCCTGATCTCTCCGCTGTGGACACCGATAGTGAAAAGTCCCGGATCTGTCGCTTTAATAATGTGATACGAGAGCCAAGAGTTCTGGCCAGAATCCGCGTCCACGGCGATCACCTTGGAGACCAGGGAGCGCGCCTGCGCAGCTTTGGGTACCATCTCGGTCATGAAGGAGTTTCCTTCCGGAGAGGGGTATAATATCTGAGGGGAGTTGTCATTCTCATCCGTTATGAAGACACTCACGGTCACGTTACTGCTCAGAGGAGGGGAACCGTTGTCTCTGGCTAAAACGAGCACTTTGAAACTTTTCAACTGTTCGTAATCAAACGACCTCACGGCATGAATGACCCCAGTGTCTCCGTTAATTGATAGAAAGGAGGACACCGGTGCGCCATTGACATCAGAGGACAACAGAGAATAAACTACAGTGCCATTCTGTCTCCAGTCCGGGTCTGTAGCTGATACTGAACAAATAGAGGAGCCCGGTTTGTTATTTTCTTGCACATGAGCTCTGTAACTCTGCTCCTGAAATACAGGTGGATTATCATTCACGTCAGCTACAGTCAGGTGAATATTCTTAGTGGAAGATAAAGGCGGAGAGCCCTCATCAGTAGCAGTAATTGTAATATTATAATCAGAGAGCAGCTCGCGGTCTAATTCACCTGTGGTCACCAGAGAATAGTAATTTTTGATTGAAGGTACGAGTTTAAACGGGACGTTTTGCTGAATGGAGCAGCGCACCTGTCCGTTATTCTCAGAGTCTCTGTCCTGCACATTAATGATGCCAACCTCTGTACCGAGTAACGCATTCTCAGGAACAGGGCTGTTAAGGGAATTAATTACTATTATAGGCGCGTTATCATTGACATCAACAATCTCTATTAATATTGTGGAATAACTGGCTAACCCTTGACCATCTTTAGCCTGAATGGGAAGTTCGATTGCACTCTCCTCTTCATAATCAATCGCTCCTGTTAGTTTAATCACACCAGATACTGAATCGATAGAAAATATTTCCAGAAGGCGCTCAGATAAATGACCAAATTCATACATCACTTCTCCATTTTGTCCCTCGTCAGCATCAGTAGCGCTCACTGTCACCACTACAGTATCTAGAGGAGAATTTTCAGGCAGACTGACTTTATAGCTGTCCTGACTAAAGACTGGAGCATTATCATTAGCATCCAGCACAGTGACGTGTATGGCTACAGTACCTGATCTCGGTGGAGTCCCGCCGTCTACCGCAGTCAGAATTAATGTTAGCTCTTTCTGCTGCTCACGATCTAACTCTTTATTCAGCACGAGTTCGCCATATTTTCTTCCATTTGCACGAGTTAGTACATTAAGAACAAAATGCTCATTGTTTTGAAGTGTATATGATTGCACTGAATTCATACCAATATCGGCATCGTGAGCCTCATCTAATAAATAACGAGATCCTTTTACCGCTGACTCCTGTATTTCAAATTTGATTACACTTTGTTTGAACTGTGGTGAATTATCATTTATGTCCTCAACAGTGAGAATAAAGCGATGCAACTCTAAAAGATTTTCCAGCACGAGCTCTTGTTTAATAACACATGATGCTTTCTTTCCACAAATTTCCTCTCTGTCGATTCTCTCCGCTACGGTCAGTTCTCCAGTATTCAGATTAATGTCACAGTATCGTTTTCTGTTACCTTCAGTATGAATGCGAACCTTACGAGATGACAGTCTGTTCACATCGAGCCCGAGATCCTTTGCTATATTTCCAATCACAGATCCGCGTTTCATCTCCTCCAGAAAAGAATAGCTCACGTCTCCATAAGCGGTGTGCGCCATCAACACGAAGAACAAAAGACCAAACATCTCAGCAGTAACACAGAACCTCTGGAATGATTTAGACATTAAGCAGAAATTTAATCCAGTACAAGAAAACAAGCATAAAAAAAATCTAATTTAGAATAACAGACATAGATCACATCAGGCAATCAGTTGCTGTCGACGATTTTCTGTAAAGAGATGAGATGAAAGCCCTATGTATGACATCACAAGCAGGGTGGAGAGATGTGGCATGAAGGCACACGTTGTTTTTCAGGTAAACAGCGACACTATGAGTTAAAATAAGAAACTGCATAATGTTCATATCTCTGACAGGATTATGTGTGGGTTATATAAACACAACCACAAAATTTACAGCATTGCACAAATAAATAATGACAGTGCAGCACCATGGTCAGAAACAGGAAAACCTGCTGGATGATATTTCTAATCCGACTAAAAGGGCGTTCAAAAAATTGCTGACATACTACACTGCTTTTATAAGACAATTTCACATATAGAAGACAGCGATGAGAAAGACGCTAAACTCTTTAAATACAGCATGCGTTTTGTGTCAGATTCAATTGTAAACTGTAGAATCCACGTAGAGGGACATACTGATGTCACAAAAAAATAAAATGAGTTTTAAAGAACTGTTAGATAACAGAACTAGACATATGAGATTCCTTTCTGAATCTACGATCCCACATTTCTTTAAAATTTTCGAATCTATAAAAATGGCTAGAGACGACGTTGTATTTGGCATTTATCAAGACAAATATAATTGTCTAATTGGAAAATTTTGAAAATATGATCAGTCAGTTCTACATAATATATATTTTGATTTCCTTAGCGACGAAAGAAAAAAATCAAACTCGTGAAACAGGATTCATTACTTAATATTGCTCAAACGTGACCAGAAAAATCTAAAGATAAATTATAAATAGAACGAGCTACTTCTTAGCTTTCAAAATAAGTTTCAGTGTATTAAAATAAAGATACTTATTTAATCCGTAAGGTTGTAACATAAAAAGGAGAAAGAAAAAAACAACGAAAAAGATCCGTTAATTCTACTCGAAAAGAAGCATTCACGTCTGCGTCAAGTCCTTCAAAATCACAAGACCACCAATGTAACCATGTCATAATACGTGTAAAAGACAACTTCAATTTGAAAATAGTTTAATATTTTCTTAAATTTCTATATATATATATATAGCTCATCCATAAACTCGTACAGGTCTGACATTAAATGTTAAAACATGAATATAACACTAGTTAAACATAAAATTACTTCATCATAGGTCCTGGAACAATTAAACATTCTCTGAGGATGTGAAAAGAGAAACCAGCTCAATTTCTGTAACATCTGCTCATTAAAAAACACGACAGTATGCAGACCTAGAACAAAATGCCAACAGCAAGACACACGGTCTGTATATCACCATGTAATAGAAATATGCCTTACTATGCCAGTGAACTGGGGGTTTAAAATAAAGCAAACATTTAAAGAACTTTATAAAATGATTTCACAGAACAGACAACCAGATGGATTTTTTTTTTCTGTGTGGGATCACGTTACATCAGTTTATCCTGAGCCTGCAAGTTGTCAAAGAAAGCAATCTGTAAAACCAAATGGTATATATAGACTAGTCCTACCTGAAACGAATCGTTCACTTCTGCATCGAGTCCTTCAAGATCATCCACAGCGGATTGAGTCTTTTTCAGAGTCAGGTCAGTAGTCAGTGTGCCCTCATTATAAGATCTGACGAACTTGAAGTCACTAGTGCGCGAGCCCGTGGTTAGGTATGCGTCATAATTGTAAGTGCTGCGGAGAGTTCCCGCGCCCTCCACCTCCGCGTAATTTGGAGGGAGATACGCGCTGGGAATGGCTACAGCTCCATCAAACAACAGTCTGGGTTTTCTCCTGCGACAAAACCTCACGGCCAGGATGATGATGATGAAGGTCAGGAAGAAAGTGGAAACGGACACCAGCGCGATGATCAAATAAAACGTCAGTTTGGAGCTGCTCTCGTCTCGAGACATGTCTTTCAGTTCCGGAACTTCAGCCAAGTTATCTGATATAAGTAAATACAATGCGCACGTGGCTGAGAGAGAGGGCTGTCCGTTATCTCTCACGGACACAATGAGGTTCTGTTTCATGCTGTCAGATTCAGAAATGTCCCGCTGCGTCCTGATCTCTCCGCTGTGGACACCGATAGAGAAAAGCCCCGGATCTGTCGCTTTAATAATGTGATACGAGAGCCACGCGTTCTGGCCAGAATCCGCGTCCACGGCGATCACCTTGGAGACAAGGGAGCGCGCCTGCGCAGCTTTGGGTACCATCTCGGTCATGAAGGAGTTTCCATCCGGAGAGGGGTATAATATCTGAGGGGAGTTGTCATTCTCATCCGTTATGAAGACACTCACGGTCACGTTACTGCTCAGAGGAGGAGAACCGTTGTCTCTGGCTAACACGAGCACCTTGAAACTTTTCAACTGTTCGTAATCAAACGACCTCACGGCATGAATGACCCCGGTGTCTCCGTTAATTGATAGAAAGGATGACACCGGTGCGCCATTGACATCAGAGGACAACAGAGAATAAACTACAGTGCCATTCTGTCTCCAGTCCGGGTCTGTAGCTGATACTGAACAAATAGAGGAGCCCGGTTTGTTATTTTCTTGCACATGAGCTCTGTAACTCTGCTCCTGAAATACAGGTGGATTATCATTCACGTCAGCTACAGTCAGGTAAATATTCTTAGTGGAAGATAAAGGAGGAGAGCCCTCATCAGTAGCAGTAATTGTAATATTATAATCAGAGAGCAGCTCGCGGTCTAATTCACCTGTGGTCACCAGAGAATAGTAATTTTTGATTGAAGGTACGAGTTTAAATGGGACGTTTTGCTGAATGGAGCAGCGCACCTGTCCGTTATTCTCAGAGTCTCTGTCCTGCACATTAATGATGCCAACCTCTGTACCGGGGAACGCGTTCTCGGGAATGGATATTTTATCAGATTTAGTTATTATGGTAGGGGCGTTATCATTGACATCAAGAACATGTATTAACACAGTGCATCGACCTGCTAGACCTTGGCTATCTTTAGCTTGAATCGGCAGTTCAATTGTACTCTCATCCTCATAATCTACCATACCTCTTAATCTAAATTCACCAGACACTGCATCGAGATCAAATATTTCCAAAAGACTTTCTGATAAATGACCAAACTCATATGTCACCTCTCCGTTTTGTCCCTCGTCAGCATCAGTAGCACTCACTGTCACCACTACAGTATCTAGAGGAGAATTTTCAGGCAGACTGACTTTATAGACGGCCTGACTAAAGACTGGAGCATTATCATTAGCATCCAGCACAGTGACGTGTATGGCTACAGTACCTGATCTCGGTGGAGTCCCGCCGTCTACCGCAGAGAGAATTAATGTTAGCTCTTTCTGCTTCTCGCGATCTAACTCTTTATTAAGAACTAGCTCTCCGTATTTTCCTCCATTTACCGCCGTAAGAACACTAAGAAGAAAATGTTCGTTGTTTTCTAATGTATATGACTGCACTGAGTTCACTCCAATATCCGCGTCGTGGGCCTCATCTAATAAATAGCGGGATCCTTTGTCTGCTGACTCCGTTATTTCGAATTGTATTATATTTTGTTTAAACTGTGGTGAATTATCATTGATGTCCTGAATATTAAGAATAAATCGATGAAGCTCCAATGGATTTTCTAGCACTAGCTCCTGTTTAATAACACATGAAGCTTTCTTCCCACAAATCTCATCTCTGTCGATTTTCTCCGCTACAATCAGTTCTCCGGTATTCAGATTAATGTCACAGTACCGTTTTCTGTTACCTTCATTTTCAATTCGTGCATCACGACTTGACAGACTCTTTACATCGAGCCCGAGATCCTTTGCTATATTTCCAATCACAGATCCGCGTTTCATCTCCTCCGGGAAAGAATAGCTCACGTCTCCATAAGCGATGTGCACCATCAGCACGAAGAACAAAACCCCAAACATCTCAGCAGCAACGCGTAAGGTTCTGATCTCTCTATATGAAAATCAACAAAAATGTATGTAAGTTATTAGCATGTAAAGCCAGATGAAATTACTGAATTTAGTTTTTGGTCGATATAAGAGAACAATAGAGGAAGGCACCGCTCACCGTCGACGATTTACAGCGAGCTGAGAGGTTAGTTCTCAATATGACATCATGAACATGATGGCTAGAAACAATATGAACGTCAAAGATTGCACTGGTAAACAGCGACACTGAGAGTTCAATTATGAAACTGCAGAAACTCTCATGCCCCTTTCACATGTAAACTTGGGTATAAAACTTATGATGCAAATAAAATGGCATACTTGTATTTTAAAATATACTTGTAGGATATGAAAAGAGAAGAAGCTAAAAATTCACATTTAAAGTATACCTCGCAGTTTGCCCATGACACGAAAAATGTATTCTACATGACAGACAATAGTTAAAATGCATAAAAGGCTACCTTTGAGTTCAAACAACTGTAGTCTTGGTGTGACATCTTAAAATCTAAAAATCACGAAATCCAGTTTGCAAGACATATTATGCAATCCTGTGGCAGTTTTCACAATTGAACAGAGAGCCTACTTTGTGTGTGTGTGTGAAGAATATATGAGTAAATTTGTGTTGTTTTAGTACAATCCTTTCTCTTCTTTCAATCTCTGTTTCAAATCCGCTACAGCCTCTGTAGCATTGCATACTATAGTTAGCTATTGCACAGTGTTTAGACCTCTAACCAGACGCTCTAAGAATTAACCAAATATTTGTTTTATGCTTAAGTAATTAGTAAGAGCTGATTATCTGAGGGAAAAACTGAAATACACGAACTTAACACAAATTAAATGTTTGAAAGCAACTGTGCAAGTGAAAATTTCACACGATTTAAAAATTGACTCAGGAGAAAATACATTATTTGCATGTTGATGCATACCATGCACCACGAATGTTTACAGAAAAGTACTTATTGCTAAACCGCAAATATCCAACACAGTTCAACAACAATGCACAGCAAGGCCCGTCAATCTTTAAGCGCGCCATGGAAGAGAAATGATCTTATCATGAATAATTCACAAATTGTTTTCCTACTTAATTCAAAAGCACAAACGTTGAATTAATGGACAGGGGCTACACAGGACTAAATTGGGAAAAATACAATAAAACAAAACTATAAACGACAAATAGGTTCCAACATAACTTTTCTTCTCACTATCGAGAATGTCATGATTTAAAAAGGCGAATCACCCTATAGGTGTTACATGTTGGGTTTTTTGTGACTGTTCCATGTCGGGTTTTCTGTTTTCCCCTGTGTCCTAGTTCAGTTTAATTAGTCATTGTGTACACCTGTCCTTCCCAATTATCTGCCCCTTTATAAGTTCCTGTCTTTGTTAGTCTCACCGTCGGTTATTGTTGCTATTATTGATGTGTGTGCACTCCCCTGTTTGTATCTGCTCCTGGAATCCTGATTAAAAGAAGGAATATTATATATCCTCGTCGTGCGCTCCTTGCTCCGCACCACACCCGTAACAGAATAACCGACCAAAACAGTAAGATTGCGGCGTGTTTTTTCCCTGTTTTGTTTCCGGTTTTTTGTCAAGTTTTTTTATTTTTTATTATGGATCCCGCTGTCCTCGTCATCCTGCTGGAGCAGGGGGACCGCTCTCTCGAGGACCACACCGAGGATTTTTTGTGTCTGGCCAACAAGACACACTTCCCGGACTACTGCCTCTGCACCTTCTACAAGGCTGGACTTAACATCACCACACGTAGGCAGTTGTCCGGGGACGGTCCTCGAGAGAGCCTTGCCGCCTTTATCGAGTGGGTGCTGGTGTCTTGCAAATTGCAACTCACCGTGGACCTCGCAGAGAATGACACCAGCCCCACTCGGGACCCAGCGCCCAGTCCACTACCACCCCGCAGCGCGGAGCTGCCCGAGCCCACCGCAGACGGAGAGCCAGAGCCTGCCGCGGTCGTTGAGCCATCGCCATCAGGAGCGACAGAGCTGCCGATCGTCCCGGAGCCCGAGCCCCAAACGTCTGACCAGGTGCGAGAGCCGGCAGTGCATCCGACGGTGGAGAAAGCTGTGGAGATCGCGGGGGCGATGGAACGCCCCGCCCACGGCGCCACCGCTGAGGGTGAGCATGAACTGGACCTGGGAAACCTCATTAACTTTCACACTGACACAATCATCCTGAAGCCAGCTCCTGTATTGGATTTCTGGGGAATTATCCCACCCGACCTCCCTCTCCCACCGCCTCTCATTGATCTGGTTCCTACTCCAACACCCTCATCACTGGAGTTCGTCAGCCCCTCTGCTCACCCTCAGCACACCATCTGTGGCGTGGGCTCGCCGCGGGTCTGCCGACCTCCAGCTCTGTTGGCGTCGAGTCTGGAGGATCCCTCGTCTCCGCCCTCAGCCTCCGAGACCCAGACTCCGCCTCAGTCCGGCGACCCTGCGGCTCCACCATGCCTTCAAGCTCCCTCGGCTCCACCGGATCCCGTCTGTCCACCAGCTCCACCGGGCTCCCTCGTCCTTCCGGCTCCGCATTGGTCAGTCGTCCCCCTACCTGCACCTCAGGACTACTCTCCTTGGGCTGCGCCCCGTCCCTTCGTCCCTCCGGCTCCGTTGGGCTCCTCCTTCCCTCCTGCTCCACCTATGTCCTCTGTCGCTCCGGCTCCGCCGCGGCCATCCGGATCTCCGCCTGCGCCGAGGTCGCCGAAGACATCTGCTCCGCCTTGGACCTCCGGATCTTCGGCGTCACCCTGGCTCTTTGGCTCTCTGTCTCCACCTCGGGCTCCACCACCACCTGCTCCGCCGCCGTTGGTCGGCCCCATGGAGTCGGCGGTCCCTCCTCCACCATGGCTCCTCCCTCCGTCGGCTCCCCCGTGGGCCACCATCTGGACTGTGGCCTGGGTCGTCATCTGGCTCCTCCTGTTCCTGGCTCCCCCTTGGCTCCTCCCACCCTCCACTCCCCCATGGACTTATTGTTTGGACTCTCTTATGTTTATTCCCTGCCACCCTCCGGTTCCACACCCTCCTCCAGATCCCCCACCCGCCCTCCTCAGTTGTTACGTTACGGCGTGAGGCCACGCCTTGCCGGGAGGGGGCGATATGTTACATGTTGGGTTTTTTGTGACTGTTCCATGTCGGGTTTTCTGTTTTCCCCTGTGTCCTAGTTCAGTTTAATTAGTCATTGTGTACACCTGTCCTTCCCAATTATCTGCCCCTTTATAAGTTCCTGTCTTTGTTAGTCTCACCGTCGGTTATTGTTGCTATTATTGATGTGTGTGCACTCCCCTGTTTGTATCTGCTCCTGGAATCCTGATTAAAAGAAGGAATATTATATATCCTCGTCGTGCGCTCCTTGCTCCGCACCACACCCGTAACAATAGGTAACTTTTCAGAGCATGCAAAAACATTAATATCTCAGAGAAAGCGCTGCAATACGCCATGGTCTATTTCATTAAAAAGAAATATAAACATGTATTTTCCCATTCCATTCAAATGCATCGAATTCAAACTTAAAAATGTAAAACCACAAAGCAATAAAGCAATCACAAAAACAGGCCAAGCATCAATCATCCTACCAATTTCGATTCACCAATTTCCCTGCGGAGGCACATAAACATGATCTCAATATTCATAGCATTTCGAAAATAAGAAATAGGATATCGATTAAATTACTTATGTAGGAGCCACAATCCACAGAACACTACATACCAGTGCAGCACCATGGACAGCAACAGGAGAAACATACGCTGCCATTTCTAATCTGACTGAAAAGGAGTTTTAAAAGATTTTGCTGGCCAAAATATTACTGGTATCTGAATTGAATTCACTTAGTTAACTTCACATAACTGAGGCGTCGATGAGAGAAACGCAAAACATCAAATAATTACAAACAACAGAAACTAGAGAGACACAAAACTGGATGTTTGACAAAACGTTAAGATGACCCTAAGGACTATTAGTGAACAGAAGACAGATTTAGATTACTATACAAGATCACCAAACAACAATTTGTGAAAGACAGATTAAGTAATAATTGCTCAAACATGACCATACACATCTAAAAATAAATAATAAAAAAGACCAAAGTACTCTCAGATTCCAAATTGCCACTTAAAATGTTTGTGTGTAAAATCAATTTCTTAAATGTGTCACGATATTTTTACAAGAACTTCATTGGTTCATTGGGTCTCTTGCCAATGAAAATCGATTTAGTACATGAACACATTTAATCTGTTAACACACACATTATTTTAAAAAGAGATTGTATTAGTCCTACCTGAAACGAATCGTTCACTTCCGCATCAAGCCCTTCAAGATCATCCACAGCGGACTGAGTCTTTTTCAGAGTCAGGTCAGCGGTCAGCGTGCCCTCATTATAAGATCTGACGAACTTGAAGTCACTAGTGCGCGAGCCCGTGGTCAGGTATGCGTCATAATTGTAAGTGCTGCGAAGAGTTCCCGCGCCCTCCACCTCCGCGTAATTTGGAGGGAGATACGCGCTGGGAATGGCTACAGCTCCATCAAACAGCAGTCTGGGCTTTCTCCTGCGACAAAACCTCACGGCCAGGATGATGATGATGAAGGTCAGGAAGAAAGTGGAAACGGACACCAGCGCGATGATCAAATAAAACGTCAGTTTGGAGCTGCTCTCGTCTCGAGACATGTCTTTCAGTTCTGGAACTTCAGCCAAGTTATCTGATATAAGTAAATACAATGCGCACGTGGCTGATAGAGGGGACTGTCCGTTATCTCTCACGGACACATTGAGGTTCTGTTTCATGCTGTCAGATTCAGAAATGTCTCGCTGCGTCCTGATCTCTCCGCTGTGGACACCGATAATGAAAAGTCCCGGATCTGTCGCTTTAATAATGTGATACGAGAGCCACGCGTTCTGGCCAGAATCCGCGTCCACGGCAATCACCTTGGAGACCAGGGAGCGCGCCTGAGCAGCTTTGGGTACCATCTCGGTCATGAAGGAGTTTCCTTCCGGAGAGGGGTATAATATCTGCGGGGAGTTGTCATTCTCATCCGTTATGAAGACGCTCACGGTCACGTTACTGCTCAGAGGAGGAGAACCGTTGTCTCTGGCTAATACTAGCACTTTAAAACTTTTCAACTGTTCGTAATCAAACGACCTCACAGCATGAATGACCCCGGTGTCTCCGTTAATGGATAGAAAGGAGGACACCGGTGCGCCATTGACGTCAGAGGACAACAGAGAATAAACTACAGTGCCATTCTGTCTCCAGTCCGGGTCTGTAGCTGATACTGAACAAATAGAGGAGCCCGGTTTGTTATTTTCTTGGACATGAGCTCTGTAACTCTGCTCCTGAAATACAGGTGGATTATCATTCACGTCAGCTACAGTCAGGTGAATATTCTTAGTGGAAGATAAAGGAGGAGAGCCCTCATCAGTAGCAGTAATTGTAATATTATAATCAGAGAGCAACTCGCGGTCTAATTCACCTGTGGTCACCAGAGAATAGTATTTCTTGATTGAAGGTACGAGTTTAAATGGGACGTTTTGCTGAATGGAGCAGTGCACCTGCCCGTTATTCTCAGAGTCTCTGTCCTGCACATTAATGATGCCAACCTCTGTACCGGGGAACGCGTTCTCAGGAACAGGACTATTAAGAGATTTAATTATAATAATTGGGGCATTGTCATTTATGTCAGTAATTTCTATTACGATTTTTGAGTCTGAGGAGAGACCATATCCGTCCTTAGCCTCAACAATAATTTCATACCTTGATTCATCTTCAAAATCTATTCGCCCCTTCACGACAATTTGTCCAGTTTGATGATCCAATGAAAATGTTTCTTTAGCAGATTCAGATAAATGCCCAAACTCATACATCACTTCTCCATTTTGTCCCTCGTCAGCATCAGTAGCGCTCACTGTCACCACTACAGTATCTAGAGGAGAATTTTCAGCCAGACTGACTTTATAGACGGCCTGACTAAAGACTGGAGCATTATCATTAGCATCCAGCACAGTGACGTGTATGGCTACAGTACCTGATCTCGGTGGAGTCCCGCCGTCTACCGCAGTGAGAATTAATGTCACCTCTTTCTGCTGCTCACGATCTAACTCTTTATCAAGCACTAACTCGACATACTTGCTTCCATCTGATTTTGAATTCACCGCTAAAACAAAATTTAAATTATTTTCTAATATATAGTTTTGTACTGAATTGTGGCCGACATCAGCATCTCGAGCCTCAATGACACGAAAACGAGCACCTTTATCGGCATTCTCACTTATTTCGAGCTTGATTACATCTTTGGGAAATATTGGCATATTGTCATTAATGTCTTGGATTTGTAAAACAACACGATGCAATTCCAAAGGGTTTTCTAGCACAAATTCGCAATTAAGCGCACAGGAAAGCCTTTCCTTACAAATCACCTCTCTGTCTATCCGATCGGTCACTATCATTTCTCCCGTTCTCAAATTAATGTCGCAGAATCGTTTTTTGTTACCTTCAGTATCAATGCGAGCTTTACGAGATGTAAGTGTGTTCACATCGAGCCCGATATCCTTTGCTATATTTCCAATTACAGATCCGCGATTCATCTCCTCCGGAAAAGAATAGCTCACATCTCCAGTAGTGGCGTGCGTAATGACTATAATCAGAGACATGCCCACAATCAGACAATGAGTCGGAAAGAATCTGCGATCCATATTTCCCATGCAGGCTAATATTAAACAAAACCAGAATATTTCCGAGCATTAAACGAAAGCAAAATGAGATAATCTAGAATCCTCGCTGAAGCGGATACAATAGACGCGTCCAGCAGGCAGAATGGAATAATATTTCACTAGAGCTGTTGTGTCTTCACAAGGAATGACATCATAAACAGGGTGGAGATAAAATAACATTAAGTCTTAAAACCTCTGAAGGTAAACAGCGACACTAGGCGTTAAAATGTGAAAACTGCAATTTATGATCTTAAACATATGTGCGCCATGCACAGGAAATCAGTAAAGCGTAATCAGATTTAAGGCTCAAGAAAAAGAGTCCAATAAATGTGACAAACAAACAATAAATAAATAAAGATTGAAACCGTAGTTGTCGAAGTGTAAATGAATTCAATGCTCAACAGAAACAGCAGAAAAATATTAATTTCGCCAAAAAACGTTACAAAGAGCACGTCAACTTCAAAGCCACGAACAGAAAAAAAGATGCTACTATTATATTCTAATTAGACAAAATGTTAAATGCCAGCCATCTAAAACGCTGAATACATTAATGATTTACAAAAATAAAGACATTTGAAAGAATGGGTGACAATGAGATAAACAAGCTTACATATCACAGAACAAATAAAAGTCTAGTCATATTTCAACTGGAAAAGAAACTTCACTTTAATGAAAAAAAAAAAAAAAAAAAAAAACATTCTGCTCTCAGAGAGTTAATATATACAAGTCGTGTAATTTTTTAAACAAAATATGTAAATATAAAAAACAATACTTGAGAAAAGAAAAACCTACAAATTTAAAAACAAGAGATTCAATGAATGCCAGAACCTTATGAAACAACATCTAGATTTACAGTGGTGGCCAACATTATTATAACACTAGTATTAAAAATGGCTTGAAGTCAGTTTTTTCTATCTTTTGCTGTAGTGTGTCAGTAGGAAATATCAGTTTACATTTCCAAACATTCATTTTGCCATTAATTGTAATAATCCAGTGAGACACTTTTTTGCAGAAGGAGTCTGACAACAGCCTGTGCTCCACACAGATATCTGATCTCACCATCATTCAGTCTGTCTGGAATGACATGAAGAAACAGAACAAACTGAGACAGACTAAATCCAGAAGAACTGTGGCAATGTCTCCAAGACTCTTTGAGAAACCTACCTGAAAAGCTACCTTAAAAACCATGTGCAAGTGCACCTAGGGCAAAAGCTGCTTTAAACGCAAAGGATGGTCACACCAAATGTTGATTTAATTTAGTTAATAGAAGTTCATTGATAAAGGAAATCTATTTATGACATTATTTTTGAAAGCATCCTCATTTTACAGCATTTTTACACAAGTGCCTAAAACGTTTAACAGCACTGTAGCTTTGCAGGCAGGTTTATTAAAGCATCTTGGAGACGTTGCCACAGTTCTTCTGGATTTAGTCTGTCTCCGTTTTTTTCTGTATATTCATGCCATTCCAGACAGACTGAATGATGATCAGATCTCTGTGTGGAGTACTGGCTGTTGTCAGATTCCTTGGGCAAACAAAAATATCACTGGATTTTTACAATTAATGACAAAATGAATGTTTGGAAATGTAAACTGATATTTCCTACTGACACACTACAGCAAAGAAATAACTGATTTAATCTATTTTTTAGCTGGTGAAAAAAGTGTTCTAATAATTTTGGCCACCACTCTAAATCCATGCCTAATAAAAATGAATAAATTCAAAATAAATTAATATGAATCTTACCTCATTTGATTGTGCATCAAGCCCTTCAAGATCACCTAAAGCTGTCTTTTTCAGAGTCAGGTCAGCGGTCAGTGTGCCCTCATTATAAGATCTGACGAACTTGAAGTCACTAGTGCGCGAGCCCGTAGTCAGGTATGCGTCATAATTGTAAGTGCTGCGGAGAGTTCCCGCGCCCTCCACCTCTGCGTAATTTGGAGGCAGATACGCGCTGGGAATGGCTACAGCTCCATCAAACAACAGTCTGGGCTTTCTCCTGCGACAAAACCTCACGGCCAGGATGATGATGATGAAGGTCAGGAAGAAAGTGGAAACGGACACCAGCGCGATGATCAAATAAAACGTCAGTTTGGAGCTGCTCTCGTCTCGAGACATGTCTTTCAGTTCTGGAACTTCAGCCAAGTTATCTGATATAAGTAAATACAATGCGCACGTGGCTGAGAGAGGAGACTGTCCGTTATCTCTCACGGACACAATGAGGTTCTGTTTCATGCTGTCAGATTCAGAAACGTCTCGCTGCGTCCTGATCTCTCCGCTGTGGACACCGATAGTGAAAAGTCCTGGATCTGTAGCTTTAATAATGTGATACGAGAGCCACGCGTTCTGGCCAGAATCCGCGTCCACGGCGATCACCTTGGAGACCAGGGAGCGCGCCTGCGCAGCTTTGGGTACCATCTCGGTCATGAAGGAGTTTCCTTCCGGAGAGGGGTATAATATCTGAGGGGAGTTGTCATTTTCATCCGTTATGAAGACGCTCAAGGTCACGTTACTGCTCAGAGGAGGAGAACCGTTGTCTCTGGCTAACACGAGCACTTTGAAACTTTTCAACTGTTCGTAATCAAACGACCTCACGGCATGAATGACCCCGGTGTCTCCGTTAACGGATAGAAAGGAGGACACTGGTGCGCCATTGACATCAGAGGACAACAGAGAATAAACTACAGTGCCATTCTGTCTCCAGTCCGGGTCTGTAGCTGATACTGAACAAATAGAGGAGCCCGGTTTGTTATTTTCTTGGACATGAGCTCTGTAACTCTGCTCCTGAAATACAGGTGGATTATCATTCACGTCAGCTACAGTCAGGTGAATATTCTTAGTGGAAGATAAAGGCGGAGAGCCCTCATCAGTAGCAGTAATTGTAATATTATAATCAGAGAGCAGCTCGCGGTCTAATTCACCTGTGGTCACCAGAGAATAATATTTCTTGATTGAAGGTACGAGTTTAAACGGGACGTTTTGCTGAATGGAGCAGCGCACCTGTCCGTTATTCTCAGAGTCTCTGTCCTGCACATTTATGACACCAACCTCTGTACCGGGGACCGCGTTCTCAGGAATAGGAATGTTCACATATTTAAGTATTACTATAGGGGCGTTATCATTGACATCAATAACATCTATTAATACAGAACAATGATTGGCTAGCCCTTGACCATCTTTGGCTTGAATTGGCAGTTCAATTGAACTCACATCCTCATAATCAATCAGCCCTGTTAGTCTAATCTGTCCAGATAAGGAGTTAAGAGAAAATATTTCCAACAGCCGTTCGGATAAATGACCAAATTCATAAGTCACTTCTCCGTTTTGTCCCTCGTCAGCATCAGTAGCGCTCACTGTCACCACTACAGTATCTAGAGGAGAATTTTCAGGCAGACTGACTTTATAGCTGTCCTGACTAAAGACTGGAGCATTATCATTAGCATCCAGCACAGTGACGTGTATGGCTACAGTACCTGATCTCGGTGGAGTCCCGCCGTCTACCGCAGTGAGAATTAATGTTAGCTCTTTCTGCTGCTCACGATCTAACTCTTTATTAAGAACTAGCTCTCCATATTTTCTTCCATTTGTACGCGTTAGTACACTAAGAATAAAGTGTTCGTTTTCTTGCAACATGTATGACTGCACTGCATTCATACTAATATCTGCATCATGAGCCTCATCTAATAAGTAACGAGAACCTTTAAGTGCCGATTCCCGTATTTCAAATTTGATAACACTTTGTTTAAACTGTGGTGAATTATCATTTATGTCCTCAATATTGAAAATGACGCGATGCAAACCTAAAGGATTTTCTAGCACAAGCTCCTGGTTTATAACACATGAAGCTTTCTTTTCACAAATCTCCTCTCTGTCGATTCTCTCCGCTACGGTCAGTTCTCCAGTATTCAGATTAATGTCACAGTATCGTTTTCTGTTACCTTCTGTATCAATGCGAGCCTTCCCAGTTAGCATTCTTTTTACATCGAGCCCGAGATCCTTTGCTATATTTCCAATCACAGATCCGCGTTTCATCTCCTCCGGAAAAGAATAGCTCACGTCTCCATAAGTGGTGTGCGCCATCAGCACGAAGAACAAAAGACCAAACATCTCACTAGTGATGCCGAACCTTTGTAATGCTTCAGATGTTAAGCAGAAATGAAATCCAGCAATATAACAATTAAACATGTAAAGCAAACACGCTTAAAACTAAACAGAAAAATTGACCGAAGTAAGGTATAGGCAGTCAGTCAACGTCGAGGATTCTTTGTCACAAAACCAGCTTGAAGTCATGTGAATGACATCGCAAGCAGGGTGGAGAGATGTGTAAAGACACACATGCTTTTGCAGGTAAACAGCGACACAGCGAGTTGAAATACAAAACTGCAACATTGATATTTCCTAAACTAAAGGATTATGTGAAAAAGAACAAACTGGTGTGTGTGTGTGTGTGTGTGTATATATATATATATATATATCCTATATACAGTACCTTGCTAAAGTATTCAACCCCCTTCATTTTTTTCACGTTTTATTTTGCAGCCTTGTGTTTTGCCTTGTGTTGCAGCCTGCTTTAAATTACTTTTTTTCCCACATCAATCTACACTCCATACAGCATAACTGCAAAGCAAAAACAGAACTGTCACAACTTTGTAAATTTATATTTAAAAAAACTGAAATAAGTACACTGCATGAGTATTCAAACCCTTAACTCAATACTTAGCTGAAGTCTCAAATCTTTTACAGCCTCAAATCTTTTTGTGTATGATGGGACAAGCTTTGCACATCGTCATTTGGCAATTATCTGCCATTCTTCTCCTCGCCTCTTCACCTTTCAAACTCTGTCAGGTTGGATGGGGGCAGATGCACATGTTCAGGTTTCTCCAGAAATATTTTATTGGGTTCAATCCCAGGCTGTGGCTGGACCACTCAAGGAAATTCACAGAGTTGTCTATAAGCCACTCTTGCTGTGCGCTTAGGGTCATTGTCCTGTCGGAAGGTGAAACATCTGCTCGTCTGTGGTTCTGAATGCTCTGGACTGGGTTTTCATTAAGGCTATCTCTATATTTTGGTGCAATGAGCTTGTCTTCTACTTTGATGAGTCCCTCAGTCCCGGCCGCTGAAAAACAGCCCCACAGCATGAGGCTGCTACCAGCATATTTTACTTTTGGGATAGACTTTGCAGGTGATGAGCAGAGCTGGTCTACAAACATGATGCTTAGAATTGAGATTCATCAAACCAGAGAATTTAGTTTCTCTGAGTCTGAGGGTCCTTTAGGTAATCTTTTGCAAATTCCAATTGTGTTTGCATGTGTCTTCAATGATGAGAGGATTGAGTCTGGCCACACTGCCATAAAGTCCAGATCAGTGGAGTGTTGCAATGATGTTTGTCCTTCTGTAGGTTTCTCCCATCTCCATATATCGTTGTTGGTCACCGCTCTAACCAAAGCTCTTCTCAATAAATTGGTCATTTTTGCCAGGAGGCCAGCTCTAGCAAGAGTCCTGGTTGTTCCAAATGTCTTCCGTCATGGATAACGGAGATTACATGCTCCTGTGAACCTTCAATGCAGCATAATTTTTTTCTGAACTCTTCCCCAGATATGTGGTTTGATGTAATCCTGTCTCTGAGCTATACAGCAAGCTTTTGTTTCACCTCTGGGCTTGATCTTTGCTCTAATATGCATTTTCAGCTGTTAGACCTTTTATTAAGACGTGTGTGCCTTTCCAAATCATACCCATTCAATTGAATTTGCAGCAGGTTAACGTTACTCAAAGAGTGGTAACATTTACCAGCAAAATGAATGCTCCTGAGCTAAATTTCAACTCTCCCAGATCAGAGTATGAATACCTATGCAATGGAATTATTTAAGTTTTTTATCTTTAATAAATTTGCAAAGATGCTAAAAACCTGTCATTTGCACACACACACGCGCGCGCAAATACACACACACAACCCAATACCAACGTTTTAGGACAAACTCCATTACAAACAGCACAATCTATGTGGACAAAACCGGATATTAGACAAGACGGTAAAATAAGCTTTACAAGAGGCACAGATTTAGTTGACCACTAAAAGTCCAAACACAATTAAAATTCACAATATTAGCAATAACCAAATAGATTACATTTATTCGTGAAACAAGCCTCATGACTCCTCATACATACCAGAAAAAGTGCACCTAATGCAACTACTTTTGCGATTTCAAACTGTCCTTCAAAATTGTCAGTGTGTCTGCAGTTATAAAAAGGCAGTCAACATAAAACACAGATACGCTTTAAATCAATATGTTCTAAATAAAAATAATGATAATTATATGAATATATATATATATATATATATATATATATATATATATATATATATATATATATATATATAAAGAAATTAAGAAAGACTAATTCCTACCTGAAACGAGTCGAGCATTTCCGCATCTAATCCTTCAAGATCTTCCACAGCGGACTGAGTCTTTTTCAGAGTCAGGTCAGCGGTCAGTGTGCCCTCATTATAAGATCTGACGAACTTGAAGTCACTAGTGCGCGAGCCCGTGGTCAGGTACGCGTCATAATTGTAAGTGCTGCGGAGAGTTCCCGCGCCCTCCACCTCTGCGTAATTTGGAGGGAGATACGCGCTGGGAATAGCTACAGCTCCATCAAACAACAGTCTGGGCTTTCTCCTGCGACAAAACCTCACGGCCAGGATGATGATGATGAAGGTCAAGAAGAAAGTGGAAACGGACACCAGCGCGATGATCAAATAAAACGTCAGTTTGGAGCTGCTCTCGTCTCGAGACATGTCTTTCAGTTCTGGAACTTCAGCCAAGTTATCTGATATAAGTAAATACAATGCGCACGTGGCTGACAGAGAGGGCTGTCCGTTGTCTCTCACGGACACAATGAGGTTCTGTTTCATGCTGTCAGATTCAGAAATGTCTCGCTGCGTCCTGATCTCTCCGCTGTGGACACCGATAGAGAAAAGTCCCGGATCTGTAGCTTTAATAATGTGATACGAGAGCCACGCGTTCTGGCCAGAATCCGCGTCCACGGCGATCACCTTGGAGACCAGGGAGCGCGCCTGCGCAGCTTTGGGTACCATCTCGGTCATGAAAGAGTTTCCTTCCGGAGAGGGGTATAATATCTGAGGGGAGTTGTCGTTCTCATCCGTTATAAAGACACTCACGGTCACGTTACTGCTCAGAGGAGGAGAACCGTTGTCTCTGGCTAACACGAGCACTTTGAAACTTTTCAGCTGTTCGTAATCAAACGACCTCACGGAGTGAATGACCCCGGTGTCTCCGTTAATGGATAGAATGGAGGACACCGGTGCGCCATTGACATCAGAGGACAATAGAGAATAAGCTACAGTGCCATTCTGTCTCCAGTCCGGGTCTGTAGCTGATACTGAACAAATAGAGGAGCCCGGTTTATTATTTTCTTGGACATGAGCTCTGTAACTCTGCTCCTGAAATACAGGTGGATTATCATTCACGTCAGCTACAGTCAGGTGAATATTCTTAGTGGAAGATAAAGGCGGAGAGCCCTCATCAGTAGCAGTAATTGTAATATTATAATCAGAGAGCAGCTCGCGGTCTAATTCACCTGTGGTCACCAGAGAATAATATTTCTTGATTGAAGGTACGAGTTTAAATGGGACGTTTTGCTGAATGGAGCAGCGCACCTGTCCGTTATTCTCAGAGTCTCTGTCCTGCACATTAATGATGCCAACCTCTGTACCGAGTAACGCGTTCTCAGGAACGGGACTGTTGAGAGAATTGATTACTATCATAGGGGCGTTATCATTGACATCAGTAACCTCTATTATTACTGTACAATAACTGGCTAGCCCTTGACCATCTTTAGCTTGAATCGGCAGTTCAATTGAACTCTCCTCCTCAAAATCCATGAGTCCCTTTAGTTTAATCTCTCCAGATATTGTATCAAGGAAAAATAATTCCCGGACAATTTCGGATAAATGACTAAATGCATAAGTCACCTCTCCGTTTTGTCCCTCGTCAGCATCAGTAGCGCTCACTGTCACCACTACAGTATCTAGAGGAGAATTTTCAGGCAGACTGACTTTATAGACGGCCTGACTAAAGACTGGAGCATTATCATTAGCATCCAGCACAGTGACGTGTATGGCTACAGTACCTGATCTCGGTGGAGTCCCGCCGTCTACCGCAGTGAGAATTAATGTCACCTCTTTCTGCTGCTCACGATCTAACTCTTTATTCAGCACGAGCTCGCAATATTTTCTTCCATTATCCCTGGTTAGTACATTAAGAATAAAGTGTTCATTATCTTGAAGTGTATACGATTGCACTGAATTCCGACTAATATCGGCATCATGGGCCTCATCTAATAAGTAGCGAGATCCTTTGACTGCAGATTCTCGTATTTCGAATTTAACGACACTCTCTGTGAACTGTGGTGAATTATCATTTATGTCTTCAATATTTAGAATGAAGTGGTGCAGTTCTAGAGGGCTTTCAAGGACTAGCTCCTGGCTTATGAAACATGAAGCTTTCTTTCCACATAGTCCCTCTCTGTCGATTCTCTCCGCTACGGTAATTTCTCCAGTATTCAGATTAATGTCACAGTATCGTTTTCTGTTACCTTCAGTATCAATTCGAGCTTTACGAGATGACAGTCTGTTCACATCGAGCCCGAGATCCTTTGCTATATTTCCAATCACAGATCCGCGTTTCATCTCCTCCGGAAAAGAATAGCTCACGTCTCCATAAGCGGTGTGCGCCATCAGCACGAAGAACAAAAGACCAAGCATATCAGCAGTAACACAGAACCTTTGGAATTCTTCAGATATCAAGCAGAAATTAAATCCGACAATAAAACGATTAAAATGTAAAAAAACAACAAATGTAAAATTAAATTAAGAAAAATCGAGAGGAGTAAACTATCAGACATTCAGTCACTGTCGACGATTTTCTACAACGAGAGGAGCCTGTGTATGACATCATAAAGGGGGCGGAGAATTGTGTATTGAAGACACACATTATTTTGCAGGTGAACAGCGACACTTTGAGTTAAAATAAGAAACTGCACGACATTCTTATCCGACAGTAATAAACATTAGAACATAAAAAGAACGCGTGTTGTATACTTTAGCCATTTTTTTAAGTACTGTGTATCAAAATTAAGCCAGCAGAAGTCACTTAAGTACGAGAGAGAGAGAAAGCCAACAGTATGTATGTCATTCAAAATCAAAGAAGCACATGAAGGGACAGGGAGTTATACAAGCAAAATACCCTAACAAGTAGTGAATAGCAGTGCAGCACCATGGACAGCAACACTGAAAACCTGTCCTCTAATCAAATTAAAAGTCAGTTTAAAAGATTTCTCTCAAGGAAATTTTAATAACAAAATTAATTCTCATTCTAAATGAACTATATAGAATGATTAAATATTAAGAGAAAATAAAACTGCTTAAATAGCAATATTTTATCACAGATAATTACAAATGGAAGACTCTAAGGACACATACTGATGAGTGATTAAATGTTTTAATGAAAGCAATCGTTAACAGAAAGAGACGGATGTCCTTGAAATCTTCAAAAGGTCACTAACAAATTACTTTTACAGCTTGACTCCAAAATATGTCCAAAAGAGTGCCAAAAAGAACTACCTCATACATGACCAGAAAAAGTGTTAAAAAAGAAAGAACGTCACTTTATAGGATCTTTTTTTTTTCTAACTCCAAATTGACCCTGTTCAAGTGTCTACAATCAAGCATTTGAAAGAGCCAAGCGAACGGCTAAGAAAAGAAAATTGCCAAAGAAAGCAGTCAATTGAAAACACAAATATTAAATTTAAACAGAATTCCTCCAAATTGTTTTTAAATGAAATAATCATCTCTTACCTGAAAAGAATCGCTCATTTCCGCGTCTAATCCTTCAAGATCATCCACAGCGGACTGAGTATTTTTCAGAGTCAGGTCAGCGGTCAGTGTGCCCTCATTATAAGATCTGACGAACTTGAAGTCACTAGTGCGCGAGCCCGTGGTCAGGTATGCGTCATAATTGTAAGTGCTGCGGAGAGTTCCCGCGCCCTCCACCTCCGCGTAATTTGGAGGGAGATACGCGCTGGGAATAGCTACAGCTCCATTAAACAACAGTCTGGGCTTTCTCCTGCGACAAAACCTCACGGCCAGGATGATGATGATGAAGGTCAGGAAGAAAGTGGAAACGGACACCAGCGCGATGATCAAATAAAACGTCAGTTTGGAGCTGCTCTCGTCTCGAGACATGTCTTTCAGTTCTGGAACTTCAGCCAAGTTATCTGATATAAGTAAATACAATGCGCACGTGGCTGATAGAGGGGACTGTCCGTTATCTCTCACGGACACAATGAGGTTCTGTTTCATGTTGTCAGATTCAGAAATGTCCCGCTGCGTCCTGATCTCTCCGCTGTGGACACCGATAGTGAAAAGTCCCGGATCTGTCGCTTTAATAATGTGATACGAGAGCCACGCGTTCTGGCCAGAATCCGCGTCCACGGCGATCACCTTGGAGACAAGGGAGCGCGCCTGCGCAGCTTTGGGTACCATCTCGGTCATGAAGGAGTTTCCTTCCGGAGAGGGGTATAATATTTGAGGGGAGTTGTCATTCTCATCCGTTATGAAGACGCTCACGGTCACGTTACTGCTCAGAGGAGGAGAACCGTTGTCTCTGGCTAACACGAGCACTTTGAATCTTTTCAACTGTTCGTAATCAAACGACCTCACGGCATGAATGACCCCGGTGTCTCCGTTAACGGATAGAAAGGAGGACACCGGTGTGCCATTGACATCAGAGGACATCAGAGAATAAACTACAGTGCCATTCTGTCTCCAGTCCGGGTCTGTAGCTGATACTGAACAAATAGAGGAGCCCGGTTTGTTATTTTCTTGGACATGAGCTCTGTAACTCTGCTCCTGAAATACAGGTGGATTATCATTCACGTCAGCTACAGTCAGGTGAATATTCTTAGTGGAAGATAAAGGCGGAGAGCCCTCATCAGTAGCAGTAATTGTAATATTATAATCAGAGAGCAGCTCGCGGTCTAATTCACCTGTGGTCACCAGAGAATAGTAATTTTTGATTGAAGGTACGAGTTTAAATGGGACGTTTTGCTGAATGGAGCAGCGCACCTGTCCGTTATTCTCAGAGTCTCTGTCCTGCACATTAATGATGCCAACCTCTGTACCGGGGAACGCGTTCTCGGGAACGGGGCTATCTAAAGACTTAATCACTATAATGGGGGCATTGTCATTAACATCTGTAATTTCTATAATTACTTTAGTGTCTGAAGAAAGACCAGAGCCATCCTTTCCCTCAATAAGCATCTCATATTTTACTTCCTCCTCAAAATCAATAGGGCCTTTAACTTTAATCTCTCCACTATTCTCATTAAGATTAAATAATTCTTTTGCAGTTCCGGAAATACGACTAAATTCATAAGTCACTTCTCCGTTTTGTCCCTCGTCATCATCAGTAGCGCTCACTGTCACCACTACAGTATCTAGAGGAGAATTTTCAGGCAGACTGACTTTATAGACGGCCTGACTAAAGACTGGAGCATTATCATTAGCATCCAGCACAGTGACGTGTATGGCTACAGTACCTGATCTCGGTGGAGTCCCGCCGTCTACCGCAGTGAGAATTAATGTTAGTTGTTTTTGTTGCTCACGATCCAACTCTCTTTCTAACACTAACTCAATATTTTTGCCACCATCCGCCTTTGTACTTAAAGATAAAAGAAAATGGTCATTATTTTCAATAGAATATCTTTGTACTCCATTCTGTCCTATGTCCGCATCATGAGCCTCATTCACGCGGAACCGAGCGCCTTTCACAGCATTCTCACTTATCTCAAGCTTTATTGTATCTTTAGGAAATGCTGGTGTGTTGTCATTAATATCTTGTATTTGTATTGTTACACGATGCATCGCCAATGGGTGTTCTAGAACTAATTCGAAATTGAGAGCACAAGAAATTCTTTCATTGCATAGTCCCTCTCTGTCGATTCTCTCCGCTACGGTCAGTTCTCCAGTATTCAGATTAATGTCACAGTATCGTTTTCTGTTACCTTCAGTATCAATTCGAGCTTTACGAGATGACAGTCTGTTCACATCGAGCCCGAGATCCTTTGCTATATTTCCAATCACAGATCCGCGTTTCATCTCCTCCGGAAAAGAATAGCTCACGTCTCCATAAGCGGTGTGCGCCATCAGCACGAAGAACAAAAGACCAAACATCTCAGCAGTAACACAGATGCCTCTAAAATCCATATCGGGGAGAGAAAAAGACAACGAAAAATACTTGTTTTAAACGAAAACATATATCTGAACTATATTTAGAAAATGAGATTGTAAAAAAAAAAAGATGGGAGACACTACATCTCTACGTTTTTATTACGATGTGAGCTAGAAGCCCTAAACATGACATCAGGAACAGGGTGGAGTATAAAATACAATATGAAGTAAAATGATTTTACTGGTGAACAGCGACACTGTGAGTTAAACTGAGAAACTGCATAATATTAACAACTTGATTTCTATGTATAAACAGCGGGGGAAAACTCTGGATTCTATTATATAGATATAAAAAACACACAAAAAAAAAAAAAAAAAAAATGGCTATATGCTAGATAATTAAAAAGCAAAACCTCAACTATCCAGAGACAGACTTTCTATTAAAAGTATTTTTTTTTTTCATTTTTAAATTCTTGTGCTGAAGTGAAAGCTACTAACGTGAGAATTTAAAATCTTACACTTATTCAATATAACAACATGGAGGAGAGGAATACAAAACTTCCACCTATTAAAACTGTTAAATGTGCATGCATTTTGCTATAGGCTTAAGGTGAGACGAGACAGGGCCTTTAACTGGATTTGGACGCCCAACTTTAAAAACAAAATGACAAGGAAAATGAAAATATCTAATTTCTCCAAAAAAAAAAAAAAAAACTATAAATATATAAAAAAAATATATAAATGCAAAACTGAACAATTACTTCTCTATATTTCTCTCTCTCTCTCTCTCTCTCTCTCCAAATGTAATCACTCTGAAACAACAATATTAGCCAGTCATGGGAAAACAAAGTAAAATGATGCTCAAAACAATAAAGGCACAGACGCTATAAGGGTTACATGATTATAAATCGTGAATACAAGACATATCAAGTACCTAGAGTAGTTAGCAATGTACACTCTTAAAAATAACGGTTCCAAAAGGGTGTTTTTTCAGTGATGCCATAGAAGAAACATTGTTGGTTCCCCAGAGAACCTTTTAGTGAACAGTTCCTAAAAAAAACATTTTGAAGAACATTTAAAAAATATTTTTACTATGAAGAACCTTTTCTACATTTGAAAGATTCCATGGATGTTCAATGTTATTCATAGAGCCATTGATGGCAATAAATAACCTTTATTTTTAATAGTGTACAGAACTAACATACATCCCAAAGTATTCGTACATTTCTACATTACATTACGGCAATTAATGCATTTTCTTATAGAAAAATGCACATTTTCAAATTTAGACCATTGCACTTAATATGTAATAATAAAAAATAAATAAATAAATATCATTAACCTTATTGGAACGAATCACTGTCTCATTTTTCTCATCAGTCCATTCAAGATCATCCACAACAGACTTATTTCATAACTTGGAGGGAGATATGCGCTGGGAATGGCTGAAAATTCAAATAATTTCATTTAATTTCATTTAACTTTTTACTACTGAACAGCGGCAATGTGCGAGTTAAATGAAAAAAATATCAACATCTTTGACAGGATGAAGAAAATTACTTTCACTAAATGACTTCATAAAATGACCTGTCTCAATGTGCTATATGTTAATAATGGTCAAGAACAAATGCCAGAAATTCAGTTTCAAATATGAGACGACAGTATAGCGCTGCATTATAATAAATTATAATAAATGACTCACCGTGCAGGACCATGGACAGCACCACGCGCCATTCTCTCATAAATAGAAATGCCATTTTATGTTTGAAGTGAAATGAACAAATGGTATTGCAACAACTCTTTAATAAGAGCAACAAGCCAATTATTAATGAATAGCCTGCAGCATTTCAAAATACAATATAAAACGAACAAAATAAGCCTACCACACAATATGAAACTATGAAACAATACAGCAAACTATGAAAAAGACGTTTTGCCTGAAACAAATCTGCTTACTGAATTTTTAAGAGTCAGGTCCTGTGGGAAGGTGGAAACGATTCCCACTCCGAGAGTGATTCGAATAGACAGGGTACATTTGTTGAAGTATTTATTTTAGGTTTAGTGCTGTTTTAACTCACATGGCCGGCCGTGTCACCGTATTTTGCATTATGTTCTTAAAATACATAAGCTATATTTCACTACTGGCCATATATCCTTCCTGTTCCATTTTTGAATAGAGCAGCAGAGAGCAGATGGAGCAGAGCAGCGGCGCGCAGTGAGTCAGGCTGGAATTACATGTTAATCTCCTGCGCCTCGCGTCAAACAGTGAGACGGGGGTAGCTGCAGCCGGGAGCAATGGGCGTGCTGAAAGGAGGCTTTCCGCAAGGTGAATCAGTACAACACAAACTACCCTTAACCATACCCCCACACCCTGACAGACAGCTTTGTCGACCAATCATCAAGACCTTTCTCCACCTCCCTACATTTTGGCACGCCCTAACCTTTCGCCACGCTCATTGCTCCAGCCTGCAGCGAGGCTGAGCCTTAACAGATATTATTATTATTATTATTGTTGTTGTTGTTCTGAACATATATTACTGTTGTTGTTGTCGTTGTTATTATGCAGAACAGTTATTATACAACATGTTCTGAAAAAATCTGTTGAATCTGGGATACTCTGTAAAACAGAAAATGAGGATGAACAGTGTGGATTTACTGCTAAATTGTAGTGTAAAACTTTAACATGTACAAGTTGATCATCCAATTATTTTCAATGGAAATAACATTCTCCACAAATCTCCAAAATTGAAATACAAAGTTAATGTTGACCGTAAATTAAATTCAACCATTTATTTTAACCAGTTATAAATTAAAATGTTTTGAGATTACATTTATCTCTTTTACCATATAGGACATTTTACCACCTATGGTAAAGAGAAAAGTATGTGACCAAAAGTTTTGAAACCCCATGGTGTGACATTCTAGAGAACTGTATTACACAATCAAACAAACAACAATAATTTCAAATATAAGCATGCATCAAAACCATATTATTATTATTAATAATACGGGCAGTCGGGGCCTAGTGGACAGAGAGTTGGACTTGTAACCTGAACCGTGGGTTTGAGTCTCAGGTCCGGCAGGGTTTGTAGGTGGGGGGAGTGAATAACCAACACTCTCTCCACCCTCAATACCACGAGTGTGGTGAGACCCTTGAGCAAGGCACCGAACCCCCAACTGCTCCCCAGGCGCCGCAGCATTGACTGTGTGTTCACTACTGTGTGTACATTTGGATGTGTTAAATGCACAGCACAAATTCCGAGTATGGGTCACCATACTTGGCCACACTTGGCCTACTGTACTTACCTACAAATCGGGAGTAGGGTAATGTGTTAAAATCGATAATTACCCCAAAGAATGGGTTGACTTTTTTTTTGACTAAAATACACAGAAGCAATAAATAAATAAATAAATAAAAATACAGCAACATAACAGATAACTAAAGAGGGGAAAATGTGACATCAAAAGGTCAAAAACATAGGAGGCCATGGGGCACGCAACTTTTGAAATGTAATGTATATTAATATGTGTGCTACACCAGCAACATTATAAATAACAAATGTGTACCAGATTTTAAATGTAATGTATTTTCATATGTGTACAACAGGTGTTTTCATACCAAAGACTTTCACAAAGTATGCACCTGCCTCCACGGTTCGATTCCCTCCTTTCCCACCATGCTGTAGGCCTTTCCATGATGGCGAACCGGTTCACTGGCTGAAAGACTATAAAGAAATTGGCTGTGTTTCATTTTGCTTTTTCATGCCCTTTCCTTGCTAACGTCCCTCCCTCTCGTCTCGTTGACTCGGATGTACGTTATTGATTAGGCCCACATTGCACTACTGGCGAAACCCCTGAAATGACCTGAATTGTAAGGTCATAAGAACACTTAAAATCCGCTATGGAGTTGATTAATTGCATTTTTTCCTTTAGGATTTTTTTTTTAAATGCAGAATTCTCTATGTATATTGGTATGCTTGGGCTGTTTGAAATAATTTAAAAGTAATTCATATATCAGTTGTTTGGGGTGTAGGTAAATTAAACGCGACCTGCGATGTGGTAACATCATAATTGTGGTGCATTTTGGTATGTAGAGCTGCCTGAAGTGCAGACCCGCTCCGTCGATCAGAAACGAGGGTCCATATAAACTTAGTAAAACAAAGTGTTGCACGTTTTATTGGTGCAAAGATAAGTAGGTTTATATTTATTTTGTATAACATTTGCAACTGCTTTTTATCACTTATTTAGAAGCACCACAGATTAAATTGTCATCTGTTAGGGACTACTGAACAAACATTTCGAAGTTTATTTTAAAATGCAAACTTGAAGCTAAAAATAAATATCTGTAAACACTTGCTTTTTACAACACTATAAACACCAGGTAATGAAAAGTTCTGCACGTGATCTGCACGCTCTCTAAAGACTTGGGCAGTAAATACGTCTTATAAGTAATCAAGTGGTCAAGTGCAAAGAGTATTTGGACAGGGCATGTGTCTAAAAGTGAAGTGGAACGCAGCCAATGAAGAAATAGGAATAAGGAAGGGCGCATCAGTTTTGAAAAGCACTAAAATACACACCCACACACACACACACACACGATAAAATCATTATTTGCACACCAAGCAAAATTAAAATAAAATTGATTAATGAATGAATTAAAATTAAAAAGAAATGAATAATGCTATCGTAATCAAACACCGACGTCATTCTGATTTGAGGATAAAGGTATAAAACAGGCAATAAAGGACAGAGTAAAGTTAAACAATAGCTACGTATTTCCTTATTCTGAATCTATAAACCTCAAACACACAGATCGTGAACTTCTTACAGGCGGTGGCGCTGTTTAGTCGCACAGAAATTTAAGCAAACTCAACATCTCAGTGTGTGTGTTTCAGTCTCATTGATATAGATACCAGATGTTGAGACGGGGGTTAAAAAGGAAGGAAATATTAATTAGTTATGAACAAGACTCATAAAGACACACAGCACTGAAGGCTGAGATAATGTCATCAATTAATAGTGGTTTCTTGAACAGCTTACAGCACCTTTTTTATTGAAATCCATGTCCATTTTGACAGTCGAAGAATTGTGATTATTTAGTTGAATCTAGAGTTGGATTAGTAAAATTGATTTTGAACTTCATGAATTTATTTTGTATAATTTCATATATAAATATAAATGGTCTTGTTTATAAAATTGTCATATTTACAAAGTTTTAAAGTTTTTGTAATCTCATTGTTTATTAATAAAAAGAAATTAAATGCAACTAGGCCTTATTTCATAAGTCAAATAATTTGTTAATTGGATTTAAAATAAAAACATTTTTATTAATTACTGTTATTGGAGGACAAACAGGAACACTTGTTAAAGGCTCAGTAAACTTCAGCAATAGCCTTTGCTCACTGTATTGTACTAATAATATACATTTGATTTATAAATGTAAGATACTGTTATACTAATTTGTAGTTTTATTCCAGAATAATCCATACAATCTAGCAGAATTTATTTTATTTTATTTTTTCTCTGTATATTGACATCTTCTTGTCCTAAATTTCAGTTTAATATCTATTCTAGTTTAGTTTACGTTTTAGTGTAACATCTATTCATTACTGCAGCATTTGTGACCTGCTGTGCTGTAATGCAGCTCTACTGCCTTTGGCCATCACTATCTCATTATAATGTTGTTTGTTTGTTTCTCACCACAAGCAGCAGAAATGAGAAGATATTTGAAACACAAACTGGTCACGACGCAAAAATAACTGCTTCTGGGTGTAGTATACATGAGAACAACTCTAGTTTATGAGGTTAAATGGGTGGTGCCTCTAGAACTCTATGAAGTTATGAGACTGTCAGCAATAGTAGCACAATCTGTTCCAGTACCTCTCTCTCCTTATTGTCACCTTTATGTCTGTTCAGACACTCAATTCTGAATTGAATTGTTGCCATAGAAATTCATCATTGTAGTAACCATAGAAACAGCCTCCAAGATCAAATAAAAGAGAGGGTGCTGAGAAATAAATATATATATACTTTTTTCTTTTCTTTTCTGTAGACAAAATTACAAGCTGAACCCTTGAACCTCCCTCATGCACCAACACAGACACACGCTCAATCACTCACTTTCTCTGATGTTAGATTAAAGAGGATTTTGAATATATGGAACAGAACAAACAACTTTATCTGAGATGTCACATGTTAAATGGCTGGAAGTAGCATCAAATCTAAGAAAGATAACAAGCAATGCATAAATGGCACACACACATCTTTAACATGACCTCCCTTTAACCTCACAGAGGTGCTGGAAACAGTACCATCATTAGCATGAACAGCAGACACTGCTGGAGAGAGCATGATTTCAGGGCAAGATGTCTGCATTAGGAAATCTCTCAGTGAATTCTAATCATGATTACTGTCATTAAAGAGGAACACTGAGGGGCAGAATAGTAGAGAGAAGTGTGGTGAATCTGAGCCTTCACACATACAGTCTAGATTGTTGGCTGAAAAGCTCTAACTGCTTGTCAAAGCTGATATAGATTAAATGTGTGTGTGTGTGTGTGTGTGTGTGTAGTATAATTATTTTATAATTGAGGGCTTATTTCAGATCAGGAAAAAGTCTAAAAACTATATGCCTTCTCACTAAATCAACTATTGGTTTCAGTTGCTAAATTTTGTTGGTGTAACCTATCTGCTAGTTGCCAATATTAATTATTAATACCATTTTAATACTACAAAAGTTGTTTCCCTGGTGGTGAGTTTGTCAACTATGTTATGGACATGCTGTGTGGGTTGACAGGTAACAATTTTCAATTTTTTATAATTTTGCGTCAAAATTTCAATGACAGGCCATGTCCGGCCAACCAAATGTCTTGATCAGGTTAACCTCAAATTTGAACATTTATTTGAATTAAAAATCATAAAAATATTGCAAAGCATAACAATGTAACAATGTACCAACATAGTTGATGTGCAATTAATATACTCCTTGACAATAGGCCATTGGAGAAAAGACAAACAAACAAACTAAGAGCTAATTTTCAAAAATGTCTACCACACAATACTGGTCACGTGGTTTTGTGATAAACCATTTATTTTTCAGGGGGTGTTAAGAATTTTTGTGGACATGAGCACAATGAAATATTTTCTTATTTGAAATAAATTTACTTTAAGTATTTAAATAATAAATTAGATAATGCATTTTAGAAATGAATTTAATTTAGATAATCTTTAACATTTTTTATTCATTATTTTGAACTCTAATTTAAGGGACATAAGAATATATGTGTGAGATTATAATATATATTCTCTTAATTGATAAAAATCTATTTCTGAAGAATATTGTCAGAAAAAAAAATATCATTATCAATCGATATGAAATGTAACCTCAATTATAAAATGACCCAAATATCAAGCCAGAGCAAGTAGGGGTTCACTCTCTCTCTCTCTTGCTTCTCCAGACTTCCTTGCAGTAGAAGTTTTAGCAGTTCCTTGCAGTTTGGTTCTAGATTGTACACCAAAGCCATTTATTTTTGGCTGCTGACAGACAGTAAACAAAATATCAGCAAATAAATGTTCCTGAATAAAGCATATCATCATCATAATTTCAACAATTGTCTCACAGACACAGAAACACCGACGATATTTCACATTCTTAAGAAAGAAAAGTTTATTTTGTGATTTATAAACAAAACACATTACCACTTTTCCATCATAATGAAAAAAAATAAAATAAAAACAAAGAGAAAAAAAGAAAGGAATGAAGGTCACTAATTCACCATCACATATTGATGAGCAGGTGTACAAAAAGAGGGTTTTACAACAGATGAGCGCCATTCATTTGGACAGCACAGCGCCACCTACTGATCACCACCAGACAATAAGAAAGAATGACAGCATGAAAGCTCACTAGAAGATACAAGCATACACTACATATATTGTATTTTTCATCAGGATGTTTTTTTTCCTGTTTTTCTTTTTTATTTCTTTGTCAAAGAAGTGAAAGAGTAGGGATAGAATCATCATACATAATTTAGCTACAATATACAGTGCTAGTTTGATCGGTATGTCAAAGCCAAACACAAAAGATTTTTTTGTCTTTCTTTTTTGTTCTCATAAACAAAAATGAAAAGAATAGGATAAAAACGAGAGCTTCAGGGCATCACACTACAGAGCATTTACAAATACCAAGGTTTAGTAACGTCATAACTGTCCACTTTAAGTCGGTGCAGAGGTGTCAGTATGCAAAAGGCTCAGAGACATTACATACACAAATCTCTTGTGTGAATAATGAATAAAAACTATAAACAAAAATAGTAAAATCATAGCCATCTATATCTATATTCATATATATCTCTATATAGTAAGTGTTTTCTTTCTGGTAAGGTCATGCAGCAGTCACGTTTGAGTAATTGTGACATCGGTTTGAGATGTTATTGGGTGTGTGGCAACAAGGTAGGCAGGCAAGTGAGGGAATCAATAGCATCAGAACACAGACGTGTCACTGCCGCTGTAATCAGACACTAGGAGGCATGGGGTGGAGACAACAGTCTGATCTTTGTAGTGTATAATTGATGCAAATTGTACAAATGATTTGTGTAATTTTTTGAGGTTTAGGTACTTGTGTAAACACTGGATGTGTCTTTGAAAACCTTGCTCTGTTTGAGCAAGCCGATAAGCCTGAGACAGCTCAAAACCAATGGCTGGATCTATTAAAGGCAGATGGGGCGAAATTCTGTTTGGTGCTGCTAATGGCACAGAAATTACACACTTCACCCTCAACATCGGTTCAAACTGGCAAGCCCCTATTTTCACCCCAAAGTTCTTCTCTACTAATCTCCACCCCTTGCCTAAGCTGCACATCTGTCTTCTCCCATTCCTCCTCTGTCTGAGAATAAACCGATGAGAGACCAGCAGAAAATACAATGTCTTATACAGAGACAGAGCTGAGGTTGATTTGACAGCGCTGGATCATTAACATATGACAGTGCTGTGGGAGGGGCTTCTGTCCTCTGCGGGGGGGATTTGACAGGCGTTGTCTGCATTTCTCCATACTACATGAGTACACCACAATGTCTAGAGCTAGCCTACCCAGCAGAGAGATCAAGAAAGAGACAGACAGACAGAAGCTCTGTACAGTAGCAATAGAATTCACTTAAAGCTTATAAAAACGGCGCACAAAAAACCCTGCCCTTCGAATTTGAAAAGCCCCAGCTAATATGCTGTGTTCTTTGCTCTTGGGGTGTGTTGGCCCTCCAAACAGCAAGCAGAAGGGAGGCGACTAGGTTCTGTGTATGACATACTGAGCTGAGAAAGCAGGCACAAATTTAGGGTTGGGATGACAGGGTCAAGGACAGTAGGGAAACTACATGTATGGGGCAATGCCACCGAAAAAAACCATGGCCTTTTCTACAGAGGGTATTTAAGGATAGTTTATGGGATCAAAGGTGTTTAAGGTTTGGTGAATCAACAGTAATACTGTTCATAATGCATAAACATTCTCTCAGCCATCCCTATAAACAACAGAGCACATAACCAGGCTCCTGAAGAGCTGATTTCTTATGAACTTTACATGATATTGACTTGTGAGCGTACCTCTCCAACTGTTAGTTAACCAAAAGGACAACCAGGTTAGAAACATTTCAGACCTGGAGAGGTTTTGAGAGTCGCTATAGAGATTCACTGATTGTTGACCCTGTTCACTAGATGTGTGTGTCTATATATGTGTATGTGTGTATATATGGGACTATTTGCTCACATATATACTATGCCTTGGAGAACATTTGCTGGTAACAAAAAGCAACAAAATAAAAGTGCATTCCATCATTCGGTGTACTTTTTTGTTTTGTCTTTTTTTGATAAAACACTGTTTTTTTCCCATTTGTCCATGATGTGAGATTTTTTTATAAGTGAAAATGTTTCAAAGTCTTTTGTTTTAAAGGATGATTCTTCAATCCCACACCAGGAGAAGTGAATGAGCAAAAGCGTTAATTCAGCATCTTCACTGCTGTATATACAGCGGTGCCCAACCTGCATATTTACACCAGTGTGTGTCCTGCTTCCATAATGTCTAACTTTATTCAATTTTGAATCCCTCTTATTTTTTCCTCTATTTTACCACGAATGTACATATGAAGCGGCACACAGCTTACAAACAAATCAGATTTTGTCTCCCTATCAAAAAGATTGGAAAACAAAAACCAAGAGGATGAATAAGACAGACGTACCAACATGAGTCTGAAGGACATTTTATGCGGAATAGTGGCTGAGGCATGAGAGAATATTAATCAATCATATAACAACTCATCTAGGTGTCATTAATCAATTGCTTCATTAAAAGGAAGGGGAAGCTATCTGCTTAAAGCTGAAAGATCAAATGTGACACAAAATCACTCCAAATTTATCAGTTAGATCCGACAGAAAATGTTTGCTTGAGCCCCAAATATTGATTTTAGAACGAATAAAAATGTGTTTTGTTCTACAGACTTTCGTTGAGACTTCTGTCTTAAAAAATCAGCTCTTTCTTTAGCTCCTTCCTCTGTCTCTCTAATCATCATCATCTTTCCCTTTCTCCCGCTTATCCTTCTTCTCCTTCTTCTTTTTCTTCTTCTTCTTGGCCTCCTCCTTTTTTCCAAAGGTAATAAAGTCGCTCTTGTCATCTCCGTCTTGTCCTTGTCTGATGGAAATAATGGCCGGAGAACCAGGGATGATGAAGGCTTCAGGAGGAACCTCGCCGGGTTTCAGATACGGAGGGCCTCCCGGACCCGGCCCGTATCGAAAATGCCAACTGTTGCTGTCCACTCCAGCGCCTACGGGGGGAGAGACCTCTCCACCTTCATTATCTACAAGAGAAAAAGAGACCATCTATTACAATCTATTATAATATCCCATGACGATTAGGAAAAACAGAAATAAGGAAAAGTATTATTTAACAGTCAATGTGTGTAATAAAAACATTAAAAGGGACCTCTCCATGCTTCGGGAATGATAAAGGTCCTCTGGACCCTGAAATAAGCATGGTGGAAGACACTTGTCCCTCTATAAACATAAATTATCTCTGTCCTCTCTGTGCTGCAGTAGAGAGCTCCAGAGGGCACACAGTGAATAAGCAATGTTTAGCCTAGGAGAAGGAAAACGCTTTGCAGTACTGCTAAATTATAAAAAATTACAACTAACCCAATCTGTTCATATTCAATTATCTTATATACAGTATATATATAAAAAAGTGCACACAATGAGAAGTGGACGAACAGAGGCACACACTTAAAATCTTTATCTCTCTCCCCCTTTCTAGTCTAGTTTTCTTCGGCATTTGTTTTCATTTCAATAGTCTGTTTTACTTCAAATAAAATAAAAAAATAAAAAAAGTGTATATAGTTCAGATTTGATTTTGTATTACAAACTGTGATGCATTACACTCAAAATTAGCCACATTTACTTTAAAAATGTTTCACCCCAACCCTCTCCTCCAGCCTTCTTTCATATAGAGACAAAATTCATCATTCATTCCCACCACATGTTTATCTTGTTAAATTTCACTCATAAAAATGGAACAGTAGGAAAGAATGTAATGCAGTGTGATGTACTCATGTCTTTAAATGTAAATGACTGTGGTAGCTCGTCTAATCTATGTTTGACATCCCCTGTGCACTGCTGAAAATCTCTCTCTCTCTGTCTGATGAGCAAGTAATCTCATTTATAATGACACTGGATCACCACAACATCACTTAATTTAATACAGACAACACCATTGGCATCATATCTGTGTGCAGGTCTTTGCTTGCACTTTGCCTTTTGTCTGTCTCTTATGTTGCGGTGAAGATTAAGATGGATTACAACCTCGGAACCATTCTGTCTATGATATCTGTGAGTGAAAGAAGGTCTGTATTCAGGATTGTGGGTGTGCAATAAGAATGAGAAACAGGCAGCATCCTTTATGAGTCCTTGGGGAACTGACAACCCTTCCCAATCACTCACGAACACAACAACTAAACGCCCAAACACTTTGTTTTCTCTTCTCACTCATACTCTTTCATCACATCTAATCATCCTCTCTCCATGCCCTCCCATTTTGTTTCTCTCTTTCTTTAGTTATCTTTCTGACAGCATAAGGCATAAAATTCACTAGTGCTAGGGAGTAACTAACTAAAAGTAACAATGATATTAAGTTAATTTACATTGAATTCAAAACTGTCAAATTAACACATTGAAAAACTGAGTGGGTGAAAACTGTTGAACAGAATGGAGATGTGTACATTTGTCTTATTTTGCCTAAATATAATATTTTTTTCTTTTAATACTGCCCTTCAGAGGCTACAGAAGATCTTCAAATTCAAAACTTTGTCACCCCCCCCCCCGGCTCTTAATGCATGGTTTCTCCTTCTGGAGCTTCAGTGAGCGTTTTAACGTTCTGTAATAGTTGCAAATGAGTCCCTCAGTTGTCCTCAGTGTGAAAAGATGGCTCTCAAAATCATACAGTCATTGTTGGAAAGGGTTCAAATACACAAAAATGCTGCAAAACCAAAGAATTTGTGGGACCTGAAGGATTTTTCTGAAGAACAGCAGGCAGTTTAACTGTTCAGGACTAAAAAAAGGGACTCTGTGGATCATTCAGGTAAGAACACAGTATTAAGAACCAAGCGGATGTAAACGTTTGAACGGGGTCATTTTATAAATTCAACTATTATTGGACTAGCCTATAACATTGCATTTTGTATGATTCCTCTTATTTTGGTAAAATAATTAACATTTTGCAGATTCTGAAAGGGGGATGTAAACTTTTGACCTCAACTGTATATAGATTATTTCTTCATTATTTCTACAGATTGCTTTAACTGTTTTAAACTGGTAGTTGCTAGTACCCTTGCAAAATACAGTTTAAGAGTAATTTCCCAATATATTTACACTGACTACAACATCTTCTGCATATCTCCATCTTGCCTTGACCTTTCATGTAATGCAGTCTTTGGACAGACACCACGTCTGGCTAGCAGATAATGGCACAGGTTTAATAAGCTGCATGACAAGGGCATGATTATTACGGCCAGTGTAAGATCCAGCTCATAAAAAGATGATGGGGATAAAATCGAATCGTCTCATCATTAAGAAAACAACATGAATCTGCCGACCCCCTCCCATCTACTCTCTATATATCCCTGTATCTCTCTCCTTTCTCAAGGAGGAGTGGAGTGGCGTCTTACATAATGCAGAAGAGGAGGTGAGGAAGGGCAGTCTGAGGATGAAATATGAGCCAAACATCAACGCTAAACTCATGGAGCAGCAGATTTCTGAGCAACACTGCAGAGCCAAGGAATTGTGTTTTTTTAGATGAGACCACACCGCTTTTGAAGCAGTATGTGTATGTGCAGCAGACTTGTGTTCATGCTTTCGCTGCATGAAGCACAGAAAATTGTCTGATTTAAAATATAACAGCTAGTCTGAAGATTACAAAATTTTAATCTATAATATGAAATAAATTTTGATTATAATACATGTTTGGTAGCTCTGTCTATTTATGAATCGCAGTTCACAATTTGTTATTTATGGTATGTGTATGTAAATTGCATATTTTCACATTATATATTTAACAGAAAATTTGATTAACTTTCATTAGCTGTGTGTGTGAATAATAAAGCATGCGTGGGCATACAATATTAATTAGATATGTGCATGTGGTACTGATTGTCTGTGCAGAATGAATATAATCACCCTGTAGTTTGTGTCTGTGTGTGTGGCACACCTTGGTACGTCAGGCTCTAGTAATCCTGATAAAATATGTGCCAGATGGCACCACAAGCTCTCTGATGAGCCTGCCAAGACAGCAGTGCATGTGTGTATTAAGGACAGTTCTGCTCTCTGTAATAACTGCATGTTTTAAGAATAATGCTGTAGTTTTCAATAACCCTGTTTTCCATAAAGTCAGGGAAGAATACAAATACATGAATGCACAAGTAATGCATAAATAAAAGCATTAATAATAGTAATAATAATTACATAAATAAATAAAGGAATGAATTAATTAATGAATCTCAACCTCATATTTCAAAGCCTCAAATAAACAAAAACAAACAAACAAATAAAAGATATGGAGACAAACACAGACGCAAAAAGAAAGAAGGATTGTCCTCAGCTTACCCTTTTGAGCGGACTAAAGCCCCTGGCGTGTTCTGGAAAATTCCACTAGACATACAACACACAAACACTCTCGCACAGCCTTTCCTCTGTGTCACTGATTGACTAAAGTGAGTGATAAAACCAAAATCATAAAATTACTACAAAATCACTGGAAATCGGTAAGACCTGTTGACATTTTTTATTTGAATAATGTGTCAGCTATATTAGTTTTTGTCTCTTGATACATCTGACTGTTGTTTTTATTTATACTCCTTTTGTATTGAATTTGTATCATTTTGAACTAGCTTTTTGACAATAAAATACAGGCATGTTGCATTGTAGGTACAGTAACAGTACTTGTGTCAGATTGTGAGTATGAATGTGCGTTGCATTGTGGGCAAGTGTTTCTGTGCACCATATGGCATTGTAGCTGAAACGAGAGCCCGTGGGCTGTGCAGGTTGGCCCACCTGTAGAGATGATCTTTAAACAGACAGATCAGGATAGGTCACATCCAACCTGCTATAACTGAACAATCACATTCACAGTAGAAAAATATTTTTCTCAATTCATATAGCTTTACTGAGATGACAAAAGTGAGAAAAACTCATTCTCTATTTTTTCATCCATCTGTCCCCATTTCACCTGTCCTCATCCCTCTAAACATCCTTCATGCACAGCTTTATCCATTTGTTTTATTTTATATGACGTTCTGTTAATGCTCTAGTTCAGCCACACCTCTCCTCTATTTCTCTCTCCATTTTGCATTTCTCCTTCACTTTCACCCTCCCTCTACTCCTCCAGCACCCTGTTCATGGTATGAATAGTTGCCGTGGAAACTGCCTCCTCCAGTGAAATCTGGTTGTGGCAGAGACACTGATGGAAACTAATACAGAACGCTCTCTCTCTCTCCAATGGTCAAATACTTATCTCCCCTAGCAACAGAGGCAGTCACAGCCCCCTCCTCTCTGCATCTCTGTTTTCTCTTTCACTCTCCCCTCGGTCACCTTTTTTTCCCCTCATTGTCACTCTCTCAATCCCTCTTTCCCTTAGGCTGTCTACCTGCCCTCTGCCTCTGTCACACTGTTTCACTTTAACATTTTATAGCATTTCAGAAGAAGAAGAAAAAAAAACAGAAACAGAAAATTTGACAGACACAAAATCAGAGAGTTAGACAGAAATGGAGACAGACAGCATGCTTTATCCTATTTTCATTACTTTAATTCTGTAGATCTACGCTTTGGTAGTTTTTCCCATCTGTTTCACACACACAACAAAGAGACACAGAGAGAGAGGGAGACAGGGGCGTTGGTTTCTCCAGTGTTTTGCACACCAGAGCTCAAAACGAAGCTCATAAAAATGCAGAACATAAAACAAACCAGCACTACTTTACACCTCCACAGACCTACTGAGCATTCACATTATCACCTAAACTGCTGATTCTCTTGCTGCTGACAACAAAACCGGCGGTGTCGTCTGATTTTCTCATTTTATACTGTTTTAAAAGCTTGGCCAAAAATCAACATGCCATAATTTACTGATCAAGCTCTCTGTCCATCTGTCAAGCTCCAAATCTCAGCAAACACAATACAAATGGTCCATATGATTCATACACTATACACTGTAAATTATACGATCAATAAATCACAGCTTGCTTTTCATGACTTTGACTTATCAAATACTGTAGATGTATTTCATTATTCTCTGTAAATTTTGCCCTTTGCAGTATCCTGCAATTTTTTATTTGTTTTAACCCAGAGGCATTTTTATCATATTTGATTCTGAACATCTATAGTTTTTGTGTTTCACATGACTGATAAACATTCTAGAACAGGCTTGAACCTAAGGAATGCAAAACTACAGCAGTGAGAACGGTTTCAGTGAACAACCTCTGTTTTAGTCAGTTTTACCACACAAAGATATCATATAGTTTCAAAAGATATAATATGTGATCCTGGACCACAAAACCAGTCATAAGGGTAAATTTTTCGAAAGAGATTTATTTGGCCGAGATACAACTATTTGAAAATCTGTAATCCGAGGGTACAAAAAAATAAAATTATTGAGAAAATCGCCTTTAAAGCAGTTTTAATATTTACGGTAGGAAATTGACAAAATATCTTCATGGAACATGATCTTTACTTAATATTCTAATGATTTTTGGTATAAAAGAAAAATCGATAATTTTGACCCATGCAATGTATTTTTGCCTATTGCTACAAATTGCTACTTAAGACTGGTTTTGTGCTTCAGGGTCACATATAGAGAAAGAATAGTATGGAATACACTTATAATTTATTTCAGGAGCTTAATATAATTAAAAGTTAATAATGTGTATATAATAATAATAATAATAATAATAATAAATAATTTTCTATTTTTGGCTGAAACGATGTGTTAAAAAGCTAAGCAGCATCTGAGACTTGGCAGCTTGTGAAAGATTTGTAAACGAGACAGATAAACCGTGAATATGAGAAAGAAAGAAATAGAGAGAGAGAGAGCTAAAAATCTAAAGAGGCTTATTTCATTCATTTCCACTCTTTGCTTTTGCAGTCATCATCAGAGACTTAATTAGAACAAATTGCTCTTTCATCACCAGAGTAATTGCACCCGTTTTGTCCTCTCTCCCTCCTTCTCTCCCTTTCATCTTATTGAAACTAAATTACTTTCATTATTTCGAACACCTCCAGAAGTCACATCATCAATCCATCCAAGAGGGTCGAGCCTCAACCTAGATATCCGTGACCCTCACATGGAGTTAATTAGGAAATTAAATATTCATTAATTGTATCCGGGTTCCTACCTATGACCTTGTGACCCAGGAAATGATCCCAGACTAAACGGTAGCGAGGTTTATTGCTGCCTTCATGTCATGCACATCATACGCCACCACAAGAGCAAGTCTGTTTTGATGTAATTCTAAAATTCATCACATTTGTGTAACCGGATGTTTATTTCCTCAACATAATGTTCCACAACACACCACATCAATATTATATGGCTACAAACACAAGCCTACAGCATGATGCAATTTGTTATTCTAAGCATGTTCTTGTTGATTCTGACTTAAAACGTATTTTATCTTAATATGTTTTGCCCTGATGGTTGTGGTGATCCATTTATGGGCGCTTTAGAGTGTGTGCAGACATCTCTGATTAATAACCGAGACTGTCTTCTACAGAAAGACAGGTGATTCTTCAATTATTTGGAGTGCGAGAAAGAGACTAGATGGGCAAAATAGGAATGGAATCTAATAATGTGGATTAATTACCGTGAGCAGACATCTCCACAGCGAGTGAGAGAGAATGTTTGTGTGTTTGTGTTGAAATACTCTGAGCTGACCATTATTAATATTCATCTCCTAAACAAATCATCTTTCTGTGCTTTCGCCACGCTCTCTCAGTCGCCACTTTGTACTGAGCTTCTCTTTCTTGCTTTTGCAGATAACCTCTGCATCCCCTCTGACTGTCATTTCCTCTTGCAGCTGATAAACTGGATTTATGCTTGATCTGGTCAGAGCTGTGGAAATCGGTGTCACTCTCTACTTCATCACTTAGCTGTGATAGGCCACCTGAGCGAGCTAAACGTATATAATCCAACATTAAAACCAGGGGATCCCACTCTGATCAGACTGTGGGAAAATGTACAATATGTACAATAGCTGTTTTAAAAGAATAGTTCACACCAAAATGTTGCATCTTTTACTCACCCTCATGTTGTTTCAGCTTTGTTTTAATGTCTTTATTCCATGAAACACAAAATGAGACATGAAGCATATAATCTAAATAAAAAGGTAAACTCTTGTTTAAAATTTAAACAGACTCAAAATCTCGTATTTTCTACACAGTGAAAGAGGAGAGTGATTTACCAGTAAAAGTAGTTTATCTACTATATTTTAAATTAATTTCATTATTTGCAGATAATTTTTCCCTCCAGTCCAACATGAGGGTGAGCAAATGATGATCATAAATATTAATTTTGAGTACATTAACAAATTGAGTGGGCTGCTTCCATTATCCCCTGGTTCAGACTGATAAGCTCTTCTTGCACTACACATATATCTGCACAGTTTTGTTTTATTTAACTGGTTTGCACTCTATATATTCTGCCATGTGCCTTATGCCACTTTATTTATCTCCTTTTTTATTTTTCTACAATGTCCTCAGACTGATAAGATCCTCTTGCACTATATATATATATTCACTCTATACATATACACATATATCTGCACAGTTTTATTTTATTTAACTGATTTGCACTCTATCTGCCATGTGCCTTATGCCACTTTATCTATCTCTTTCTTTATTTTTCTACAAATGTACTCATTTGTATATCTGTATAGTTGTATGTACATATGTTTAAACTGTACTTATCCGTATTTGAACGTCTACTGTCAGTGTCTTAAATGTTAACTGTATGCACCAAGGGTCTGAGAGTAATGCAATTTCAATTCTCTGTATGTATGTGCGTGTTGACTGACTTGATTATGAATTCATATTTACTGTTACTACTCAACATAGCACAAAAAAGGCAGATTATGGTATCACTAATGTATTGCAGTGGTTTCTGAGTTGCTCCCTGAACTACTCGGCTAGGTTTCCTAAAGAAGCCTCATGTAGGTCATATTCCTTATATCCTGCATGACTGCAGCAGCTCGGCTCAGCAAAAGAGGCCAACGCAGAGGAGACTGCAGGGAAAGAAGCATGACAGTGAAAGAATGATGTGTGACAGAAAAGAAGAGAGTGATAGTCTAGATCAGGACAGGGGTTGATCGAGTGATAGATGGTCCTGAGGGGTAATATCAGTGAAACTGTGAAAGACAGTCCTGCCAGGACACTCAGAGGAAAATTGTATTGTTCAGTGGTTGCTCTAGATCTGAAGACTTAATATGGGTTTTCAGTTATGTTTCATTTAAGCACCAACCTGGATTAAGATGTTTCTCACAAAAAATATACATAAGAGTTGAGTATAGAGCTATAAAGTCAATGTGGATAGCAGCTCAGAACATCAGGAATTTCAATTTAGTTAAATCTCTTCTCAAGGCAAAATTCAAGAAGAGGAAACAGAGAAGCATCTGAGAAGCAAACAACTCTATTTGATATCAATCTGATTAGAGAAACAACTAAGGAATGAAAGATCTCATGTTAAAATTTAGATCTTTTTCAAGAGTGTGCTATAGAGAGTTTAGATTCTATATCTTACCAGGAGCGCTGGAGACGGTGGGCCAGTTCTGAACCAGAACTCCTTGAGCACCCTGCATCACGGATGACTCCTCCATATGGACCGAACTATACACAAACAAAGGAGAAAGATTTTTGAATGAAAACTATTAATTAAACTTTTATAAAAAAAAAAAAAAAAAACAACAACAAAACACAATCCTTAATTTGACTGAAATACAACACTGAAAAGCTGTGAGCTTTGTTAAATTAATACTAATACAATTTTCAAGATTACTACTAGTACTACTACTACTAACATTCTGCTCTATTTATGGGTTTCTTAAATTTAAGCACAAAACTAAGATATTCTTTACAATAATGACATTTTTTTTTTCATACTCAAATTGTCACAGATACCACTCTATGAGAAAAGATTTGTTTGTAGATAATGTCCTAGATTATAAAGGACAATGTGTGGCATTAAAGTAGGGTTTATGTTTGAGCTGGGCTGAATGATTGAGTGTGAGTATATGCAGGTCTTCTGTGAGAAGCTTGGATTAGAGATTAAGGATTAGGCCATGCTCCTCTCTGCAGTCACACTACCTCTGAGATTAAAGTTTACACTCCTGTGCAAATTTCACACACAAACACAGCTATCAGTGTAATTTGTGCAGTTAACCATCCTGGAAATGTGCCATATTACGGAAGTAAAATGTGTTGCAAACTCCATTTTATGTTGACTCTATATACACCCACATTTGTGTCTGCGTCAGGAAAAAGCCTTAAAAATCGCCAGTGGCAGAAAATCAAACCAAGCAGGAGATTTCTGTTACTCTTAGGAAAGGGTGTTATCACTTCATATGTTCTCTCTGTTGCTCTGTATGCAGCTGCAAGTGTGTTAAAGGATTAGCTCGCTGTGCTCAGAGTGGCTGAAAATATGAAGCAACTTAGATTTGCTCCCAAACATCACAAATTGGGGAGAAATTAATTCCAGAAGGTAGCTGTAGAATGCCTCTGTTGATTTGTATGCTGGACTTAAACCGTCTCTCCATCACAGTAACCTTTTTTAGTTCATTCTACATTATATACACTATGGCATACTGCCATCAACAAATTTAGTATGAACACTACATTTATAATTATAGACTTGGTAAAAATTATTGATTGATTGATTGATTTCTGCATTAATTAGATCAAAAATACAGTAAAAACTATATTATTACAATTTAATATAACTGTTTTTTACTTGAATATATATTTAAAATGTAACATTCCTGTGATGTAAAGCTGAACATTCAGCATCATTTCTCCAGTCTTCAGTGTCGCACGATCCTTCAGAAATCATTCTAATATGCTGATTTTTTTTTTTTTGTGTGGAAACGTTTCCTTTTTTTCTGGATTATTTGATAAATAGAAAATCAAAAATAACGTTTACTCGGAATAAAAATATTTTACAACGTTACACATATCTGTAATTTTTTTCATACTCATATTGTCACAGATCCCACTCTATGAGAAAAGATTTGTCTATAGATAATGTCCTAGATTATAAAGGACAATGTGTGGCATGAAAGTAGGGTTTATGTTTGACCTGGGCTTAATAATTGAGTGTGACCATTTCTGATTATTGTCAATGTTGAAAACAGTTGCACTGCTTCATCCTTTTTGTGGAAACTTTTCCTTTTTTCTGGATTATTTGACAAGTAGAAAATTAAAAAGAACGTTTACTCTAAATAAAAATCTTTTATAACATTATACATATCTGTACTATAAATAAAGATATTTAGATATATGTAAATGCATCTTATATATATATATATATATATATATATATATATATATATATATATATATATATATATATATATATATATATATATATATATATAATTGTTAAAAGATAAATAACATTAAAATTTTGGTTTAACAGCATGCCAGTTACTCTTCAGTGGATAGATAAGTATTATGAATATATGAACAAATTCACCAGTCTTTGGCATTGTCTTCCATAACAGCACAGAAATATGTCTTTTTAAAATGTGAATTTTAAAATACAAGAATTATTATGTTGTGACATTTCTAATATTTGCAATCAACCAGTAATCAGGTAAAACCCATTCAAAATTATCATCCAAAATTATCCAAAGACAGAAAGCACGCAGAACAGAGTGGGGTGGGTGGAAAACCACCATTTTAGTTGCCCCCTCTCTCCTTCTCTGATGAATGTTTGCAGTCCAAGGTCAGGCGGTTGCTGCTGCTATTACATGCTGTGTGTGTGTGTGTGTGTGTGCGCACGCGTATGTATGTGTGGAAGCCATTTTAAAGAGCTGTGAAGCAGCAGTCAGTAAGGCTAATACATTATTAATGAGAAACACTGGACCAAATACATGATCCTCAGCTAATGTTCAAACATCCTCCTCCTTGCTTTCTCTGTCTGCCTCTCCTTCCCCCTGCTCATTCCTGCCTGCATATCAATGTCATTGCTTTCTCCACTGATCATTTCTCTGTTTAACATGCAAAAAGCTATTTTTGCATAAACCTGTTTGGCTTTGGTGTAAATAAATAAATAAATTTAGGAGAGTAATGATAAAATAAAGGTAATCTTTGCTCACAAATCTCACTCTGATTGTCTTTAACACGTTGCTGTGAGGTTGCTAGGGTGTTGCGATTTAAATAATTCTGGTCTCTGGATATGTTTTGGATCCCTATGTATCTTAAAAACCGTTCTTATCACTTATTAAAAGTAACAGCAGCAAGTCAACTATTTTGGCGTGTAAAAAAAATACTTGGGAGTTTGGTTAAATTCTAAACTCTAAAAATGTTTTTAAATTTTACATAGGAGAGGTGGTAACCGTGATAGAAAATTGTTACAAAGAGAGGCTTTTTGGATTTGAGTTGAAATCATTAACCCCAACAAGGTTAAGTGAAGAGATGGATCTTGCATGTTTTTTGTAAAGGGAAATTAATTTTTTGGTCTGTTTTTTTGCAGTGTGCAAACAAATTCAGCTACCTATTGGACTAAAAACTCAAAAAATGAGCAATAGTAAATACTAATAAGAAGTCACTGACTTTACAAAGAAACTATCAATGAAAGCCTTATAAATTTGCCTTGAGACAGAGAAAGCAAGAGCATCATAAATGTGAAATTAATTTTGCAGCGGTTTCTCCAAGCACATAAATTGTGAGACAGGAATCTGATTTAATGCATGAGAATGATTTGCGTGACTACATTAGCTATCATTAAACCTTGCTGTAATTAGGAGGGAATCAGTGTACCACTAATGAAGATCGGAGGTCATTCAGTCACACACACACAGCCCTGACATATGTGAATGTGCTGCCCAGTGTGTTGTCTGCAATGTCCTTCGTTGCCATCGTTTTGCCGACATGGCTGCAGGCAATACTTCAATCGCAGCATGTGACCTACTTCTGCTTCCACGAAAATTGACGCTGTACAGCTGTACTGGTCATTCAGTGGCTGCTACATCTATATCAGACCATTGGTTGATTCACAATGAGTGGTGGATAACTATATGCTACCAGAGCACGGTTCAGTGGTTTATGGGTAATGTAATGTCTGTGCACATGAGTTTCCATGATCATATCAACATCAGTTGTTTTCATAGGTAACTACGTCCATAAAATGTCTGGAAATTGCTGTCTTGTAATATGTCTTTCCTGCATTCCATTCACCAGATTCATTCATTTAAAGAAGTTATTATTATACATTTTATGTAGTGGGTTTACTGTGGTCAACAAATAATCTTTATTAGTACATATTTTGTGACAAAACAGAACAAATGTAGTTTGTGATAATAACTTGTTAATTTTGGAACAATGAACAGAAAGCAAATTGACTTACTATTTATTTATATTTATTTATTTACTTCTTTAAAGTATTAGGGCATATTCAGCAGATGACAACAAAAAAGACAAAACCAATTAAGTCTTACCTTTGCATTCCTGCTCTGAGGGATGCTGAATATCTCCAGTCTGAGCCGGGAGCTTTAGGCTGAGAAAGACAAAGACAAAAAGAGAGAGAAAGAGATGACAGTAAGCACTGGGGTGGATCAAAAAAATCAATATCATCTCATTAATTAATCATGCTGGAGTGTAGTCATATGGTCATGATAGCTGCAGGACTCTGGCTTTTCAGGAAAGGGTTAGAGTTGGGTCAAGATTTCATTCATGTCTTAAACATACACATACACCCTCACGCAGACACACAAACATTAATGCCAATTTGAGATGCTCATCATCCAAAACAAGATTTCAAACAAATAAGATGAATAAGGGTCATAAAACCCTAAAAGAGCAGTAACAGAAGGGTGAGATCGGTTTGAATGAGTCTCCTCAGGGAGAAGAAAACTGATGCATATCGGCATATTAAAAATGCACAAGGTGAGTGAATGTCATGAAACCTTTCAAGAACATGTCTAGGTCACATTTCATTTCAAAATAAAAAGAACAGAAACAAGACACTGCATCTTGCTTAAAGGAAATGAAGCTTATTTTTAGTACCATAAAGACTTTTGGTATTAAGACATTATTGTCAGCAATGAGAATATGGAGGAAATGCTTGCTTGTCATTAAATGTCCCAATGCAAAAAACCCTGTAAGAATCCTAAAATCGACATTCATGAGTCAGTCTCCATAAGCATAAGTGCATAAATGAACATGTAAAATAGATGACATTTTCTTTATGCAAAATTGGAATATAAAATACTAAAATATTTTCCCCCTTCTAATTTTAGGGCGAATCTTTGTGTTTACTTAGGTGTGGTATGATACAGCTTTTGCCCCTTTACAATCAATGAAAAATTGCATTTTGCATTTAAAAGGCACAGAAGGACATTTCAGCTTGTTTTATGCTGCCCAGATTTTCAGTACTATCAACTTTTATATACAAAAAAGGCAGGCATGGCATCTGTGCTCCCTACCCGTTCGTTTGTCACCCATTTTCCCTCTAACAAACATCTCCTGGAGGACATTTATCAATGTGAAATCCAATTCAAAAATGTAATCAGCAGGGCCTGACAACACGCAAACACACATATCCATCATACAACCCTGCAAGACGACTACTATACACACCAGCTAGCAGTCATGCACAAAAACCTCCCATACTAACACTGATGTTCAACCTAGCATGAAGCTTTCATAGATGGTATATACAAACTGTCAAATAAAACATTTTATGAAGAAAGGCTGAATATAAATACGTTTCAAATAAATGCACCAGGTCTGTGATGACCACATTTCAGCCAAACCTCTAATATCAAGGGGAAAACATGCAAAAAAACAAATACAACAACAGAATAACAAACCCAGTGGGTTTAAAATGTATTGTAAGCATCTGATACACTAACAGTTTTACAGTAAATAAGCATATGGAAGACTTTTGAAAGAGGTTAAATCCTTTGAAGAAATTTAACACTCAAAGTAAATATGGTAACAGAGAGGGTTGCTGAGCAAAGAAACTGGTGATCTGTTTTTATTCACCTCACAGGTCTTTGATTTATCACTGTGTGTGTGTGTGTGCATGTTTATGTGGTTTATGAGGACACAAATTTGTATAATGACATGGGTATGACAGAGGTATTACAATATGAAGGTGGTTTATGAGGACACTGCCTATTTTCTCTCTCTTAGTTCCCTTCTGAGTGGACACACCTCGCTTAGATACAGCATTCGCACCTCTGAACCAACCAATCACAATCCTTCCATCCTTTTCTTTCCAAACCGAAGTAGCCAATCAGCCACCAGAAACGCAGAGCTCAGCTCCACTGCCACTTAATCACACACAGGGAGAACAAACATGACTGACATTTAATGAGAACAGCTGAAATGAGCCAGTAATTACTTTTCAAATAAGAGGCGTTCACACAGAGAAACTATTTTCGCATCCAGTAATCCTTGAAACACTCACAACCCGATCAACAACACAACATAAATGCACTGCGTTTGGAATGATGATCTCTGGTGAACTAACAGAGGAGATAGGGAAGACTTCATTTGTAATAAATTGCCGGTCATATTAAGGCTTGAAAGACTGAAAAAAACTCTGATGCAAAGACTTGCTGATAAGAAAATCATTTCATCTGTTGGGAATGATGCATTACTCAGTGGGGCAGCATGATTTACACTGGAAGCTATGGTCAATCTAACAGGGTTTAACAACACAGAAAGAGCGTGGTTCCTTTCATAAAATAAAACTAAATCTTTAATTTCTAAAAACCATTATTCTGGGCTGTGATTATTATTGGATTCTCTCAAATTTCCTGAGATTTACCCATCTAATATCCAGTGTGTATGTGAATAATGTAATATTTAAAGGAGATCTTAACATATTTGATATGTACAGAAAATAAAAAGAACCCTATACAAAAGAATGACTATCTATTTATCTATCTATTATCAGAGGACCAATCATGCTAACCTGTGTTGACAGATTAAAGGACATCACAGTTGGTTTTAGTGGATGATGTCCAAAGTGAAGCTGTGTAACTAAACTGAAGCTAGACTGCAAAGTCTCTCTAGAGAGATTTAAATGTGGGTATACAGAAACTGGATTGTTGTTTGAGCTTCACACCTCTAAATATAAACACACCCAGCTGTCCTGAAACATCGCACTGCAGAACAGGCTAGAGAGAGGGAGGGCGAGAGAACAAGCGCAAAGAGAGGGAAAGAGAGGAGAAAAAGAGAGCTGCAAGGCTGATGCCAAGATAACTGAACCTTGATGAGGCCACCGTCCGAGAAAACAAGGAACTCATGAGAATCAACATCTGAACTCTTTCTCATGAGATTAACATCCTCAACAGTTCACTGTTAATCTACCACATCTATTTCCTTCACTCACTCTCCCTTGTCCACCCCCCCCCCTCCTCCTCCCCCTAAAAATCAGAGTGAACAAAATCAAAGTGAACAAGAGTATGACAATTCATGTTTGGTATCTTTTAAAGGTCTTACAGCATCTGGGGGGGGGGGGGGGGGGTTCAATTGAAAACACCCCTAAAACATAGCAATGAAGTGCAAAATTTAAAATAAAGGTAAAATGCCAGTAAAAAAAATCAATACAGAAAATTTAGTTTTTTTTTTTTCTTTTTTCTTTACAATGTACTATATGCAATTCTCTCACAAATTACTTGAGATGCATCTTCCCACATAAATCAAAGAAGAATCCTCACCACTATCTTACAACTCCCATGTGCCAAAATCATTAATAATCAACAAGCAAACAACAACGTTTGGTAAATTGATGGCTTACTTGGATGAATGAATGATGCATTTATATAGCGCTTTGTTGTGTATTGCTGTACACCCAAAGCTCTTTTACAATCATGTGGGGGGGGGGGGGGGGGGGTCTCTAGATATTAAAATGAGGGTTGTAAAAGGTTCAGGAAATCTGTAGGCAGATCTCCCATACAATCACTGTGTGTAGTTCTCATTACCAGGTAAATGCTTCTAAATTCTTATTGGATTCTAAATTTTTATATGCGTCTAAATTCTTATTCTTATTGGATGCTTTATATAGTCTGAATTGGATTTTGAATAATTACGTAGATTACCTGGTGAATAAATTGTCATGCTTGGATTATTTCTGAATTACTTTGAAATTATTTTCTCAAGTAGATAAAGTGAAGATCTATATTATCGTAAATCTGCGTCCAGTGTTCAGTACATACTAGATTTCAAGTTAGGTAGAGCAGGTGGGATTCTAGGTGGATGCAGCAGGTGGGATTCTAGATTTTTGACTTGCTAAGCTGTTATGCAGTCGCATTCACTGCAGGGGCTAGACAAAACTACTATTGAATTAAATAGCAAGCATGGGCGCATTAAATAATATTAGTCATAACTTCTGGCTAATGATCAGACTGGTGAGTTTACAACTGTGAGATCAGTGTTAACGGCAGTGCAAGACTTTGAGCAACACAGATTCCTAATGAACAAGTAAAATATAAAGTAAAGAGTTCAACAGAATGATCAAACATTTATCTAAATGTTTATCAAAAACTGCTATGTAAAAGGAAATAAAAGGAAAGACAGTAACACACAGGAATCTTTCTGTCACGCCAATGGCTACCATCTTTGGACCAGTGGGTGATCCCTACAGAGCACTTCTCTTTAAATTCATAACTGATAAAATGCAATTTGAGGACAGCTGTAAACAAGTGGAAAGAGAGTCTGATACCCTAAATCATAAAAACTGCACACTCACACATTCTGCAGTTCAAACTGAAGGCTGCTGCTGTGAATTAATGAGGCACAAAAAGCAAAAGCAAAAAGGCTCCAATATAACAGGATCCATTACTGAGCCCTGCTGTACACCAAGCAAAACACCTGTTATTTCCACTGCTGAAACAGGCCAGTAGAGGTAGTGCAAAATGTCAGCAATACAACTAAACAACTTCACTAAACTGTAATTTTTTTTAGGTTTTAAATAAAAAAAGATTACTGGAGTATGTTTTACTAGTGTCTACTTGAAATAAATTGTGAAATTTACTAGCAATTTCTGAGTGAAAACTGTTTCTACACCAATTTTGTGTGTGAGTGTGTGTGTATTTGGAAACAAAAGAAAAAATGTTGGGGCTACTCCTAAATCATCAACACATCTGAGGGTGAAAAGGTACCACATTATTGAAGAGAAGAGAATTTATCCTTTCTTCATGCATGGATGAGGCAGATAGATGGATGAGTCACTTAATGGATGCTATAACAGTGTGGGCACTGCACACACCTGTATTGCCGTAGCGTCGGGCATGCTCAGTCTGCGCACAAACTGTCCACTCTGTCCTGTGAAGAAACGGTCTGCCCCCGAGCCCCAAGTCCCACTCACTGGCCGGCCCGTATTGTAGAACATAAAAGTGTCACTTCCTGAGGTGGCGGTCATGCAGGTCTTATAGCAGTATGTTTTGGTTAAAGAGCCATTTCCTCGGACCTCAATGTAGTGTGGCTCCACTTTTAGGTCTCTCCGCATTACTGCAGACTGTTGCTGGAATGTGACACCACCAGCAGCACCCCCACCTGCAGCTCCACCTCCTCCGCCACCTGCAGCACCACCACCACCACCATCTTTGGGTGCCTTTTTCATTGTAGTCTTCTTTTTCTTTTTGGACCCACAGCAAGGTGAGCAGGAGCAAGCATCAGGTTGGCTGCAGTAAGCATGGCAGCGAACAATTGCTAGGACGAAGATAGTGAGCAAAAAAACAAAGGTGGTTGCACTGAGGGCAATGATAAGATAGAGGGTTACATGGGAGAATATCATTGTGCCGTGTGGCCTGATAATGCGTTTTGGGTCCGGGGCCACTTTGGGTGGGAGCTCCATAACAGCAATGTTGATTGTTGTAGATGCGGAGCGAGGAGGCAAACCATGATCTCGTACATGCACTGTGAGACTAAAGACTGTAGAATTGTCCTCGTTTACTCGCCGTGTTGTACGGATTTCACCTGTGTATTCATGCACCTTAAACACGTCCAATTCCGGCGGGTGATGGAGGCTGTATAGCAACCAGGCATTTTCTCCAGCATCTAAGTCCCAAGCCAGGACACGTGAAACAAGGACTCCTGCCTCTGAGTTACGCAAAATAGTCTCTGTGGAGTGTGAGCCATTTGCCGCTGGGCGAACAAATTGCGGGCTGTGGTCGTTGGAGTCCATGATGTAAATATAAACAGTCGCCACTCTGCTCAAAGGTGGCACACCATTGTCTTGAGCTTTAACCTGGAAATGAAACTCACGCAACTTCTCGAAGTCAAAAGATCGCAGTGCATACACCTCACCTGAGGCAGGTTTGACAGAAACATATGATGCCACTGAAATACCATGGTTGTTGTCATTTAGGACGGTGTATGTGATACGAGCATTCTCACCGGCATCAGGATCTGTTGCCTTGACAACACACAAAGGTGCACTGGGTGTATTGTTTTCTGAGACATAAACAGTGTATGAAGTCTGTTCAAAACGTGGTGGATTGTCATTTACGTCTGCCACTTCTACTCGTACCGTCATTGATGATGAAAGAAGAGGTGTTCCACCATCTGTGGCTGTAACTGTGACATTGTATGATGCTATTGTCTCCCGGTCCAGGAAGGCAGAGGTAACAATGGTGTAATGGTTTCGGAATGATTTGATTTTAAAAGGTAGATTTGGGGGGATGATGTCCAAGCTGACCTGCTTGTTTTGTCCAGAGTCTTTGTCGTTTATGCTTATTAAAGCCACCACAGTATCTGCACGAGCGTCCTCCCGAACTGGACTGGAGAGAGAGGAGAGCACAATCTCAGGAGGGTTATCATTCACATCCAGCACCTCCACCACCACTTTACAGTGCACTGCTACGGCCCCTTGGCCTCTGTCTGCTGCTTGGATATACATCTCATAGCTGTTGGTTTCTTCATAGTCCACATTGCTTTTAACTCTAATTTCTCCACTGTCTGTGTCTACGGAAAACACCTGCCTCACTCTATCTGGCGTGTAAGAGCTAAATGAGTAATACACCTCCCCATTGGAGCCCTCATCTCTATCTGTGGCGTTTAATTTAATTACCAGCGCGCCAACAGGAGAGTTTTCCCGCAGTTTCACTTTGTATACAGAACTGCCGAAGACTGGCACATTGTCATTGGCATCCAAAACACGCACGTTGATTTTGGCTGTGCCTGAGCGCGGAGGAGATCCGCCGTCAGTAGCGGTGAGTAGAAACTGGTGCGACTGCAAAAGCTCGCGGTCGAAAGGCTTTTTCAGCACGAGCTCTATGTGTTTTCCGTCTGCAGGTGGTTTGGTTGAATCGAGCGCCAGGTGTTCGTTTGAGGTGAGGCGATAATGGCGCACGGAATTTGAGGCGTCGTCAGAATCCTGCGCGCCTTCAATGGAAAACCGCGCGCCTGGCTGTGCGCCCTCGGAGATCTCCAACTGGTACTCGTCTCGAGGGAAAAGCGGCGAGTTGTCATTTGCATCCAAAATCTCAACATCCACGTTGTGCTGTTCGAATGGGTTTTCTAACTCAACGTCAAGGCTAAGCGTACAGGTGCCGCTGAATTCACAGAGCGTTTCGCGGTCAATCCGGTCGCTTATAACAAGTTTACCAGTTTTGTGGTTGATGCTGAAGTATCGCCTCGCACTGTCGGAGCTGATTCTGATCCGACGAGCCGAAAGCTTTCGCAGATCCAGCCCGAGATCCCGAACAAGATCACCAACGACAGTGCCGCTCTCCAGCTCCTCCTGAATGCTGTAGCGAATTTGTGCATTTGTAAGGACACTTAGTAGAACAATGAATAAACAAAAACAAAGAGGCAGGTTCTCTTTTATGCTGCTACATCGCCCTGCAACAGCCATCGCAAGCTGGCAACATCCACAGACGGATTAAAAACCGCTTTCCTCCTTGAGAGCTCCCCGCGCGACAGCTCCAAACCACGGCATCCAAAAAACGGGCGGACTATGAGCAGGATGACCAAAGCCTCCGCTGCGCTACCTTTTTAAACAGACATTTTCCTGCTTCATCCATGTTCTCTCTTTTGTTTGCGCCCCAGCCCTTTTTTCTTCTCTCCTCTCCGCGAAGCTGACTCTTGTTTCCTCTCACAAGGATGCTGCCTATCGCTCCCTCTCTCTCCTGCCCCCCTCCCTTTCTCTGTGCTGTACAGGCGGGGGATGGGAGCAACGCGCTCTAACCAGCGCAGCTCACTGCATTTCAGCACCTCCGAACAAAAGCATCGACAAGCTTATTAACAACCAGATGCGCCAGGAAGAATAAAAAAACAAGTATAGTAAGAACATTATCGTTTTCTCTCGCCTTTTACAGCATTCGTCTTGTTTTCAAAACATTCTCATTAATATCGATTTAAAACGCGACTGCATTCAATCACAGAGACAGTGCCACCGCCCTTTTTTCATTGTCTCCTCTTCTCAGTGCACAGCTGAGGTGACTAGATGGGATTCTATACAGTAAAATTGCTCACATTAAATGACATTTCACATACGCACGGCGAATTATATTTTATCACAACATGTTTGACTTTTAATGAACATATACATTTGATTTGCAATGTCCGGACTACTTTGTTCTCGCCTTTCATTTCAGAAAGCCATCTCACTTCTCATTGTCTATGCATTCGACACTGCTGACAGCCTTTATAGTTAGCCGTCAGCATTCACTCGCTGGCCACTCACTCGCTCTTCCTACTGTCCCCAAAACTGACAGATTAAATTGTCACCGATTACAAATGGAGCATCTCTGACTGCATTGCCTCCCCCACACATTTCCTTCCTCTCTCTATCTCTCTCTCTCTCACACACACACACACACACACACACACACACACTCTGTCTTCACTCTTGCTTTTACCATGGGGCTCATCCACTCGTTAATTTTTATGTATAAAACAGGTGCAAGACAAACGTTCTGATACAAGCCAGCCCACCAACATAATGCCACTTTCCTCTTCTGTACCTGTGAACATGAAAAAAGTGCACACATATGCTACCTGCAATTTAGCCATATTTCTTTCCAACCAGAGGAATATAAAAAATAAGGCAAACGCAACAAAGCGATTCATCCTAAGGATGCAACATGATAAATGCTGCAATACAAAGCTACAAGAAAAAAATAATCTAAAATAGAGATAAAGGAAAGTATAAAACAATAAGCAGAAAATGTCCTCTCTCTCGCTCTCTCTCTTTTAAATAATAGAGTTAGGGATGATCACGGTAAAGATGACGGTTCGAGAAAGTGATTTTGAGCCACGGGGCGCCGCTCATTCACCAAACGCAGGCTTCTTAAGTGGATGCAAGGTTTGTAAAAGTGAGTGGAGATAGGAAGGTGCAGGGCCAGTGTTTAAGACATCCAAAGAGCCATAACAAATCAAAGATATAAAAAGCAAACTAAAATACTGCACATTCCTAATACGGCTTGTGGGTCCAGTTCTGTTGCAGGCCTTTTGATGCCAAGTTTCAAACGAATAACGGCACCTCACAGGAACCAATAAAACTCTTTAATTAATCAAGGCCAGGCGGGAAGTTACATCAGACCGCCAACAGTCCTGACACTGTATCTATTAATGTCCACTGGGGCTATTAGATATCCATTGGAAGCTATAAAGTCTAGGCAGTGTATTTGGCTCTCTCTCTCTCCAGGCAGACATTAGCACACATCTCACACATCCGAGCCGTCAGCTCACGCTGTCTCTGGGCAGAAGTGACCAGACTATGGATTTTCACGGTGCTTTGCAATGTGACTATACGATTGACGGTTAATGATGACTTGAAACGATGATGACCTGAGCTCATGTAAATTCAATTAAAAACAGCAGTTCGATTCAATTATTCAATTATGTATCTTTCGTCTGACAGCGATAAGCACGCGAGTAGCTATAAGGCGGTCCTAAACACCTGCCTACCTTTTGTAGCCAAGACTTGAAGGTATATGGCTACACAGAAATGCACCTACCCTGACAAATATTCACTTGATTAAAAAAATGTGACAACTAGCGGTGCTATTTGACGACAAGTGATGTCTGGCAGGATTAAATAGCAGTGCTATGTTTAGGTTGATGTTTAGACGGAATGACCTAAGAACCTGGTGCTTTGAGTCATCAGGCCACAGGGCGAGTTTTAGCTCCCCCACATTCCACCCTCTCTAGCCACCGCTCGCCTCTCTCTGCCTCTGGAGAATCCACACGCCCACGACAAGACAGAACGCAGCGACACGCTCTGATCAGAACTAAGGAAGACAGAGAGAGAGCGAGCGAGAGTCCATAGCTTCGTAAAAACGAAAATCAATTAAAAACCTTGATTTGGTCATAGCTGTAAACACCCTTTCAACATTATATTCCTTTTTGTTTTATCAGTTTTATCTCTTCTTTTAATATAAATGGCCATTTTGGCTTTACAAATACAATTAAACAATTGACACTCATACTTTCATTTTTGAACATTTAAAGCCCAAAATAAACGTTTGCACAGAAAACCTCTCATTAAAACAATTAAAACGATTTAGCAAACCACCAGATAAAGGCTTAAGTCTTGAACGATACAAAAAGTTATGAAAAACGGTCTCTCTCTGAAAACAAAAAGTACATTCATTGCTAACACCTGGATTTAAAACAAATCAAAGCATTAACAGCAAGGGAGGGAGAGAGAGAGAGAGAGAGAGAGAGAATAAGAGAAAGGGGTGGATCTTAAGTCTTTAAAAAAATTATTAAGAATAAGTCACAGAACTTGTGTGTATATCCAACAAATTCACAACAATACTGTACAATAAATTAGAGCTATTTATACTGCAGATGTGGCTTGCCTCATTTTAAAATATTTGATATACACATTTATAAGTAATTATATTACTATTTTAATTAATAGCATTCAATGCAAACTGTGAAAAGATAACCACAGGCAACTATTCAATTCATAAAAATATTCTTTGCACAAAGTCACCAAATGTATTCTTTTCTATTTTGCTCAGCAAAGGTGAGCTCTGACTGCGCTGCCCTGACATTTCACAGACGCTCCCCGCGGGACACACACGGCTGTTTACGCCCATTTCAAAGAGGAGGAAGAAAAAAACCTGCGATAATCTCGCCAATTATGCACGCAAGCTGATCCAAACACCTGGCCTTTCCTTCGAGGTCTGTTTAGCATGTACACGCACACACATTCTCTCACTGTCGTTTTCTGTCTCTCTTTGTGCTGTGATGCATTTGTACAACATTGACATCTCCCTGTCTTACCTGTTGGAACTGCATCCATCTGCTGTCTGCTGCTAATTGTTTCCCCCCTCTCTCGCGGTTTTAGATGAAGTTATCTCTCCTACTTTCTGGTCAAACGGACACCTGTCAGACTCAACAAAAAGACGCTGTTTTGCGCCTTCTGAAGACAAATTTAATGCAATTCAGTGTCTTAAATGTTATGCAATTGCTGAATATTTCTGTATCGGAAGCTTTTTTATCAACAAATAAAACCTTTCATTCTGCAATTCTCATCGACGACCCTAAACCATTTATTCGCTTGCTATGAAATTTGTCTGTACAATGTTAAATTTTACACCTTAACTTCAACTTCCTCAGATTTTCTTAGCTTTTCTAGATGTAAACAGGACATACACACATTATTTACCCACAGTGGCATCCAAAAGTCTGAGACCACTTTTTTGTGTTTCAATACACAAAAGCAAATACACTTTCAGGATTGACCATATTACGATAGATAGATAGATAGATAGATAGATAGATAGATAGATAGATAGATAGATAGATAGATAGATAGATAGATAGATAGATAGATAGATAGATAGATAGATAGATAGATAGATAGATAGATAGATAGATAGATAGATAGATAGATAGCATCACCTCATTGTATCAGAGTCTCACCAGTCACTGTTAGATATTATTTTCCAGCTCTACTCACTCATTATAAGTGACTCTGAAATATTAACACTGGATCATTACAGCGCAGTTATTGCCCCTTTAAAAAGACATTCATTAGACTGCAATAATGGCTGTTGTGCAGAACAGAGCTTTTGCAGGCCCAGCTTTGTCACACAGTTGTTAGAGGTGAGTCTGAGTAGAAACGTTTATGAGAGTGAATTCGGTTACACTTTATTTCGATAGTCCACTTTAGACATTCTACTAACTATAAGTAACTTTGTAACTATATGTCAACGACATGTCAACTAATTCTCATTAATTTGCAACTACATGTCTACTAACTCTCAGTTGGGTAGGTTTAGGGTTAGTAGAGTAAGCTGACATATAGTTGCAAAGTTTCTGATAGTCAGTATGTTGTATGTTGTGGACCCATTAAAATAAAGTGTTAGAAGATATTAAGCAGACCGTCTACTAATACTCTAATGACTGCTAGTTGACATGTAGTTGCAAAGTTACTTACTGTTAGTAGAATGTCTAAAGTGGACTATCAAAATAAACTGTTACCGTGAATTTTCTATAATTCATGTGTTGAATTGTCCTCACATGTCTTTATAAAATGAGGGTCATTATGGGAGGGTGTGAGTCAGTGTTGTCTGTCTAAAAAATGTGTGTGAGTCAGTTTTGTGACTTCTGTTTGACTGTGGCTTCCCTCTTCATTGTCACACAGCTCAGGGCCATAAGTGATGACCTCACTGCACTCATTCACAGACCACCATGCTCTATTTGATAAACTATTTATGTATTCAGTTTTTTCTACTATGTGTATCTAATTGGATATTTTCCATAGATGTTTGTTATAGAAACATGTAAAAAAAATATTGATACAATTAGATATATTTGCTCAACATTTACATCAAATTATACATCTTTATAGTACAATTTACAGTAAATATCTATGGATATTTGTTTTGATTAAAGCTTTTCAATGGTATAAGCTACATGAAAATATCAAGCCGTATATGTTTGTTATAGAAATATATTAATTGAACATTTGACTTTGTTACAGTTAAATAAATGTATTATTAAAAATGAAAAATAAATTCATATAATTAAATGTATAAGGTATTCTATAAATAATATTTTATAGAAATATAGAATTCTGTAAAAATATATCCAATTAAATTCTACATTTGTATTGTGCAATTGAATGTAAACAACTTTGGATATATGTACAGATTACAACTTTGCTATATTATAAGATACACAAAAATATCAATATCACATTTAATAAAGTTCAGCTTTTTCCTCTCCTAACATTTTTATTTAATTTATTTATTTTTTCCATCATCCTTTACCATTTTATTTCTAGGCCACCTGAATATTAATTAGATATAGGCTGAAAGACCAAGAAGAAGAAAATACTCTGGGTGTGTCAGCATGAATGGGTTGTCAAACAGAGGATGGGTAAAGTCAGACCTCTATGGGTACAAAGAAGAACTGCAGGTCTGCATAACTAATATCAGAATGCATGTTGTCATGGAGAAAAGCAGCAATGGGATGGAATAAAAAATACATAAAAAAACCTGTTTGCAAATTTCATCTCTAAACATGCTCTTATCCTCAATACTTATGTCTGCCGGAAATTTCCACATTTCTCCTGTAGTGTGATTATTTTTAAAACAACCTATTCTCCCTTCCTCTTTTCCTTCTCAGCTGCCCTTAAATAATGGTTTAAATGTAGACTAAACTGGCATATTCTGACCAATCATGAAACTATTCAAATTTAAAAGAAAAATTTAAAGGCAAGAGTGAGTGAGAAGGCAAAATATTTGTATCTTCTTTCTATATTTCGACATTGGTAAACATCACAAAATATGCAATAAAAAAAATATGTAAAAATTGACATTCAGAAATTGTTAGAAAATCTGACAGTAACAAAGAAACAAAGAAACTAAACCATTACATTAAGTAGAAAAAAACTGAAATTGCCTTATTATAAAACATACTCAAATAATCTCTTTTATTTACAACTTCAAAAAATTATTTATTTTAAAGAACTGTAATTAAATTGAATCATTGCCAGAACAAATATTTACATTCTCTAATAATTAAAACTCCCAAGATAGGCGTTACTAATCATAGCCTAGATTTTCAAAAAAGCATTCAAACTTCTAGTACATCTTCAAAAGGACATTTTAGGGACAGCAGAATAAATAAAACATTCAGAATTCTCTGTTCTATTCTCTGCAGGCACATCTAAATGCACCCAAAACACTCTCTGCTTCTGTAAACCAACGTGATCCCCGGATCTGTGATCCCAAACCATGTGTAATTTCTCCTCCATTACATTTCTTCGTCAGAGAACAGTCCATGATTTTACTAAACATAAAACAAAAAGTCAACCCCTGGGATCCTGATAAACCCTGCTGCCTCAGCACTGGCTGCCCTTCAGAAGCCTGATTCTAAAATAGACGCCTGTGGAGGTGAAACAAAGCTATCAGGCAATGCAGACAAGCCTCAGTAATCCTCTGCACAGACAGAGCTGCAAAGCCACTGAGAACCCCATAAATGCTGTGTATGTGTGTGAAAGCAAGAATAAATCAAATAGCCAGGTTTTCCATTATTTTTCTTTTCTTTTCACCGCTTGCCCTACAAGAACAGTTCTAGAGTCAGTGTACATTCACAACTTAGGACAGACACATAACAGTATGTATATTTCAGAATGAATGCTGAAATATTATAATAGCATAGGGTAAGTGTTTTCAAGGGGAAAAGTACCAGAAGCAGCATCTCTGTATTCATGCATGTATTCAATAGTAATTATTATTGTAATAGTAAATGGAATAAATTGTATTATTCAATTATTATTGCAAGTATTTCAAAATATTCAATAGTAATTATTATTACTGTATTCAAAAGTATTATTATTATTATTATTTAAAATAATAATAACAATTACTAGTAAATTTCACAAAATTACAAAAACTGAAGAAAAACCCCACATTGATTTAAACATGAGATTTTTAAGTAAAAATGCTAAAATCGTACTTTATTGCAAGATGGACTCCAAAACTTTTAATTTACAGCTTTGAAAAACAATTATTTTCACTCTTTAATAGTTTTGTACATTTACAGCACACAGTAGGCCTACACACAACAGTTGGGTTGCTGCAAATTGTTTTATTTAAAAGGTTGTTAAATGAGTGCATCAGGAAAAAATAGCTGCTTAGTTTGTCAATTTTTGCTAAGTTTTTACATTGTGGTTTTCAAAGAGTTTTGCAAAGACAAATGTCCAGGCTTGTGTGTCCTACAATTAAAGCTCCTTCCAAGTATGAGCTAATATATGCAAAAGACTTGGCTTATGACACTACATCTAAATTATAATACTGGAGCACAAAATTTATTTTTGTTAGTAAATTTAGCCACTCTGTGGGAAAGGAAGTGATTTTATTAAAAAAAAAAAAAAAAAATTAATTCTTTCACTAAAAACAATCAGGGTTTACATCCTAAAGGCACTACTGGCGCCGCCCATGTTTCATCATCTTTTCCTGCTCCTTGTCTCTCCCTCTCTTTCTTCCTCTCTGTCTCTCAATGAGTCTATGATAAATTCTGTCATGTTTAATCAGTGGCTAAACTCCCAGTGGCTGCCGTTTCTCCACTCACACTCCCGAGAGTGAATTAATTCAGCAAATCAGGTTTTTATTGTCTCCCCGACACCCTAATTTGTTTGCCTATGCCACCTGCTTCCCCTTTTATTCCCTCTTTTTCATGAACATACTCTAAATCTACTGTCTTTCTTCCTTTCATTTACCGTAACAGCTCACCACACCCTTTCTGCTCACACAGACTCCGCATGCTCTTTCCCGTTTTCTCTCCCCCATTGCTTTCTCTCTGTCTCTCTCTCACTGTGTGTGTGGGTGTGGCAAAATGCAGCATTGGCTGGTTGTAAAGAAACAGAGCCCGGTCACCATGACAACCTGAAGATGAAGGGATAAGAAAAGACACTAAGTGCCAAGATTGCAATGTAACATCATTATGGCATGTGTTTGGACAGGAAGTGAGGGAGACAGAGGAGTAGAGGGAACAAAAGACACATGTTACTTGATTAACAACTGGTCAATGATTGTGCCAATAAATCATGTGCTTTAGCTCATAACTGTATGACATAACTACAAATGGGTTATGATGGAGCAAAAAGTATTCAATATGTTATGGTTTATTTTGCTCTAAACTCATTTCAGGGAGTCAGGGGGACCATAAACCTAACCAAAAATCTATTATTGCCAATTTTATTCTAAATGTTTAAGGCTAAATACAATACATATTCTGTGCTAAGATAATCTTTAAAAAATATATTTTAAATGATGCTGAAAACGAACTGTTAAATAAGTTACATATTGATTGATTTGAACTGATTGATGGACAGAGTTGAAATGTACCAACTATAACAACATTGTAGCAACTAACATTTGCATTACAGATGCGATTCAAAATTCTTTGCTTTAACATTCTCATTCTTGCAAGTCATGAAGAATTTGAAGGAAAATGTTCTAATGACATGGTCTTGGGGGAAAAAAAAACATTAAAATATTTCACTGCAAAAGAATATTGTGAATAATAAATCTATCCTGCAGCACAGCTGATGTTGAATTGAGTTTCTCCTCATGTGAGTGGACCTCTTTGCATTAAGGCACATTACTAAAATGTAAAGCAATTAGCTGAACTGCATCTTCGTAATGTGCTTATGAAATCAATTTAATGCTCTGTACAAGCCAGAGTCAGTGCAGGACTGTAATGAAACCTTTGCTGCTGACACTCTTACTCATACTGCTGGTCAACAAATATCAAATGTGCAACCTCTGCTCATATAAGCAAACTATCACAAACACACACATATACTGCTCACTCTATAAACAGCATGACTGTGTTTGCGGTTGTTGTCACAGTTACTCTTGTCCTCAGCAGAACTGGAGCACAGGGTGGGGCTTCGGTGTGATTGACAGTGATGATGTCAGAACTATGAGTTCAGCCTGCAAACCATGGGCTCCTGCAGCACAGAACGGAAAATTACCGGCCCCTCCCCCCACTACACGTCCCATCTCTCTCCCTCTCTATGGATTTTTCGCTCTACATTTTATCCCATCTCTCCTTCCTCAGCACCCCACTCTCCTCCCTTTCTCTATCCCTCTTTTTCTCTCTCCCATCCCCCTTTTGTTCTCCCACACAGGCAACATGCATCCGCTTAGAAGGAAAATCTCAGCCGGTGCAGAGACAATAATAGAGCTGAATTCTGCTTTGTGTGGTTGTGCTTAACACAACAAAACACAGCAATGCACAAACCTGCAGGTGTACTGTAAAAGATCAGATGAGATAACATTAAAATATATATATATTTTCTCATCTCATCTACTGGAGCTATTAACTGGAGCTGTGTGTGTGCGTGTGTGTACAACATATATATATATATATATATATATATATATATATATATAATTTGCGAATGAGACAGTACTATAAATAGGGATATTTGACAGCTCTTCTCCAAATTACAGGCTGTAGAAATGATCTGTATTGCTCCTACCCTCAGCTGCAAGGAGAGACAGTCTGTGGCTGCACTGCAGTTAAAATTCTAATCTACTGAACCCTGTTTACAAAGTGAATTTAAACAAAATTTCCATCGGGAAATAGCTTCTAAAATGATTGAAAGGCACACAGAAAGGTTGAAAAGGCACACCACCAGTGCCTGCAGTAAGTAAAAAAAAATAAATAAATAAAAAAATAGGGAAAAGGCATGCGTTCAGTAAGATAGCACTGGCAAATTTAAGCCCAGTAGTAGCATCCTTTGTTGCTGTTTATGTGCCAGAAATCACCCAAGGGGAGCACAGAAGCCGGGCATGGCCTCTTTAACCAACATGACACAGGCAGCGACAAATCCGCTCCACGTGATAGCCATCTGACTCATGTTCAGACCTAGAAACAAACGTAGTAATCTCTGCATAATACAAGTGGCCAGAACTGGGGAGAAAAAAGGCAATAAAGAAAAAAATTAAAAATAAAATAATAACAGCTGCAAATATGAGGAAAAACCCTTGAAACTGATCTGTATAGTTTGGCCAAACATAAAATTTGGTATTCCATACAGGCACCATAAAAAGTACTGCTCAATTCAGCTCACTGTTGCTGGAGATGCTTATCAGTGTGTTTCAGCACCATGGAGAGCTCTCAATCTCAGGCAATCTAAAAAGGCCCATGATTCTGTAGAGGTGTCAGGAACTCAATACAAGGAACTATGTAAAAGCACACATAGGAACTTCAGGTGAAAAAATATATATTTCATCTGGACAAATAGAGGCCCCCTATAAAGGCTTACCTTTTCTTTATTAGGAAGAGTTTGTGTTCTTGTAAAAGTGTCTCCTCCATTAATACTGATCAGTTCTGCATCTGCAGGTGGAAATGGCGCAGGGAAAACCACTACGTCACTCTTCAGTGTGTCGGAGCTAAAACACACGTCATACTGCTGAGCAGATTTGGAGTAAGACCAGCTCCCGTCAGGGTGAGTGGTGATCATCGGGGCGCTGTACCTGCCCAAACTGCTGTCTGTCCTGTGGCATTTTACAGCTATCAAACTGATGAGACTCAGGAAAAAGATGACGGACACGCACACAATGGCGATCAGCAAATACAGATTTAAATCCGAGAAACTCTCCTCCTTTATCGGCGCGTGTCTGAATGGAGTCTTGACGTCACCTGCGCTTTCAACAACCACAACATCAATAGACACAGTCGCTGACAGTGAGGGCTCTCCGTTATCACAAACCAAAATGACCAGCGGGTGAGTTTTCAGGTCATTGTCACTCATTCTCCTCTTAGTCCTGATCTCCCCGCTGCTGGTTCCGATTCGGAACAGATTGTTTCCTTTGGGTTCAGAGATGTGGTAAGACAGCAGCGCATTGTACCCAGAATCTGCATCTACAGCCCTGATCTTGGCCACAAAGTAGCCCGCATCAGCAGAATAGGGAATGTTCTCCGTGTTAACGGAACCGAGCTCGGAATAGGGCGCGAGAATCCCGGGACTGTTGTCATTCTCATCCAGGATAAAAACATTGACAGTCACATTACTGCTGAGAGGAGGAACACCAGAGTCTGTGGCTTGAACTTTGAACTCAAACGTTTTTGTCTCCTCATAGTTAAATGACTGTAAACTGTATATATCCCCACTGTCAGAGTTTATAATAACAGCAGAATATGCATTTCCAGATTTATGAAGTGGTTGCAATAATCCATAAGTAATTTTGGAATTTTCATCTAAATCTGGATCAAAAGCTGAAATAGTGTAAATGATTTGGCCTTTAGGACCATTTTCTTTAACAAAGATATTTATGACAGGATTTGGGAAACGTGGCGGATTGTCATTAACATCAGATACATATACTGTAAAAACACGAGTGGCAGAAAGAGGCGGAGTCCCTTCATCTGACGCCATGATTGTGACATTATATCGATCAACACGCTCTCTATCCAACGGCCCATCGACAACAAGAGAATAATAGTTTTTATACGACGACTGTAATTTAAAAGGAACATCACCTTGCACTTTCCCATGCGTATTCCCATTCTTTCCCGAGTCTTTGTCCGATATCGTTATCAAAGCAACCGTTGTTTCTTTTTTAGCATCCTCCCTTACTGTGTTCACTTGTGACGTTAATGATATTTCTGGCTCATTGTCGTTTATATCTAAAACCTCTATTAATATTTTACAGTGCGCGGATCGCGGACTCGACCCTTTGTCTTTAGCCTGAGCGTGAATCTCGTATGCATTGTGTTGCTCAAAATCCACACTGCCTTGCACTGAAATCACGCCGGTGGAAGAATCCATTTTAAAAACGCTGTTTGCTTTGTCATCGCTGTCTTGGTGCACTAAAGAATAAATAATTTCACTATTCACACCCTCATCTAAATCAGTGGCATTTAGATTTATGACTAATGTTCCCACTGGTGCATTTTCAACAAGACGCACTTTGTAAAGAGCTTTACCAAACACGGGTGCATTATCATTCACATCTTGCACATTTATGACTATCTGCATTGTGCCTGATTTGGGAGGTTTTCCTCCATCTACAGCAGTCAGTGTGAGCTGGAACACAGGCTGTTTTTCTCGATCTAAAGCTTTCTGCAGTACTAACTCAGGCGACACACTCTGCTCTCCTCCGCTTTGTACATCCAGAGAAAAGTGCTCGTTTGGACTCAGCTTGTAGTTTTTAACCGAGTTCGCTCCAACATCAGGGTCCGACGCTCTAGGCAACTGAAATCGGTCTCCAACAAAGGCATTCTCTGATATGTTAAATTGTTTAGACCTAACACGAAACGACGGAGCATTGTCATTAATATCTAAAACACTTATCTCAATGCGAAACAGGTTTAAAGGATTATTAACAATGGCTTCTAAATTCACTGAACATTGCGGTGACGCTGGACAAAATTCCTCCCTGTTGATCCTTTCGCTGACAAACAGAACACCGGTTTTCAAATTAACCTCAAAATATTTCCTTCCCAAAACTGCGGGGATATGAAATCCGCGTGATTCCAGTTCTTGGACATTCAAATTAAGATCCTTTGCGATATTTCCAACAAACGTCCCCGTGTTCACCTCCTCTGAAATGGAATATGCGATCTGGGCTGAAGCTATAGACAGCAAGCGCAGCAAAACCAGACAAAAAACGGTCCCGTCAAGAAGAATTATCCGAGCCATTGCGCATCTATTTCGTAAATATTAATAAAACACTTTCCAATCTTTGGTATGAGCATATATGCCCATTTGTTTCAATGCTTACAGCCATAAAGACGAAACAGAACAAAGCGCATAAGCGCGCGCTCAAAGGAGATTGAGGAGGAGCCAATGTGGGCGCGCACAAAAGTTGCAAAACACCTCAATACTGACACCAAGTGGCTTCGAAAACTATAAAATGACAATATCAGTTAAAACATTACTTTTCTCATTATCTGTACATTTTAGAAAAATGGAAAAACATTTGTTTTAGGTTATTATTTATTTATTTATTTATTACGCATTTGACTGTTGTTTCTGAAAAATGAAAAAAAAAATGCTTTATATGTTATGTCTTACCTTTTCTTTATTAGGAAGTGTTTGTGTTCTTGTAAAAGTGTCTCCTCCATTAATACTGATCAGTTCTGCATCTGCAGGCGGAAATGGCGCAGGGAAAACCACTACGTCACTCTTCAGTGTGTCGGAGCTAAAACACACGTCATACTGCTGAGCAGATTTGGAGTAAGACCAGCTCCCGTCAGGGTGAGTGGTGATCATCGGGGCGCTGTACCTGCTCAAACTGCTGTCTGTCCTGTGGCATTTTACAGCTATCAAACTGATGAGACTCAGGAAGAAGATGACGGACACGCACACAATGGCGATCAGCAAATACAGATTTAAATCCGAGAAACTCTCCTCCTTTATCGGCGCGTGTCTGAATGGAGTCTTGACATCACCTGCGCTTTCAACAACCACAACATCAATAGACACAGTCGCTGACAGTGAGGGCTCTCCGTTATCACAAACCAAAATGACCAGCGGGTGAGTTTTCAGGTCATTGTCACTCAATCTCCTCTTAGTCCTGATCTCCCCGCTGCTGGTTCCGATTCGGAACAGATTGTTTCCTTTGGGTTCAGAGATGTGGTAAGACAGCAGCGCATTGTACCCAGAATCTGCATCTACAGCCCTGATCTTGGCCACAAAGTAGCCCGCATCAGCAGAATAGGGAATGTTCTCTGTGTTAACGGAACCGAGCTCGGAATAGGGCGCGAGAATCCCGGGACTGTTGTCATTCTCATCCAGGATAAATACATTGACAGTCACGTTACTGCTGAGAGGAGGAACACCAGAGTCTGTGGCCTGAACTTTGAACTCAAACGTTTTTGTCTCCTCATAGTTAAACGACTGTAAACTGTGTATGTCTCCACTATCAGTGTTTATGTTGATCATGGATGTTACTGGACCGCTTTTCGAGCTTTCTAGTAAAGAATATGTTATCCGAGCATGATCACCTACATCAGGATCAAAAGCAGATACTGTATGAATAACAGCTCCAATCTGACTGTTCTCTTTCACATAAACATTAATGACGGGCTCTGGAAAGCGCGGCGCGTTGTCATTCACATCAGAAACGTGTACAGTAATGACACTGGTGCTAGAGAGAGGCGGAGTCCCTTCATCAGTAGCTGTGATAGTCACGTTATACTCAGACGCGCGCTCTCTGTCTAGAGGTCCATTAACAACTAAAGTATAATAATTCTTGTACGAGTTCTGAACTTTAAAAGGAGCAGAGCCCTGAATGGTTAAGGTTACCTGTCCGTTTTTACCAGCATCACTATCACTTACAGTTATCATTCCAACCATTGTCTCAATCGGAGCATCTTCTTTAACAGTGTTCACTAAAGACGTCACAGATATCTCTGGTATGTTGTCATTGACATCCACAACCTCGACCAGTACTTTACAGTGTGCTGCTTTTGGGTTATAACCTCTATCTTTTGCTTGTACTCTGAGTTCGATTGCATTCCTCTGCTCGTAATCCACATCTTTTGTTACAGTAATTTCACCTGTTTCTGAGTTTATTGAAAACGCATCAACATTTTTGTCATTGTTGTGATTTACTACTGAATAAATGATTTGACCGTTCACACCCTCATCTAAATCAATTGCTTTAACAGTTATAACGTGAGTACCACGTGCCGTATTTTCTGTTACTTTGGATTTATACAAAGACTTACTGAAAACAGGAATATTATCATTAACATCCATAACGTTAACTATAATTTCTGTTGTACCAGATTTTGGAGGTTTTCCTCCGTCTACAGCGATCAGTGTAAGATCAATTACGGCTTGTTTTTCTCGATCTAAAGCTTTCTGCAATACTAATTCAGCAGACACACTCTGATCTCCACCGCCCTGTACATCCAGAGAGAAGTGTTCATTTGGGCTCAGCTTGTAGCTCTTTACCGAATTACTTCCCACATCTGCGTCAAACGCGCTCTGCAATGGAAATCTCTCTCCTGGAATAGCTGATTCGCTGACATTCAAATATGTTACTGATGTCTGAAATGCTGGTGCATTGTCATTAATGTCAACAACGTTTATTTCAAATCGGTAAATATTCAACGGTGAGCTAATCATGGCTTCTAAAGGCAGAGAACATTTAATATTCTGCTCGCAAATCTCTTCTCGATCAATTCTCTCTCTGACATGGAGAATTCCAGTTTTAGTATTAACATCGAAATACCTCTTGTTCGGTCCTGGAACAATATGAAACCCTCGAACCTCAAGGTCCTGAACATTCAGATTAAAATCCTTCACCAAATTCCCAACTGTAGTGCCTGTGTTTGCTTCCTCCGACACTGAATACACCAGCTGTCCGCCCGCTATATTCCAAAGCCAACACAGAAAGTACACAGAAATCCAAACCCGAAATATTGATTGCCCTTTGGATGCCATTGTCTCTAAATCTTCCGAATTTGCCAAAATCATAAAAATCCGACAGCATAGTAGCTGAGGATATGTTCAAACGAAACCACGCACTACAGTAGCTTCTACACACAATGGCGAATTCTGAACAAAGCCTCTCTGCTCCGGAAGCTACAAAATGAGGCGGAGCTGAGTGGAGTCAGGAATATTCTCCTGTAAACTGAAAGACTAGTGACATCGTGCGGACATCTGCAAACTCCACTTTTTCTAAATAAAATATTTTTTATATCTTTAAGCCTTCGGTTATAGCAGCATAAAATTAAAATACATTTCATAATGCTTAGAATGAAGTAAGTGTCCAGATCATGCAGGCTATAATCAGAAGAGTGGCATTAAACTCACACTTAACAAGCCAATTTAATAACTGGAAAAAAGTACAAGACAGGTTAAGAGGACCTGAAACGGACATATATTACTTCCAGTGCAGGGTTTGAAACTTTTTTTGTTGTGGTTTTTTGTCAGCCAAACACCTTTGCCTTAAAATATTTACTTGAAGTACCCCCTGTGATTTTAAGTATTTATTTCAATAATTTAATGGCACATTTTCTCATATCTATTTCAAAAATATTTATTTTTTAACAGTTTTAAAGTTTTTATCAGAATTAGTTTACATAAATATTGTTATTAGAGATATAAAATGGCATGAATATTTCATCACGATTATATAGCAACCAAAACGATCAGCGTTATCAATATTATCACTGTATTGTTAAACTGTGCTGGGATTGATCAAGACGTACTCATACACACAGAAATTAAATTGAAAACCAGATTTAACAACAACAAATATATATATATATATATATATAGGTTAGGTGACTTACAGCCTATCTGCTAACATGTATCACGTTAAAATAAAGTTTTGACAAAAAAAATGGTTTTATAAAATCATAAACCTCATTTCAGCCTTTAAATAATTTTTTTTTTCAAGAAAAGGATGAGTCAAAATGATACATTATAGTGACTATCTACTTCATAAACAATTCTACATAGGCTACTTTATTATAGCGTTTAAATTTTTAGAAGGCACCTTAGTTTGTTTTTCATCAACCAATTAAGATTTACAACAAAATGTTGATCCAGGTTTCGCATTGATCTGAACAAAAACAGCAGACAGGCTGAATAAAAGCTAAATCCAATGTCTGACAGCAGGTGCTTATGGAACAGCAGAATTAGAGCTGTTTTCACTGTAACCTCTGTAAACAAAGCAGCGCTGCGATCATAAACTACTTTATTACACATTTCAACTTTATATTTTATATTTCAATATTATTTTTGTTTAAATTTTATGATTTAACCCTATGTTAATTAACAGTTTTTCGTCAACTCACCAATCCCCTGAATTAACAGTAGATAAGAACATATGCCTTTTCAGCACCATGGACAGAGTATGTTGGTGCAAAAGAAGATAATATTGCTGCTTAAACCTTTGTGCAACGACAATAGATTAATTTAGGGAGAAATAATGTAAAATTGATTCTTATTTTCCCTAAAACCTGATATAAAATCACCTGAACTAGCAATAAAGAGCATGAAAATTCTAAGTAGAAACACCAGCTCTAATTCAAGCGTTTTCCTCACGTGTAATACAAAACTCTTACCTTTTCTTTATTAGGAAGTGTTTGTGTGCTGGTAAAAGTGTCTCCTCCATTAATACTGATCAGTTCTGCATCTGCAGGCGGAAATGGCGCAGGGAAAACCACTACGTCACTCTTCAGTGTGTCGGAGCTAAAACACACGTCATACTGCTGAGCAGATTTGGAGTAAGACCAGCTCCCGTCAGGGTGAGTGGTGATCATCGGGGCGCTGTACCTGCTCAAACTGCTGTCTGTCCTGTGGCATTTTACAGCTATCAAACTGATGAGACTCAGGAAAAAGATGACGGACACGCACACAATGGCGATCAGCAAATACAGATTTAAATCCGAGAAACTCTCCTCCTTTATCGGCGCGTGTCTGAATGGAGTCTTGACATCACCTGCGCTTTCAACAACCACAACATCAATACACACAGTCGCTGACAGTGAGGGCTCTCCGTTATCACAAACCAAAATGACCAGCGGGTGAGTTTTCAGGTCATTGTCACTCATTCTCCTCTTAGTCCTGATCTCCCCGCTGCTGGTTCCGATTCGGAACAGATTGTTTCCTTTGGGTTCAGAGATGTGGTAAGACAGCAGCGCATTGTACCCAGAATCTGCATCTACAGCCCTGATCTTGGCCACAAAGTAGCCCGCATCAGCAGAATAGGGAATGTTCTCCGTGTTAACGGAACCGAGCTCGGAATAGGGCGCGAGAATCCCGGGACTGTTGTCATTCTCATCCAGGATAAAAACATTGACAGTCACGTTACTGCTGAGCGGAGGAACACCAGAGTCTGTGGCTTGAACTTTGAACTCAAATGTTTTTGTCTCCTCATAGTTAAACGACTGTAAACTGTGTATATCTCCACTATCAGAGTTTATGTTGATCATGGATGTTACTGGGCCGCTTTTCGAGCTTTCTAGTAAAGAATATGTTATCCGAGCATGATCACCTACATCAGGATCAAAAGCAGATACTGTATGAATAACAGCTCCAATCTGACTGTTCTCTTTCACATAAACATTAATGATGGGCTCTGGAAAGCGCGGCGCGTTGTCATTCACATCAGAAACGTGTACAGTAATGACACTGGTGCTAGAGAGAGGCGGAGTCCCTTCATCAGTAGCTGTGATAGTCACGTTATACTCAGACGCGCGCTCTCTGTCTAGAGGTCCATTAACAACTAAAGTATAATAATTCTTGTACGAGTTCTGAACTTTAAAAGGAGCAGAGCCCTGAATGGTTAAGGTTACCTGTCCGTTTTTACCAGCATCACTATCACTTACAGTTATCATTGCAACCATTGTCTCAATCGGAGCATCTTCTTTAACAGTGTTCACTAAAGACGTCACAGATATCTCTGGTATGTTGTCATTGACATCCACAACCTCGACCAGTACTTTACAGTGTGCTCCTCTCGGGTTATTACTTTTATCTTTTGCTTGTACTCGAAGTTCAATTGCATTCTTCTGTTCATAGTCTATATCATTGTTTACAGTAATTTCACCCGTTTCTGGATTTATCAAAAATGCATCTACATTTTTATCATTGTTGTGCTTGACAATTGCATACATTATTTCACCGTTTACGCCCTCATCTAAATCAACAGCTTGAACCGTTATCACATGAGTACCAGGCGCTGCATTCTCAGTAATTTTAGTTTTATAAAAAGACTTACTGAAAACAGGAATATTATCATTAACATCCATAACGTTAACTATAATTTCTGTTGTACCAGATTTTGGAGGTTTTCCTCCGTCTACAGCGGTAAGTGTAAGACAAATTACGGCTTGTTTTTCTCGATCTAAAGCTTTCTGCAAAACTAATTCAGCAGACACGCTCTGATCTCCACCGCCCTGTACATCCAGAGAGAAGTGTTCATTTGGGCTCAGCTTGTAGCCCTTTAAGGAGTTACTTCCCACATCTGCGTCAAACGCGCTCTGCAATGGAAACCTCTCTCCTGAAATAGTTGATTCGGTAATATTCAGATGTGTTACTGATGTCTGAAATGCTGGTGCATTGTCATTAATGTCAACAACATTTATTTCAAATCGGTAAATATTCAACGGTGAGCTAATCATGGCTTCTAAAGGCAGAGAACATCTAATATTCTGCTCGCAAATCTCTTCTCGATCAATTCTCTCTCTGACATGGAGAATTCCAGTTTTAGTATTAACATCGAAATACCTCTTGTTCGGTCCTGGAACAATATGAAACCCTCGAACCTCAAGGTCCTGAACATTCAGATTAAAATCCTTCACCAAATTCCCAACTGTAGTGCCTGTGTTTGCTTCCTCCGACACTGAATACACCAGCTGTCCGCCCGCTATATTCCAAAGCCAACACAGAAAGTACACAGAAATCCAAACCCGAAATATTGATTGCCCTTTGGATGTCATTGTCTCTAAATCTTCCGAATTTGCCAAAATCATAAAAATCCGACAGCATAGTAGCTGAGGATATGTTCAAACGAAACCACGCACTACAGTAGCTTCTACACACAATGGCGAATTCTGAACAAAGCCTCTCTGCTCCGGAAGCTACAAAATGAGGCGGAGCTGAGTGGAGTCAGGAATATTCTCCTGTAAACTGAAAGACTAGTGACATCGTGCGGACATCTGCAAACTCCACCGTTTCTAAATAAAATATTTTGATATCTTTAAGCCTTCGGTTATAGCAGCATAAAATTAAAATACATTTCATAATGCTTAGAATGAAGTAAGTGTCCAGATCATACAGGCTATAATCAGAAGAGTGGCATTAAACTCACACTTAACAAGCCAATTTAATAACTAGAAAAAAAGTACAGGACAGGTTAAGAGGACCTGAAACTGACTTGTAGTACTTCTTTTAGTGCAGGGTTCGTAAAACTTTTTTGTTTGTTTGTTTGATTGTCTGTTTTGATTTGTTTTTTGGTCAGACAAACACCTTTGGCTTAAATTATTTACTTAAAGTCACAGGGGGTATTTTAAGCAAATATTTCAATAATTTAATGGCACTTTTTTTTTTTGCATGTCTGTTTCAAAAACATTTATTTTTTAACAGTTTTAAAGTTTTATCAGAATTAGCTTACACAAATATTCTTATTAGAGACATAAAATGGCATGAAAATTTCATCACGATTATATAGCAACCAAAATGATCAGCGTTATCAATATTATCACAGTATTGTTAAACTGTGCTGGAAATGTTCAAGAAGTACTCAGACACACAGAGAGAAATTAAGTTGAAAACCAACAGATTTTTAACAAATCAAAAATATTGGTTGGGTGACTTACAGCATAACATATCTAGTAACATGTATCACATGTTTAAGTAAAGTTTTGACAAAAGTTTTATTAATTGATAAACCTCACATTTCAGGCTTTAATAAAAAAAAATTTCAAGAAAAAGACAAGTCAAAATGATACATTATCGAAATGTTATATGTTTCATTAACAATTCTACATATAGGCTACTTTATTATTATAGCATTAACATTTTTAGAAGGCACATTAGTTTTTCCATCTACCAACTAAGATTTACAACAAAATTTTGGTACAGGTTTCGCATTGGTCTGAACAAAACATCAGACAGACTGAATAAAAGCTTAAATCCACTGTCTGGCAGCAGGTGCTTATGGAACAGCGAAAATAGAACTATTTCCACGGTAACCTCTGTAAACAAGCAGCGCTTGCGATCATAATAATACTTTATTACACATTTCAGCCTTATATTTTATATTAATTTTTTTATTTTTTTTTATTTTATAATTTACTTCTAATTGTATTAATTAATAGCTTTTCATCAACTCACGAACCCCCTGAAGGAACAGTAGATAAGAACATATGCGTTTTCAGCACCGTGGGCAGAGTATGTTGGTGCAAAAGAAGATATTGCAGTTAAAACCTTCGTGCAACGAGAGTAGATTTAGGGAGAAATAAGGTGAAACTGATTCTTATTTCCCCTCAAACCTGATATAAAATCACCCGAGCTAGCAATACAGAGCATGAAAATTCAAAGTAGAAACACCAGCTCTAATTCAAGCTTTTTTCTCACGTGTAATACAAAACTCTTACCTTTTCTTTATTAGGAAGTGTTTGTGTGCTGGTAAAAGTGTCTCCTCCATTAATACTGATCAGTTCTGCATCTGCAGGCGGAAATGGCGCAGGGAAAACCACTACGTCACTCTTAAGTGTGTCGGAGCTAAAACACACGTCATACTGCTGAGCAGATTTGGAGTAAGACCAGCTCCCGTCAGGGTGAGTGGTGATCATCGGGGCGCTGTACCTGCTCAAACTGCTGTCTGTCCTGTGGCATTTTACAGCTATCAAACTGATGAGACTCAGGAAGAAGATGACGGACACGCACACAATGGCGATCAGCAAATACAGATTTAAATCCGAGAAACTCTCCTCCTTTATCGGCGCGTGTCTGAATGGAGTCTTGACATCACCTGCGCTTTCAACAACCACAACATCAATAGACACAGTCGCTGACAGTGAGGGCTCTCCGTTATCACAAACCAAAATGACCAGCGGGTGAGTTTTCAGGTCATTGTCACTCAATCTCCTCTTAGTCCTGATCTCCCCGCTGCTGGTTCCGATTCGGAACAGATTGTTTCCTTTGGGTTCAGAGATGTGGTAAGACAGCAGCGCATTGTACCCAGAATCTGCATCTACAGCCCTGATCTTGGCCACAAAGTAGCCCGCATCAGCAGAATAGGGAATGTTCTCCGTGTTAACGGAACCGAGCTCGGAATAGGGCGCGAGAATCCCGGGACTGTTGTCATTCTCATCCAGGATAAAAACATTGACAGTCACGTTACTGCTGAGCGGAGGAACACCAGAGTCTGTGGCCTGAACTTTGAACTCAAATGTTTTTGTCTCCTCATAGTTAAACGACTGTAAACTATGTATGTCTCCACTATCAGAGTTTATGTTGATCATGGATGTTACTGGGCCGCTTTTCGAGCTTAAAGAATATGTTATCCGAGCATTATCACCTACATCAGGATCAAAAGCAGATACTGTATGAATAACAGCTCCAATCTGACTGTTCTCTTTCACATAAACATTAATGATGGGCTCTGGAAAGCGCGGCGCGTTGTCATTCACATCAGAAACGTGTACAGTAATGACACTGGTGCTAGAGAGAGGCGGAGTCCCTTCATCAGTAGCTGTGATAGTCACGTTATACTCAGACGCGCGCTCTCTGTCTAGAGGTCCATTAACAACTAAAGTATAATAATTCTTGTACGAGTTCTGAACTTTAAAAGGAGCAGAGCCCTGAATGGTTAAGGTTATCTGTCCGTTTTTACCAGCATCACTATCACTTACAGTTATCATTCCAACCATTGTCTCAATCGGAGCATCTTCTTTAACAGTGTTCACTAAAGACGTCACAGATATCTCTGGTATGTTGTCATTGACATCCACAACCTCGACCAGTACTTTACAGTGTGCAGCCCTCGGGTTATAACCTCTATCTTTTGCTTGTATTCGGAGTTCTATTGCATTACTCTGCTCATAATCAACGTCTTTTTGCACAGTAATTTCACCTGTTTCAGGATTTATCGAAAATGCATTTACATTTTTGTCATTGTCGTGGTTGACAACTGCATAAATTATTTCACCGTTCACACCCTCATCTAAATCAACAGCTTGAACAGTTATAACGTGAGTACCAGGCGCAGTATTCTCATTGATTCGAGCTTTGTACAAAGACTTACTGAAAACGGGAATATTATCGTTAATATCCACAACATTAACAACAATCTGCATTGTACCGGATTTAGGTGGTTTTCCTCCGTCTACAGCGGTCAGTCTTAATTGGATAACAGGCTGTTTCTCTCGATCTAAAGCTTTCTGTAGCACCAATTCAGCTGATACACTCTGCTCTCCTCCGCTTTGAACATCCAGAGAAAAGTGATCATTGGGACTCAGTTTGTAGTCCTTTACCGAATTAACTCCAACATCAGCATCAAAAGCTCTGTTTAACGGAAACCTCTCCCCCGGAAAAGCTGATTCACTGACATTCAAATTTGTTATTGATGTCCGAAATGCTGGGGAATTATCATTAATGTCAATAACATTTATTTCAAATCGGTAAATATTCAACGGTGAGCTAATCATGGCTTCTAAAGGCAGGGAACATTTAATGTTCTGCTCGCAAATCTCTTCTCGATCAATTCTCTCTCTGACATGGAGAATTCCAGTTTTAGTATTAACATCGAAATACCTCTTGTTCGGTCCTGGAACAATATGAAACCCTCGAACCTCAAGGTCCTGAACATTCAGATTAAAATCCTTCACCAAATTCCCAACTGTAGTGCCTGTGTTTGCTTCCTCCGACACTGAATACACCAGCTGTCCGCCCGCTATATTCCAAAGCCAACACAGAAAGTACACAGAAATCCAAACCCGAAATATTGATTGCCCTTTGGATGCCATTGTCTCTAAATCTTCCGAATTTGCCAAAATCATAAAAATCCGACAGCATAGTAGCTGAGGATATGTTCAAACGAAACCACGCACTACAGTAGCTTCTACACACAATGGCGAATTCTGAACAAAGCCTCTCTGCTCCGGAAGCTACAAAATGAGGCGGAGCTGAGTGGAGTCAGGAATATTCTCCTGTAAACTGAAAGACTAGTGACATCGTGCGGACATCTGCAAACTCCACCGTTTCTAAATAAAATATTTTGATAGGATTAATATTTCGGTTATATGAGCATAAAATTAAAATATATTTGATAATGCCTAGAATGAAGGAAGTGTCCACATACTGGCTATTTAATCATAATAGTGGTATTGAATTCACACACTTAACAAGCCAATTTAATAACTGAAAATAAGATAAAAAGTACAAGACAGGTTAAGAAGACCTGAAACGGCCTTATATTGTTTCTTTTGCAGGGGTTGTCAAACTTTTTTGCCAGCCGAACGCCTTTGGCTTAAATTATTTATTTAAAGAAGCCCCTGTGATTTTAAGTAAATATTTCAATAACTTAAAGGCGCATTTTTTTGCATGTCTATTTCAAAAATATTTATTTTTTTAACCGCTTTAATTTTTTTATCAGAATTAGTTTACATAGCTACATTAGAGACATAAAATGGCATGAAAATTTCATCACGATTATAGTAACCAAAATGATCAGAGTTATCAATATTATCACTGTATTGTTAAAATGTGCTGGAATGTTCAAGTACTCATGGACACAGAAATTTAGTTGAAAACCAACAGATATTCAACAAATAAAAATATTTTGGTTTGGTGACTTGCAGCATAGCGTTATCTGCTAAAATGTATCACGTGTTCAAATAAAACTTTGACAAAAAAGGTTTTATAAAATGGTAAATCTCACATTTCAGGCTTAAACCTTTTCTTTTTTTTCAAGAAAATTATGAGTCAAAATTATATATTATAGGGATTTTATCTGCTTCATAAAGAATCCTACATACTCTATTATTATAGTGTTGAAATGTTTAGAGTGCACATTAGTTTGTTTTTCATCTACCAATTAAGAGTTACAACAACAACAAAAAACTTTTAGTCCAAAACAACAAAACAAAACATCAGACAGACTGAATAAAAGCTTAAAATCCACTATTTGACAGCAGGTGCTTATGGAACAGCATAAATAGAGCTGTTTTCACGGCAACCTCTGTAAACAAAGCAGCGCCTCATTGACGCTGCTTTATACACATTCCAACCCTATATTTTTTATTTCAAAATCATTTGTTTATTTAAATTGTATTTAAATAATTATATATTTTTTAATTAATAGCTGTTCATCAACTCAAGAACCCCCTGAAAGAAAAGTAGATTAGAACAGATGCGTTTTCAGCACCATGGACAGAGTATGTAAGTGCAAAAGAAAATAATGCAGTTTAAACCTTCGCGCAACTAGAGTAGATTAATTTAGGGAGAAATAAGGTAAAACTGATTTATATTTCCTATCAAACCTGATATAAAATCACCTGAATCAGCAATATAGAACACGAAAAATTCAAAGTAGAAACAGAAGCTCTAATTAAAGCGCTTTCGTGTAATATAAATCTCTTACCTTTTCTTTATTAGGAAGTGTTTGTGTGCTGGTAAAAGTGTCTCCTCCATTAATACTGATCAGTTCTGCATCTGTAGGCGGAAATGGCGCAGGGAAAACCACTACGTCACTCTTAAGTGTGTCGGAGCTAAAACACACGTCATACTGCTGAGCAGATTTGGAGTAAGACCAGCTCCCGTCAGGGTGAGTGGTGATCATCGGGGCGCTGTACCTGCTCAAACTGCTGTCTGTCCTGTGGCATTTTACAGCTATCAAACTGATGAGACTCATGAAGAAGATGACGGACACGCACACAATGGCGATCAGCAAATACAGATTTAAATCCGAGAAACTCTCCTCCTTTATCGGCGCGTGTCTGAATGGAGTCTTGACATCACCTGCGCTTTCAACAACCACAACATCAATAGACACAGTCGCTGACAGTGAGGGCTCTCCGTTATCACAAACCAAAATGACCAGCGGGTGAGTTTTCAGGTCATTGTCACTCATTCTCCTCTTAGTCCTGATCTCCCCGCTGCTGGTTCCGATTCGGAACAGATTGTTTCCTTTGGGTTCAGAGATGTGGTAAGACAGCAGCGCATTGTACCCAGAATCTGCATCTACAGCCCTGATCTTGGCCACAAAGTAGCCCGCATCAGCAGAATAGGGAATGTTCTCCGTGTTAACGGAACCGAGCTCGGAATAGGGCGCGAGAATCCCGGGACTGTTGTCATTCTCATCCAGGATAAAAACATTGACAGTCACGTTACTGCTGAGAGGAGGAACACCAGAGTCTGTGGCCTGAACTTTAAACTCAAACGTTTTTGTCTCTTCATAGTTAAACGACTGTAAACTGTGTATATCTCCACTATCAGAGTTTATGTTGATCATGGATGTTACTGGGCCGCTTTTCGAGCTTTCTAGTAAAGAATATGTTATCCGAGCATGATCACCTACATCAGGATCAAAAGCAGATACAGTATGAATAACAGCTCCAATCTGACTGTTCTCTTTCACATAAACATTAATGACGGGCTCTGGAAAGCGCGGCGCGTTGTCATTCACATCAGAAACGTGTACAGTAATGACACTGGTGCTAGAGAGAGGCGGAGTCCCTTCATCAGTAGCTGTGATAGTCACGTTATACTCAGACGCGCGCTCTCTGTCTAGAGGTCCATCCACCACTAGAGAATAATAATTATTGTACGAGTTCTGAACTTTAAAAGGAGCAGAGCCCTGAATGGTTAAGGTTACCTGTCCGTTTTTACCAGCATCACTATCACTTACAGTTATCATTGCAACCATTGTCTCAATCGGAGCATCTTCTTTTACATTGTTAACCAACGATGTTACGGATATTTTTGGAACATTATCGTTAATGTCAACAATTTCCAGTAGCACTTTACAAAGAGCAGCTCTAGGTTTATGCCCTTGATCTTTTGCCTGCACGCGGAGCTCCACAGCATTTTTTCTTTCGTAATCTACATCACCTTTCACAGTAATCTCGCCAGTTTCAGGATTTATTGAAAATGAATCGACATTTTTATCGTTATCGTGGTTAACTAAACCATAAACAATCTGACCATTTACACCGTCATCTGGGTCGCTGGCCTGAACTGTAAGAACAGAAGTACCGGGTGGCGAGTTTTCATTTACGCGAGCTTTATACAGCGATTTACTGAAAACAGGAATGTTGTCGTTGACATCTTCAACATTTACGATTAATTGCATTGTTCCTGATCTTGGAGGTTTTCCTCCATCTACGGCGATGAGTGTGAGCTGAACTAATGGCTGTTTTTCTCGATCTAAAGCTTTCTGCAGCACTAATTCAGCAGACACACTCTGATCTCCTCCTCTCTGAACATCCAGAGAAAAGTGTTCATTCGGACTCAGTTTGTAGCTATTTACAGAATTACTGCCCACATCTGCGTCAAACGCGCTCGGCAGAGCGAACTGCTCCCCTGGAAAAGCTGATTCTGAAATATTTAGTGTTGTCTTTGAGATACGAAATAATGGTGGATTATCGTTAATATCTTGAACGTTTATCTCAAATCTATATATATTCAAAGGCGAGTTAACAATTGCTTCTAGAGGTAAAGAACACTTCACATTCTGTTCGCATAGCTCCTCTCGGTCTATTCTCTCCTTAACTTGAAGAACACCGGTCTTTAAATTCAAATCGAAATACCTTCGGTTGGATTCCGAGACGATTTGAAATCCACGTCTTTCAATGTCCTGTAAATTCAAGTTAAAATCCTTAGCTAAATTTCCAACTGTCGTGCCTGGATTTGCCTCCTCCGTTATGGAATATACAATCTGCCCATCTGTAAAAATCCCATAGCGAAGAAAGACACTGAAAAATATCCACACGTTCAAAATATGACCCTCTGTTAAAGCCATTTTTACCAAAGCATTGCCGTGTATATTAAATCACCGAAATTTTCCCGCATGACTGTAAAACGTTTTCTGCTAAATCCAAGAGTGGACTGTTTCCGAGAACAATGGCGCACGACTAACAAAGCCCTTGTCCAGGAAGACAGAATAAGATAAATAGGAGGAGCCTCATCTTGTCAGGAATGCTCAAACAACAGGCAGATACTGACATCGCGCGGTCAAAACTGAGCATCACGTCAAGAAAGCAAAACATTGTTTTCAACCAACCAACTAAAACAGATAGATAGACAGACAGACAGACAGACAGACAGACAGACAGACAGACAGACAGACAGACAGACAGATAGATAGATAGATAGATAGATAGATAGATAGATAGATAGATAGATAGATAGATAGATAGATAGATAGATAGATAGACAGACAGACACACAGACAGACAGACAGACAGACAGACAGACAGACAGACTAAGACAGACAGACAGACAGACAGACAGACAGACAGACAGATAGACAGATAGATAGATAGATAGATAGATAGATAGATAGATAGATAGATAGATAGATAGATAGATAGATAGATAGATAGATAGAAAAAACTATTTGATATATTTTTTTCAAGTTCCAAACTATTTCAGATGAATGGCAAATAAACTAAATGTTCAAAATATCAGTGAAAGAATTACTCAAACAGCACAAAGAGACACAAAAAGCAGAACAACGGACAGGAAGCGAAGGCAAATTTATGTAGACGAAAAGGGGCTTTTAAAAAAATCAGCTAAATGTATCACCTCGTATGAAAAATGTAGAATGATTGATTGTCTGTATTGCATAATAATATGAAATCTTCAGTTCAAAGATAAAAACGCATTACATGTGTTATACGACAGGACAAATATCAGTTACCTTCGGAAACAAAGTGTTCAGCACCACGGAGAGCTCCAGTTATATCAACAATAAACAAAATAGAACAATGGAATGTCCATTATGTCTATCGTGTTTCATGTAAATTCTAAACTAAAAACTACAATACATTGTAACTATAAACAAAATATGAAATAATCAAGACAACGAAGAGAATGCCAATTAGATATGTAGCTCAAAATCGTAAGACTCAATTAACCAATAAAACAAAATATGTAATCTCTTAACTTACCTTCTCTTTATTAGGAAGTGTTTGTGTTCTGGTAAAAGTGTCTCCTCCATTAATACTGATCAGTTCTGCATCTGTAGGCGGAAATGGCGCAGGGAAAACCACTACGTCACTCTTCAGTGTGTCGGAGCTAAAACACACGTCATACTGCTGAGCAGATTTGGAGTAAGACCAGCTCCCGTCAGGGTGAGTGGTGATCATCGGGGCGCTGTACCTGCTCAAACTGCTGTCTGTCCTGTGGCATTTTACAGCTATCAAACTGATGAGACTCAGGAAGAAGATGACGGACACGCACACAATGGCGATTAGCAAATACAGATTTAAATCCGAGAAACTCTCCTCCTTTATCGGCGCGTGTCTGAATGGAGTCTTGACATCACCTGCGCTTTCAACAACCACAACATCAATAGACACAGTCGCTGACAGTGAGGGCTCTCCGTTATCACAAACCAAAATGACCAGCGGGTGAGTTTTCAGGTCATTGTCACTCATTCTCCTCTTAGTCCTGATCTCCCCGCTGCTGGTTCCGACTCGGAACAGATTGTTTCCTTTGGGTTCAGAGATGTGGTAAGACAGCAGCGCATTGTACCCAGAATCTGCATCTACAGCCCTGATCTTGGCCACAAAGTAGCCCGCATCAGCAGAATAGGGAATGTTCTCCGTGTTAACGGAACCGAGCTCGGAATAGGGCGCGAGAATCCCGGGACTGTTGTCATTCTCATCCAGGATAAAAACATTGACAGTCACGTTACTGCTGAGCGGAGGAACACCAGAGTCTGTGGCCTGAACTTTAAACTCAAACGTTTTTGTCTCTTCATAGTTAAACGACTGTAAACTGTGTATATCTCCACTATCAGAGTTTATGTTGATCATGGATGTTACTGGGCCGCTTTTCGATCTTTCTAGTAACGAATATGTTATCCGAGCATGATCACCTACATCAGGATCAAAAGCAGATACTGTATGAATAACAGCTCCAATCTGACTGTTCTCTTTCACATAAACATTAATGACGGGCTCTGGAAAGCGCGGCGCGTTGTCATTCACATCAGAAACGTGTACAGTAATGACACTGGTGCTAGAGAGAGGCGGAGTCCCTTCATCAGTAGCTGTGATAGTCACGTTATACTCAGACGCGCGCTCTCTGTCCAGCGGACCGTCTACAACCAGAGAATATTTATTCTTATAAGTATTCTGTATACGAAAAGGTGCAGAATCGCATATCTTAAGAACAACTGCACCGTTTTTTCCCGCATCTTCGTCTTTCACGGTGATCAGTCCCACCATTGTACCAGCAGCAGCGTCCTCTCTCACTGTTTCAGCAAGAGATGTTACAGAAATTTCAGGTACATTATCATTAACATCAACAATTTCAACTAAAACTTTACAATGAGCAGCCCTTGGTTTCTGGCCTTTATCTTTTGCTTGGACACGAATTTCTACGGCATTGCTTGCTTCGTAATCAATATTCCCTTTAACTGAGATTACGCCACTGACGGAATCAATGGTAAAGGCGTTCACTATACTGTCATCATCATGGCTTATAAATGAATATAATATTTCTCCATTTAAACTCTCGTCTGCGTCAGTAGCATGGACCGTGACAACAGAGGTGCCGGGTGGAGCATTTTCCATAATTCGTGTTTTGTAAAGAGATGTACTAAATACAGGAATATTATCATTCACATCCTCAACATTTATAATAATTTGCGATGTTCCTGATTTGGGAGGTTTTCCTCCATCTATAGCGGTCAGTACGAGCTGGATAAAAGGCTGTTTCTCTCGGTCTAAAGCTTTCTGCAGCACTAATTCAGCCGACACACTCTGTTCTCCTCCGCTCTGAACATCCAGAGAAAAATGTTCATTCGGACTGAGCTTGTAGCTCTTCACCGAATTACTGCCCACATCCGCGTCAAACGCACTTGGTAATGTAAATCTCTCACCCGGGAAGGCTGATTCTACAATATTTAGTTCTGTCTTTGGTGACTTAAAAGTAGGAATATTATCGTTTATGTCTAAAACATTCACCTCAAGTCGATACATGTTTAAGGGCGAGTTAACAATAGCTTCTAATTCCAAAGAGCATTTGCTGCTCCTTCCGCATAACTGTTCCCGGTCTATTCTCTCTTTGACGAGAAGAACGCCGCTTTTTAAATTAACATTGAAATACCTTTTGTTTGGGCCTGAAACAATCTGAAACCCACGATGCTCTAATTCCTGAAGATTAAGGTTAAAATCCTTTGCTATATTTCCCACTGTGGTTCCCGGATCAGCCTCCTCCGATACCGAATACACAATCTGCCCATCGGTTATATTACAAATTGAAAACGTTGCAATATAAAAATACATCCACCATTTAAATCCGTGTTTCGGCATTTTAAAAATTCCTTCAACAAATCAGTCTCATCCATTCGGTAATATAACCAAACAACGCCGTTATTCCTCACAGCTAGTGTAATAACAGAGACAGTAATGTGGCCTTTCACGAACAAAAGCCCCACGTGATAAACTGAACCCTCCCTTACTGAGGAGGAGCTTTGCATAGCTGGGGTAAAATAAAATCCCGGTCTCTAACGACACCGCGCGGACAAATAGAGGCTTAGATAATTCAACTAAGAAGGGACCCAATGGCTTTCCAATCACAATAGAAGAATTTCAAACTATTTATTTGTATTATTGAACAAAGTAATTAGTGGATCATTAAAATCCACACACACGCACGCACACAAACACAAACTTAACTGTATACCGTTTTATGTTTGTAAGTTTTGTGAATTCACTCTGCATTTAAGTAAAATTAAAACAAGGGAAAATTAAGATTCTTTACATTAAAAATGCTATACTAAAAGTGCCAAAATATAGATTTTTCTATCGCTCCTATTTATTTTTTATTTTTGTATGTGTGTTTCTTCTGTATTGCATCATATAAATATTGTGAATCTCACAACAAGAAAAAATCAGGCCTTGTGATCGGAGGTGACTAAATCTGCTTTCTTGTTGTTTGGGCGCCAGGTGTTCAGTAACTTAAACAGCTCCAAATACATATTAAGAATAAACACACTGTAAAATAATGCAATTTCCACTGTGCAAATAAGAAATTAAAAAACAAATCTGTATATGCACTATTGAGGAATAATTACAATGCTTCGTAACAACAAGCAAAACAATACATGACCAAAACAATAGACAGGACAGTAGTTAGATATGTAGCTCGAAACGAAGCAAAGACTAAATTCGCCACAATTTATACATGGCAATATAGGATGAAAAAACAGTGGATTTTTATGTTTGCATTTCAGCACCACGGACAGAGGGCATTAGCGCAAAACACGATAGAACTACATTCTATTCTACATTCTAAGAGAATAATGTGTTTTCCTCACTTTCAATAAAAACATCTTACCTTTTCATTATTAGGAAGTGTTTGTGTTCTTGTAAAAGTGTCTCCTCCATTAATACTGATCAGTTCTGCATCTGCAGGCGGAAATGGCGCAGGGAAAACCACTACGTCACTCTTCAGTGTGTCGGAGCTAAAACACACGTCATACTGCTGAGCAGATTTGGAGTAAGACCAGCTCCCGTCAGGGTGAGTGGTGATCATCGGGGCGCTGTACCTGCTCAAACTGCTGTCTGTCCTGTGGCATTTTACAGCTATCAAACTGATGAGACTCAGGAAAAAGATGACGGACACGCACACAATGGCGATCAGCAAATACAGATTTAAATCCGAGAAACTCTCCTCCTTTATCGGCGCATGTCTGAATGGAGTCTTGACATCACCTGCGCTTTCAACAACCACAACATCAATAGACACAGTCGCAGACAGTGAGGGCTCTCCGTTATCACAAACCAAAATGACCAGCGGGTGAGTTTTCAGGTCATTGTCACTCATTCTCCTCTTAGTCCTGATCTCCCCGCTGCTGGTTCCGACTCGGAACAGATTGTTTCCTTTGGGTTCAGAGATGTGGTAAGACAGCAGCGCATTGTACCCAGAATCTGCATCTACAGCCCTGATCTTGGCCACAAAGTAGCCCGCATCAGCAGAATAGGGAATGTTCTCCGTGTTAACGGAACCGAGCTCGGAATAGGGCGCGAGAATCCCGGGACTGTTGTCATTCTCATCCAGGATAAAAACATTGACAGTCACGTTACTGCTGAGAGGAGGAACACCAGAGTCTGTGGCCTGAACTTTGAACTCAAATGTTTTTGTCTCCTCATAGTTAAACGACTGTAAACTGTGTATATCTCCACTATCAGAGTTTATGTTGATCATGGATGTTACTGGGCCGCTTTTCGATCTTTCTAGTAAAGAATATGTTATCCGAGCATTATCACCTACATCAGGATCAAAAGCAGATACTGTATGAATAACAGCTCCAATCTGACTGTTCTCTTTCACATAAACATTAATGACGGGCTCTGGAAAGCGCGGCGCGTTGTCATTCACATCAGAAACGTGTACAGTAATGACACTGGTGCTAGAGAGAGGCGGAGTCCCTTCATCAGTAGCTGTGATAGTCACGTTATACTCAGACGCGCGCTCTCTGTCTAGAGGTCCATTAACAACTAAAGTATAATAATTCTTGTACGAGTTCTGAACTTTAAAAGGAGCAGAGCCCTGAATGGTTAAGGTTACCTGTCCGTTTTTACCAGCATCACTATCACTTACAGTTATCATTGCAACCATTGTCTCAATCGGAGCATCTTCTTTAACAGTGTTCACTAAAGACGTCACAGATATCTCTGGTATGTTGTCATTGACATCCACAACCTCGACCAGTACTTTACAGTGTGCTCCTCTCGGGTTATTACTTTTATCTTTTGCTTGTACTCGAAGTTCAATTGCATTCTTCTGTTCATAGTCTATATCATTGTTTACAGTAATTTCACCCGTTTCTGGATTTATCAAAAATGCATCTACATTTTTATCATTGTTGTGCTTGACAATTGCATACATTATTTCACCGTTTACGCCCTCATCTAAATCAACAGCTTGAACCGTTATCACATGAGTACCAGGCGCTGCATTCTCAGTAATTTTAGTTTTATACAAAGACTTACTGAAAACAGGAATATTATCATTAACATCCATAACGTTAACTATAATTTCTGTTGTACCAGATTTTGGAGGTTTTCCTCCGTCTACAGCGGTAAGTGTAAGACAAATTACGGCTTGTTTTTCTCGATCTAAAGCTTTCTGCAAAACTAATTCAGCAGACACGCTCTGATCTCCACCGCCCTGTACATCCAGAGAGAAGTGTTCATTTGGGCTCAGCTTGTAGCCCTTTAAGGAGTTACTTCCCACATCTGCGTCAAACGCGCTCTGCAATGGAAACCTCTCTCCTGAAATAGTTGATTCGGTAATATTCAGATGTGTTACTGATGTCTGAAATGCTGGTGCATTGTCATTAATGTCAACAACATTTATTTCAAATCGGTAAATATTCAACGGTGAGCTAATCATGGCTTCTAAAGGCAGAGAACATCTAATATTCTGCTCGCAAATCTCTTCTCGATCAATTCTCTCTCTGACATGGAGAATTCCAGTTTTAGTATTAACATCGAAATACCTCTTGTTCGGTCCTGGAACAATATGAAACCCTCGAACCTCAAGGTCCTGAACATTCAGATTAAAATCCTTCACCAAATTCCCAACTGTAGTGCCTGTGTTTGCTTCCTCCGACACTGAATACACCAGCTGTCCGCCCGCTATATTCCAAAGCCAACACAGAAAGTACACAGAAATCCAAACCCGAAATATTGATTGCCCTTTGGATGTCATTGTCTCTAAATCTTCCGAATTTGCCAAAATCATAAAAATCCGACAGCATAGTAGCTGAGGATATGTTCAAACGAAACCACGCACTACAGTAGCTTCTACACACAATGGCGAATTCTGAACAAAGCCTCTCTGCTCCGGAAGCTACAAAATGAGGCGGAGCTGAGTGGAGTCAGGAATATTCTCCTGTAAACTGAAAGACTAGTGACATCGTGCGGACATCTGCAAACTCCACCGTTTCTAAATAAAATATTTTGATATCTTTAAGCCTTCGGTTATAGCAGCATAAAATTAAAATACATTTCATAATGCTTAGAATGAAGTAAGTGTCCAGATCATACAGGCTATAATCAGAAGAGTGGCATTAAACTCACACTTAACAAGCCAATTTAATAACTAGAAAAAAAGTACAGGACAGGTTAAGAGGACCTGAAACTGACTTGTAGTACTTCTTTTAGTGCAGGGTTCGTAAAACTTTTTTGTTTGTTTGTTTGATTGTCTGTTTTGATTTGTTTTTTGGTCAGACAAACACCTTTGGCTTAAATTATTTACTTAAAGTCACAGGGGGTATTTTAAGCAAATATTTCAATAATTTAATGGCACTTTTTTTTTTTGCATGTCTGTTTCAAAAACATTTATTTTTTAACAGTTTTAAAGTTTTATCAGAATTAGCTTACACAAATATTCTTATTAGAGACATAAAATGGCATGAAAATTTCATCACGATTATATAGCAACCAAAATGATCAGCGTTATCAATATTATCACAGTATTGTTAAACTGTGCTGGAAATGTTCAAGAAGTACTCAGACACACAGAGAGAAATTAAGTTGAAAACCAACAGATTTTTAACAAATCAAAAATATTGGTTGGGTGACTTACAGCATAACATATCTAGTAACATGTATCACATGTTTAAGTAAAGTTTTGACAAAAGTTTTATTAATTGATAAACCTCACATTTCAGGCTTTAATAAAAAAAAATTTCAAGAAAAAGACAAGTCAAAATGATACATTATCGAAATGTTATATGTTTCATTAACAATTCTACATATAGGCTACTTTATTATTATAGCATTAACATTTTTAGAAGGCACATTAGTTTTTCCATCTACCAACTAAGATTTACAACAAAATTTTGGTACAGGTTTCGCATTGGTCTGAACAAAACATCAGACAGACTGAATAAAAGCTTAAATCCACTGTCTGGCAGCAGGTGCTTATGGAACAGCGAAAATAGAACTATTTCCACGGTAACCTCTGTAAACAAGCAGCGCTTGCGATCATAATAATACTTTATTACACATTTCAGCCTTATATTTTATATTAATTTTTTTATTTTTTTTTATTTTATAATTTACTTCTAATTGTATTAATTAATAGCTTTTCATCAACTCACGAACCCCCTGAAGGAACAGTAGATAAGAACATATGCGTTTTCAGCACCGTGGGCAGAGTATGTTGGTGCAAAAGAAGATATTGCAGTTAAAACCTTCGTGCAACGAGAGTAGATTTAGGGAGAAATAAGGTGAAACTGATTCTTATTTCCCCTCAAACCTGATATAAAATCACCCGAGCTAGCAATACAGAGCATGAAAATTCAAAGTAGAAACACCAGCTCTAATTCAAGCTTTTTTCTCACGTGTAATACAAAACTCTTACCTTTTCTTTATTAGGAAGTGTTTGTGTGCTGGTAAAAGTGTCTCCTCCATTAATACTGATCAGTTCTGCATCTGCAGGCGGAAATGGCGCAGGGAAAACCACTACGTCACTCTTAAGTGTGTCGGAGCTAAAACACACGTCATACTGCTGAGCAGATTTGGAGTAAGACCAGCTCCCGTCAGGGTGAGTGGTGATCATCGGGGCGCTGTACCTGCTCAAACTGCTGTCTGTCCTGTGGCATTTTACAGCTATCAAACTGATGAGACTCAGGAAGAAGATGACGGACACGCACACAATGGCGATCAGCAAATACAGATTTAAATCCGAGAAACTCTCCTCCTTTATCGGCGCGTGTCTGAATGGAGTCTTGACATCACCTGCGCTTTCAACAACCACAACATCAATAGACACAGTCGCTGACAGTGAGGGCTCTCCGTTATCACAAACCAAAATGACCAGCGGGTGAGTTTTCAGGTCATTGTCACTCAATCTCCTCTTAGTCCTGATCTCCCCGCTGCTGGTTCCGATTCGGAACAGATTGTTTCCTTTGGGTTCAGAGATGTGGTAAGACAGCAGCGCATTGTACCCAGAATCTGCATCTACAGCCCTGATCTTGGCCACAAAGTAGCCCGCATCAGCAGAATAGGGAATGTTCTCCGTGTTAACGGAACCGAGCTCGGAATAGGGCGCGAGAATCCCGGGACTGTTGTCATTCTCATCCAGGATAAAAACATTGACAGTCACGTTACTGCTGAGAGGAGGAACACCAGAGTCTGTGGCCTGAACTTTGAACTCAAATGTTTTTGTCTCCTCATAGTTAAACGACTGTAAACTATGTATGTCTCCACTATCAGAGTTTATGTTGATCATGGATGTTACTGGGCCGCTTTTCGAGCTTTCTAGTAAAGAATATGTTATCCGAGCATTATCACCTACATCAGGATCAAAAGCAGATACTGTATGAATAACAGCTCCAATCTGACTGTTCTCTTTCACATAAACATTAATGATGGGCTCTGGAAAGCGCGGCGCGTTGTCATTCACATCAGAAACGTGTACAGTAATGACACTGGTGCTAGAGAGAGGCGGAGTCCCTTCATCAGTAGCTGTGATAGTCACGTTATACTCAGACGCGCGCTCTCTGTCTAGAGGTCCATTAACAACTAAAGTATAATAATTCTTGTACGAGTTCTGAACTTTAAAAGGAGCAGAGCCCTGAATGGTTAAGGTTATCTGTCCGTTTTTACCAGCATCACTATCACTTACAGTTATCATTCCAACCATTGTCTCAATCGGAGCATCTTCTTTAACAGTGTTCACTAAAGACGTCACAGATATCTCTGGTATGTTGTCATTGACATCCACAACCTCGACCAGTACTTTACAGTGTGCAGCCCTCGGGTTATAACCTCTATCTTTTGCTTGTATTCGGAGTTCTATTGCATTACTCTGCTCATAATCAACGTCTTTTTGCACAGTAATTTCACCTGTTTCAGGATTTATCGAAAATGCATTTACATTTTTGTCATTGTCGTGGTTGACAACTGCATAAATTATTTCACCGTTCACACCCTCATCTAAATCAACAGCTTGAACAGTTATAACGTGAGTACCAGGCGCAGTATTCTCATTGATTCGAGCTTTGTACAAAGACTTACTGAAAACGGGAATATTATCGTTAATATCCACAACATTAACAACAATCTGCATTGTACCGGATTTAGGTGGTTTTCCTCCGTCTACAGCGGTCAGTCTTAATTGGATAACAGGCTGTTTCTCTCGATCTAAAGCTTTCTGTAGCACCAATTCAGCAGATACACTCTGCTCTCCTCCGCTTTGAACATCCAGAGAAAAGTGATCATTGGGACTCAGTTTGTAGTCCTTTACCGAATTAACTCCAACATCAGCATCAAAAGCTCTGTTTAACGGAAACCTCTCCCCCGGAAAAGCTGATTCACTGACATTCAAATTTGTTATTGATGTCCGAAATGCTGGGGAATTATCATTAATGTCAATAACATTTATTTCAAATCGGTAAATATTCAACGGTGAGCTAATCATGGCTTCTAAAGGCAGGGAACATTTAATGTTCTGCTCGCAAATCTCTTCTCGATCAATTCTCTCTCTGACATGGAGAATTCCAGTTTTAGTATTAACATCGAAATACCTCTTGTTCGGTCCTGGAACAATATGAAACCCTCGAACCTCAAGGTCCTGAACATTCAGATTAAAATCCTTCACCAAATTCCCAACTGTAGTGCCTGTGTTTGCTTCCTCCGACACTGAATACACCAGCTGTCCGCCCGCTATATTCCAAAGCCAACACAGAAAGTACACAGAAATCCAAACCCGAAATATTGATTGCCCTTTGGATGCCATTGTCTCTAAATCTTCCGAATTTGCCAAAATCATAAAAATCCGACAGCATAGTAGCTGAGGATATGTTCAAACGAAACCACGCACTACAGTAGCTTCTACACACAATGGCGAATTCTGAACAAAGCCTCTCTGCTCCGGAAGCTACAAAATGAGGCGGAGCTGAGTGGAGTCAGGAATATTCTCCTGTAAACTGAAAGACTAGTGACATCGTGCGGACATCTGCAAACTCCACCGTTTCTAAATAAAATATTTTGATAGGATTAATATTTCGGTTATATGAGCATAAAATTAAAATATATTTGATAATGCCTAGAATGAAGGAAGTGTCCACATACTGGCTATTTAATCATAATAGTGGTATTGAATTCACACACTTAACAAGCCAATTTAATAACTGAAAAAAAGATAAAAAGTACAAGACAGGTTAAGAAGACCTGAAACGGCCTTATATTGTTTCTTTTGCAGGGGTTGTCAAACTTTTTTGCCAGCCGAACGCCTTTGGCTTAAATTATTTATTTAAAGAAGCCCCTGTGATTTTAAGTAAATATTTCAATAACTTAAAGGCGCATTTTTTTGCATGTCTATTTCAAAAATATTTATTTTTTTAACCGCTTTAATTTTTTTATCAGAATTAGTTTACATAGCTACATTAGAGACATAAAATGGCATGAAAATTTCATCACGATTATAGTAACCAAAATGATCAGAGTTATCAATATTATCACTGTATTGTTAAAATGTGCTGGAAATGTTCAAGTACTCATGGACACAGAAATTTAGTTGAAAACCAACAGATATTCAACAAATAAAAATATTTTGGTTTGGTGACTTGCAGCATAGCGTTATCTGCTAAAATGTATCACGTGTTCAAATAAAACTTTGACAAAAAAGGTTTTATAAAATGGTAAATCTCACATTTCAGGCTTAAACCTTTTCTTTTTTTTCAAGAAAATTATGAGTCAAAATTATATATTATAGGGATTTTATCTGCTTCATAAAGAATCCTACATACTCTATTATTATAGTGTTGAAATGTTTAGAGTGCACATTAGTTTGTTTTTCATCTACCAATTAAGAGTTACAACAACAACAAAAAACTTTTAGTCCAAAACAACAAAACAAAACATCAGACAGACTGAATAAAAGCTTAAAATCCACTATTTGACAGCAGGTGCTTATGGAACAGCATAAATAGAGCTGTTTTCACGGCAACCTCTGTAAACAAAGCAGCGCCTCATTGACGCTGCTTTATACACATTCCAACCCTATATTTTTTATTTCAAAATCATTTGTTTATTTAAATTGTATTTAAATAATTATATATTTTTTAATTAATAGCTGTTCATCAACTCAAGAACCCCCTGAAAGAAAAGTAGATTAGAACAGATGCGTTTTCAGCACCATGGACAGAGTATGTAAGTGCAAAAGAAAATAATGCAGTTTAAACCTTCGCGCAACTAGAGTAGATTAATTTAGGGAGAAATAAGGTAAAACTGATTTATATTTCCTATCAAACCTGATATAAAATCACCTGAATCAGCAATATAGAACACGAAAAATTCAAAGTAGAAACAGAAGCTCTAATTAAAGCGCTTTCGTGTAATATAAATCTCTTACCTTTTCTTTATTAGGAAGTGTTTGTGTGCTGGTAAAAGTGTCTCCTCCATTAATACTGATCAGTTCTGCATCTGTAGGCGGAAATGGCGCAGGGAAAACCACTACGTCACTCTTAAGTGTGTCGGAGCTAAAACACACGTCATACTGCTGAGCAGATTTGGAGTAAGACCAGCTCCCGTCAGGGTGAGTGGTGATCATCGGGGCGCTGTACCTGCTCAAACTGCTGTCTGTCCTGTGGCATTTTACAGCTATCAAACTGATGAGACTCATGAAGAAGATGACGGACACGCACACAATGGCGATCAGCAAATACAGATTTAAATCCGAGAAACTCTCCTCCTTTATCGGCGCGTGTCTGAATGGAGTCTTGACATCATCTGCGCTTTCAACAACCACAACATCAATAGACACAGTCGCTGACAGTGAGGGCTCTCCGTTATCACAAACCAAAATGACCAGCGGGTGAGTTTTCAGGTCATTGTCACTCATTCTCCTCTTAGTCCTGATCTCCCCGCTGCTGGTTCCGATTCGGAACAGATTGTTTCCTTTGGGTTCAGAGATGTGGTAAGACAGCAGCGCATTGTACCCAGAATCTGCATCTACAGCCCTGATCTTGGCCACAAAGTAGCCCGCATCAGCAGAATAGGGAATGTTCTCTGTGTTAACGGAACCGAGCTCGGAATAGGGCGCGAGAATCCCGGGACTGTTGTCATTCTCATCCAGGATAAAAACATTGACAGTCACGTTACTGCTGAGAGGAGGAACACCAGAGTCTGTGGCCTGAACTTTAAACTCAAACGTTTTTGTCTCTTCATAGTTAAACGACTGTAAACTGTGTATATCTCCACTATCAGAGTTTATGTTGATCATGGATGTTACTGGGCCGCTTTTCGAGCTTTCTAGTAAAGAATATGTTATCCGAGCATGATCACCTACATCAGGATCAAAAGCAGATACTGTATGAATAACAGCTCCAATCTGACTGTTCTCTTTCACATAAACATTAATGACGGGCTCTGGAAAGCGCGGCGCGTTGTCATTCACATCAGAAACGTGTACAGTAATGACACTGGTGCTAGAGAGAGGCGGAGTCCCTTCATCAGTAGCTGTGATAGTCACGTTATACTCAGACGCGCGCTCTCTGTCTAGAGGTCCATCCACCACTAGAGAATAATAATTATTGTACGAGTTCTGAACTTTAAAAGGAGCAGAGCCCTGAATGGTTAAGGTTACCTGTCCGTTTTTACCAGCATCACTATCACTTACAGTTATCATTGCAACCATTGTCTCAATCGGAGCATCTTCTTTTACATTGTTAACCAACGATGTTACGGATATTTTTGGAACATTATCGTTAATGTCAACAATTTCCAGTAGCACTTTACAAAGAGCAGCTCTAGGTTTATGCCCTTGATCTTTTGCCTGCACGCGGAGCTCCACAGCATTTTTTCTTTCGTAATCTACATCACCTTTCACAGTAATCTCGCCAGTTTCAGGATTTATTGAAAATGAATCGACATTTTTATCGTTATCGTGGTTAACTAAACCATAAACAATCTGACCATTTACACCGTCATCTGGGTCGCTGGCCTGAACTGTAAGAACAGAAGTACCGGGTGGCGAGTTTTCATTTACGCGAGCTTTATACAGCGATTTACTGAAAACAGGAATGTTGTCGTTGACATCTTCAACATTTACGATTAATTGCATTGTTCCTGATCTTGGAGGTTTTCCTCCATCTACGGCGATGAGTGTGAGCTGAACTAATGGCTGTTTTTCTCGATCTAAAGCTTTCTGCAGCACTAATTCAGCAGACACACTCTGATCTCCTCCTCTCTGAACATCCAGAGAAAAGTGTTCATTCGGACTCAGTTTGTAGCTATTTACAGAATTACTGCCCACATCTGCGTCAAACGCGCTCGGCAGAGCGAACTGCTCCCCTGGAAAAGCTGATTCTGAAATATTTAGTGTTGTCTTTGAGATACGAAATAATGGTGGATTATCGTTAATATCTTGAACGTTTATCTCAAATCTATATATATTCAAAGGCGAGTTAACAATTGCTTCTAGAGGTAAAGAACACTTCACATTCTGTTCGCATAGCTCCTCTCGGTCTATTCTCTCCTTAACTTGAAGAACACCGGTCTTTAAATTCAAATCGAAATACCTTCGGTTGGATTCCGAGACGATTTGAAATCCACGTCTTTCAATGTCCTGTAAATTCAAGTTAAAATCCTTAGCTAAATTTCCAACTGTCGTGCCTGGATTTGCCTCCTCCGTTATGGAATATACAATCTGCCCATCTGTAAAAATCCCATAGCGAAGAAAGACACTGAAAAATATCCACACGTTCAAAATATGACCCTCTGTTAAAGCCATTTTTACCAAAGCATTGCCGTGTATATTAAATCACCGAAATTTTCCCGCATGACTGTAAAACGTTTTCTGCTAAATCCAAGAGTGGACTGTTTCCGAGAACAATGGCGCACGACTAACAAAGCCCTTGTCCAGGAAGACAGAATAAGATAAATAGGAGGAGCCTCATCTTGTCAGGAATGCTCAAACAACAGGCAGATACTGACATCGCGCGGTCAAAACTGAGCATCACGTCAAGAAAGCAAAACATTGTTTTCAACCAACCAACTAAAACAGATAGATAGACAGACAGACAGACAGACAGACAGACAGACAGACAGACAGACAGATAGATAGATAGATAGATAGATAGATAGATAGATAGATAGATAGATAGATAGATAGATAGATAGATAGATAGATAGATAGATAGATAGATAGATAGATAGATAGATAGACAGACAGACAGACTAACACAGACAGACAGACAGACAGACAGACAGACAGATAGATAGATAGATAGATAGATAGATAGATAGATAGATAGATAGATAGATAGATAGATAGATAGATAGATAGATAGATAGATAGATAGATAGATAGAAAAAACTATTTGATATATTTTTTTCAAGTTCCAAACTATTTCAGATGAATGGCAAATAAACTAAATGTTCAAAATATCAGTGAAAGAATTACTCAAACAGCACAAAGAGACACAAAAAGCAGAACAACGGACAGGAAGCGAAGGCAAATTTATGTAGACGAAAAGGGGCTTTTAAAAAAATCAGCTAAATGTATCACCTCGTACGAAAAATGTAGAATGATTGTCTGTATTGCATAATAATATGAAATCTTCAGTTCAAAGATAAAAACGCATTACATGTGTTATACGACAGGACAAATATCAGTTACCTTCGGAAACAAAGTGTTCAGCACCACGGAGAGCTCCAGTTATATCAACAATAAACAAAATAGAACAATGGAATGTCCATTATGTCTATCGTGTTTCATGTAAATTCTAAACTAAAAACTACAATACATTGTAACTATAAACAAAATATGAAATAATCAAGACAACGAAGAGAATGCCAATTAGATATGTAGCTCAAAATCGTAAGACTCAATTAACCAATAAAACAAAATATGTAATCTCTTAACTTACCTTCTCTTTATTAGGAAGTGTTTGTGTTCTGGTAAAAGTGTCTCCTCCATTAATACTGATCAGTTCTGCATCTGTAGGCGGAAATGGCGCAGGGAAAACCACTACGTCACTCTTCAGTGTGTCGGAGCTAAAACACACGTCATACTGCTGAGCAGATTTGGAGTAAGACCAGCTCCCGTCAGGGTGAGTGGTGATCATCGGGGCGCTGTACCTGCTCAAACTGCTGTCTGTCCTGTGGCATTTTACAGCTATCAAACTGATGAGACTCAGGAAGAAGATGACGGACACGCACACAATGGCGATTAGCAAATACAGATTTAAATCCGAGAAACTCTCCTCCTTTATCGGCGCGTGTCTGAATGGAGTCTTGACATCACCTGCGCTTTCAACAACCACAACATCAATAGACACAGTCGCTGACAGTGAGGGCTCTCCGTTATCACAAACCAAAATGACCAGCGGGTGAGTTTTCAGGTCATTGTCACTCATTCTCCTCTTAGTCCTGATCTCCCCGCTGCTGGTTCCGACTCGGAACAGATTGTTTCCTTTGGGTTCAGAGATGTGGTAAGACAGCAGCGCATTGTACCCAGAATCTGCATCTACAGCCCTGATCTTGGCCACAAAGTAGCCCGCATCAGCAGAATAGGGAATGTTCTCCGTGTTAACGGAACCGAGCTCGGAATAGGGCGCGAGAATCCCGGGACTGTTGTCATTCTCATCCAGGATAAAAACATTGACAGTCACGTTACTGCTGAGCGGAGGAACACCAGAGTCTGTGGCCTGAACTTTAAACTCAAACGTTTTTGTCTCTTCATAGTTAAACGACTGTAAACTGTGTATATCTCCACTATCAGAGTTTATGTTGATCATGGATGTTACTGGGCCGCTTTTCGATCTTTCTAGTAACGAATATGTTATCCGAGCATGATCACCTACATCAGGATCAAAAGCAGATACTGTATGAATAACAGCTCCAATCTGACTGTTCTCTTTCACATAAACATTAATGACGGGCTCTGGAAAGCGCGGCGCGTTGTCATTCACATCAGAAACGTGTACAGTAATGACACTGGTGCTAGAGAGAGGCGGAGTCCCTTCATCAGTAGCTGTGATAGTCACGTTATACTCAGACGCGCGCTCTCTGTCCAGCGGACCGTCTACAACCAGAGAATATTTATTCTTATAAGTATTCTGTATACGAAAAGGTGCAGAATCGCATATCTTAAGAACAACTGCACCGTTTTTTCCCGCATCTTCGTCTTTCACGGTGATCAGTCCCACCATTGTACCAGCAGCAGCGTCCTCTCTCACTGTTTCAGCAAGAGATGTTACAGAAATTTCAGGTACATTATCATTAACATCAACAATTTCAACTAAAACTTTACAATGAGCAGCCCTTGGTTTCTGGCCTTTATCTTTTGCTTGGACACGAATTTCTACGGCATTGCTTGCTTCGTAATCAATATTCCCTTTAACTGAGATTACGCCACTGACGGAATCAATGGTAAAGGCGTTCACTATACTGTCATCATCATGGCTTATAAATGAATATAATATTTCTCCATTTAAACTCTCGTCTGCGTCAGTAGCATGGACCGTGACAACAGAGGTGCCGGGTGGAGCATTTTCCATAATTCGTGTTTTGTAAAGAGATGTACTAAATACAGGAATATTATCATTCACATCCTCAACATTTATAATAATTTGCGATGTTCCTGATTTGGGAGGTTTTCCTCCATCTATAGCGGTCAGTACGAGCTGGATAAAAGGCTGTTTCTCTCGGTCTAAAGCTTTCTGCAGCACTAATTCAGCCGACACACTCTGTTCTCCTCCGCTCTGAACATCCAGAGAAAAATGTTCATTCGGACTGAGCTTGTAGCTCTTCACCGAATTACTGCCCACATCCGCGTCAAACGCACTTGGTAATGTAAATCTCTCACCCGGGAAGGCTGATTCTACAATATTTAGTTCTGTCTTTGGTGACTTAAAAGTAGGAATATTATCGTTTATGTCTAAAACATTCACCTCAAGTCGATACATGTTTAAGGGCGAGTTAACAATAGCTTCTAATTCCAAAGAGCATTTGCTGCTCCTTCCGCATAACTGTTCCCTGTCTATTCTCTCTTTGACGAGAAGAACGCCGCTTTTTAAATTAACATTGAAATACCTTTTGTTTGGGCCTGAAACAATCTGAAACCCACGATGCTCTAATTCCTGAAGATTAAGGTTAAAATCCTTTGCTATATTTCCCACTGTGGTTCCCGGATCAGCCTCCTCCGATACCGAATACACAATCTGCCCATCGGTTATATTACAAATTGAAAACGTTGCAATATAAAAATACATCCACCATTTAAATCCGTGTTTCGGCATTTTAAAAATTCCTTCAACAAATCAGTCTCATCCATTCGGTAATATAACCAAACAACGCCGTTATTCCTCACAGCTAGTGTAATAACAGAGACAGTAATGTGCCCTTTCACGAACAAAAGCCCCACGTGATAAACTGAACCCTCCCTTACTGAGGAGGAGCTTTGCATAGCTGGGGTAAAATAAAATCCCGGTCTCTAACGACACCGCGCGGACAAATAGAGGCTTAGATAATTCAACTAAGAAGGGACCCAATGGCTTTCCAATCACAATAGAAGAATTTCAAACTATTTATTTGTATTATTGAACAAAGTAATTAGTGGATCATTAAAATCCACACACACGCACGCACACAAACACAAACTTAACTGTATACCGTTTTATGTTTGTAAGTTTTGTGAATTCACTCTGCATTTAAGTAAAATTAAAACAAGGGAAAATTAAGATTCTTTACATTAAAAATGCTATACTAAAAGTGCCAAAATATAGATTTTTCTATCGCTCCTATTTATTTTTTATTTTTGTATGTGTGTTTCTTCTGTATTGCATCATATAAATATTGTGAATCTCACAACAAGAAAAAATCAGGCCTTGTGATCGGAGGTGACTAAATCTGCTTTCTTGTTGTTTGGGCGCCAGGTGTTCAGTAACTTAAACAGCTCCAAATACATATTAAGAATAAACACACTGTAAAATAATGCAATTTCCACTGTGCAAATAAGAAATTAAAAAACAAATCTGTATATGCACTATTGAGGAATAATTACAATGCTTCGTAACAACAAGCAAAACAATACATGACCAAAACAATAGACAGGACAGTAGTTAGATATGTAGCTCGAAACGAAGCAAAGACTAAATTCGCCACAATTTATACATGGCAATATAGGATGAAAAAACAGTGGATTTTTATGTTTGCATTTCAGCACCACGGACAGAGGGCATTAGCGCAAAACACGATAGAACTACATTCTATTCTACATTCTAAGATAATAATGTGTTTTCCTCACTTTCAATAAAAACATCTTACCTTTTCATTATTAGGAAGTGTTTGTGTTCTTGTAAAAGTGTCTCCTCCATTAATACTGATCAGTTCTGCATCTGCAGGCGGAAATGGCGCAGGGAAAACCACTACGTCACTCTTCAGTGTGTCGGAGCTAAAACACACGTCATACTGCTGAGCAGATTTGGAGTAAGACCAGCTCCCGTCAGGGTGAGTGGTGATCATCGGGGCGCTGTACCTGCTCAAACTGCTGTCTGTCCTGTGGCATTTTACAGCTATCAAACTGATGAGACTCAGGAAAAAGATGACGGACACGCACACAATGGCGATCAGCAAATACAGATTTAAATCCGAGAAACTCTCCTCCTTTATCGGCGCGTGTCTGAATGGAGTCTTGACATCACCTGCGCTTTCAACAACCACAACATCAATAGACACAGTCGCTGACAGTGAGGGCTCTCCGTTATCACAAACCAAAATGACCAGCGGGTGAGTTTTCAGGTCATTGTCACTCATTCTCCTCTTAGTCCTGATCTCCCCGCTGCTGGTTCCGACTCGGAACAGATTGTTTCCTTTGGGTTCAGAGATGTGGTAAGACAGCAGCGCATTGTACCCAGAATCTGCATCTACAGCCCTGATCTTGGCCACAAAGTAGCCCGCATCAGCAGAATAGGGAATGTTCTCCGTGTTAACGGAACCGAGCTCGGAATAGGGCGCGAGAATCCCGGGACTGTTGTCATTCTCATCCAGGATAAAAACATTGACAGTCACGTTACTGCTGAGAGGAGGAACACCAGAGTCTGTGGCCTGAACTTTGAACTCAAATGTTTTTGTCTCCTCATAGTTAAACGACTGTAAACTGTGTATATCTCCACTATCAGAGTTTATGTTGATCATGGATGTTACTGGGCCGCTTTTCGATCTTTCTAGTAAAGAATATGTTATCCGAGCATTATCACCTACATCAGGATCAAAAGCAGATACTGTATGAATAACAGCTCCAATCTGACTGTTCTCTTTCACATAAACATTAATGACGGGCTCTGGAAAGCGCGGCGCGTTGTCATTCACATCAGAAACGTGTACAGTAATGACACTGGTGCTAGAGAGAGGCGGAGTCCCTTCATCAGTAGCTGTGATAGTCACGTTATACTCAGACGCGCGCTCTCTGTCTAGAGGTCCATCCACCACTAGAGAGTAATAATTTTTGTAATTCGTCTCAAGTTTAAAAGGCACTTTGTTAGAGACAACACAATTAACCATACCGTTTTTGCCGCCGTCCCTGTCAATCACTGAAACTAGAGCGACAGCAGTGCCGATACTAGAGTCCTCTTTCACTGTACTGAGGAGAGACGTCACAGTTATCTCTGGCTTATTGTCGTTAATATCCAGCACCTCCACCAGGACTTTGCAGTGCGTGGACGTCGGAGGCTGTCCTTTATCACTGGCCTGTGCGCGGATCTCAAATGCATTGTTCTCCTCGAAATCTATATTGTCTTTAACTGTGATAGCACCGGTATTCGGGTCAATATCAAAAATCTGCAGAATTTTATTCTGATCTCTTTTAATTATAGAATAAACAATATTGCTATTAGCTCCTTCATCCAGGTCTGTCGCATTTAACACCACAATTGTCGTTCCAATAGCCACATTTTCAAAAACGGTTGTTTTATACAACGGCTTACTGAAAGCAGGAGCATTATCATTAATATCTAAAACTTTAATTATTATAAGAGATGTTCCTGTTTTAGAGGGTGTTCCTCCGTCTACAGCGGTCAATGTGAGCTGTATAACAGGCTGTTTCTCTCGATCTAAAGATTTCTGCAGCACTAATTCAGCAGACACACTCTGATCTTCTTTGTGCACCGCTAAAGAAAAATACTCGTTCGAGCTAAGCTTATAAGTATTTACTGAATTTTTTCCAACATCTGCGTCTGTAGCGTGATGGAGAGGAAACCTAACACCAGACAGTGTGTTCTCCGCAATGTCTAGGGTTTGTGATTTCTCGCTGAAAGACGGAGAATTGTCGTTTACATCCAGAATATTAATTTCTATTTGATAAAGCTTCAGTGGATTGTTGATAACCGCTTCTACACTAAGAGTACATTTATGTGCTTTGGCACAAAGCTCTTCTCTATCTATTCTTTCGCTTACAAACAGAATTCCAGTTTTTAGATTTACCTCGAAATATTTTTTCTTGGATCCCGTGACAATCTGAAACATGCGCGACTCCAGTTCTTGAACATTAAGGTTTAGATCCTTAGCGATATTTCCCACTGATGTTCCCGGATTCACCTCCTCTGGAACAGAATAAGAGAGCTGCCCTGATACCGCGTCCCAACAACACTCTAAAACAGCGAGCACAATACAGGCCACAATAGATTTCCTTCTGTACGGCGAGAACATTATTACATCCAGTGAATCCCGTGCAATGCTCCACGAAATAACAGACGATATTCTGAGTTCATCAATGCGAATAAAGAAATATTAGACAATAATCCATTTTAGGACGAGAAAACACAAGGCCTTCGTACACTCTCTTATGCATCCAGTCTCTCTGAAACAAAGCCCTGTGAAATCTCCTCCCCACTAAAACCGGGAGGGGCTTCCAGACCCGGTACACAGTTCGGGATTCAACGGACTATAGTGACACCACGCGGAATTATGAATAACTATCCATAAAAAACCCTAAAATACCACAAACAGATCATCATATACGATTGCAGTGATTTGTAATTTTAACTACTGTAAGAAAAGATTCAGATTTTTCGGTGTGTCCAATATATGTGGAGATATGGGAGCATTTTCGTAATCAAAATATAAATTATTTTGCATTTGAATGTTCTGTATTCATCTTTCACATCAAGATATATTTTTAAATTATTTTCACCAGAGTTCATTATGAGCAACTTGCTGTTCTTTAATATCCAATTTCCTTAGATTACTACAAGGATGATTTTACATAACTAAACCATAAAACTAATACATACCTGTAATACTTAAAATTAAGCATATTACAATTAATCATTTGTACAGAATCATTATAATTTCCAAATTTAAGCAAGTTAAAAACTACAGCTATTTTCTAAAAAGATACAAATAAATAAATGTTACAGTTAATATTAGATAAAGAGAAGCAGACGTATTATGTTCATATGTATATAAAAAAGGCACGACTAGTTCAGAACCATGGAGAGCTCCACCAAAGAGCAAACATTCAGTTTTTAATATATCTCGATACATTAATCGATTACTACAAGTCTGTCTGCTTAGGAAAAAATACTTAAGCCACTTTTAACATTTTAGTTAGAACTGAGTCTTTTTTTTCAGCTAGAGCACAGGTAAACACTAGAAGTCTCATTAAGTGCCACAAAACGAAAACAAACAGTTGAAATGGAAATCATTCAGTCTCTTACCTTCTCTTTATTAGGAAGTGTTTGTGTGCTGGTAAAAGTGTCTCCTCCATTAATACTGATCAGTTCTGCATCTGCAGACGGAAATGGCGCAGGGAAAACCACTACGTCACTCTTCAGTGTGTCGGAGCTAAAACACACGTCATACTGCTGAGCAGATTTGGAGTAAGACCAGCTCCCGTCAGGGTGAGTGGTGATCATCGGGGCGCTGTACCTGCTCAAACTGCTGTCTGTCCTGTGGCATTTTACAGCTATCAAACTGATGAGACTCAGGAAGAAGATGACGGACACGCACACAATGGCGATCAGCAAATACAGATTTAAATCCGAGAAACTCTCCTCCTTTATCGGCGCGTGTCTGAATGGAGTCTTGACGTCACCTGCGCTTTCAACAACCACAACATCAATAGACACAGTCGCTGACAGTGAGGGCTCTCCGTTATCACAAACCAAAATGACCAGCGGGTGAGTTTTCAGGTCATTGTCACTCATTCTCCTCTTAGTCCTGATCTCCCCGCTGCTGGTTCCGATTCGGAACAGATTGTTTCCTTTGGGTTCAGAGATGTGGTAAGACAGCAGCGCATTGTACCCAAAATCTGCATCTACAGCCCTGATCTTGGCCACAAAGTAGCCCGCATCAGCAGAATAGGGAATGTTCTCTGTGTTAACGGAACCGAGCTCGGAATAGGGCGCGAGAATCCCGGGACTGTTGTCATTCTCATCCAGGATAAAAACATTGACAGTCACGTTACTGCTGAGCGGAGGAACACCAGAGTCTGTGGCCTGAACTTTGAACTCAAATGTTTTTGTCTCCTCATAGTTAAACGACTGTAAACTGTGCATGTCTCCACTATCAGAGTTTATGTTGATCATGGATGTTACTGGGCCGCTTTTCGAGCTTTCTAGTAAAGAATATGTTATCCGAGCATGATCACCTACATCAGGATCAAAAGCAGATACTGTATGAATAACAGCTCCAATCTGACTGTTCTCTTTCACATAAACATTAATGACGGGCTCTGGAAAGCGCGGCGCGTTGTCATTCACATCAGAAACGTGTACAGTAATGACACTGGTGCTAGAGAGAGGCGGAGTCCCTTCATCAGTAGCTGTGATAGTCACGTTATACTCAGACGCGCGCTCTCTGTCTAGAGGTCCATCCACCACTAGAGAGTAATAATTTTTGTAATTCGTCTCAAGTTTAAAAGGCACTTTGTTTGAGACAACACAATTAACCATACCATTTTTGCCGCCGTCCCTATCAATCACTGAAACTAGAGCGACAGCAGTGCCGATACTAGAGTCCTCTTTCACTGTACTGAGGAGAGACGTCACAGTTATTTCTGGCTTATTGTCGTTAATATCCAGCACCTCCACCAGGACTTTGCAGTGCGTGGACATCGGAGGCTGTCCATTATCACTAGCCTGTGCGCGGATCTCAAATGCATTGTTCTCCTCGAAATCTATATTGCCTTTAACTGTGATAACACCGGTATCCGGGTCAATTTGAAAATTGTCTAAAATGTGATCTTGATCTGTCTCTCTAAGTGAGTAAACGATCTCACTATTTGTTCCCTCATCTTTGTCTGTTGCGTTTATAATTATTACAGTGGTACCAATTGACACGTTTTCAACAAGACTAGCTTTATACAAGGGGCGACTAAATTCAGGAGCGTTATCATTATTATCTAAAACTCTAATAACTATCTGAGACGTGCCTGATCTTGGTGGATTTCCTCCATCTCCAGCTGTAAGCGTGAGCTGTATAACAGGCTGTTTCTCTCGATCTAACGCTTTTTGCAGAACTAGCTCAGCAGAGACACTCTGCTCTCCTCCTTTGTGCACAGCTAAAGAAAAATACTCATTTTGGCTTAATTTATATGTGCTCACAGTATTTTTTCCTACATCCGCATCAGACGCATAAGAAAGAGGAAATTTTACGCCTGGTGAAGTGTTCTCGGCGACGTCTAAATACTGAGCTTTAGCACTAAAAGATGGGGCATTGTCGTTTACATCCAGAATATTAATTTCTATTTGATAAAGCTTCAGTGGATTGTTGATAACCGCTTCTACACTAAGAGTACATTTATGTGCTTTGGCACAAAGCTCTTCTCTATCTATTCTTTCGCTTACAAACAGAATTCCAGTTTTTAGATTTACCTCGAAATATTTTTTCTTGGATCCCGTGACAATCTGAAACATGCGCGACTCCAGTTCTTGAACATTAAGGTTTAGATCCTTAGCGATATTTCCCACTGATGTTCCCGGATTCACCTCCTCTGAAACAGAATAAGAGAGCTGCCCTGATACCGCGTCCCAACAACACTCTAAAACAGCGAGCACAATACAGGCCACAATAGATTTCCTTCTGTACGGCGAGAACATTATTACATCCAGTGAATCCCGTGCAATGCTCCACGAAATAACAGACGATATTCCGAGTTCATCAATGCGAATAAAGAAATATTAGACAATAATCCATTTTAGGACGAGAAAACACAAGGCCTTCGTACACTCTCTTATGCATCCAGTCTCTCTGAAACAAAGCCCTGTGAAATCTCCTCCCCACTAAAACCGGGAGGGGCTTCCAGACCCGGTACACAGTTCGGGATTCAACGGACTATAGTGACACCACGCGGAATTATGAATAAATATCCATAAAAACCCTGAAAATGACCACAAACAGATCATCATATACGATTGCAGTTATTTGTCATTTTTTAAATAATACTATAATAAAATATTTATATTTTTGTGTGTGTGTTTGTGTGTCCAGTAAGGGAATATGGGGGCATTTTCGTCATCAAAACAAACTATTTTGCATTTGCATATTCTGTTTTCATCTTTCATATGAAGATATATTTTTAAAAGCCTTAACTAGATTTCACTACGAATAAAATGAAGTTATATCAAATTCACTAATATTTCTACAAGGATGACTAACTAAATAATTAAACAAATTAATAATAAAAAATATGCGTATTACAACAATTCAGTTGTACAGCATCGCTATCATTTCACAAGCAAGCAAGTAAAAAAAAAAAAAAATGTTATAGCAACAAGAGAAACAGAAATATTTGCAGCGATGTACATCAAAAAGGCCATGACAAGTTCAGAACCACGGACAGCTCCACAAAAGCGCGAAATTTTGGTTTTAATATGTAATAATAATAATAATAATAATAATAATAATAATAAGCAATTCCTATAAATTTGTTTACCTCAACAAAACACTATTAACCATTAAGCCACTTAGTAATAAATTAGTAAATAAATTAGTAATACGATTGTCTTTCAATGAAAACTAGTCAATGAGAAGAAACACTATGTCCCACTAATTAAAAAAAAAGGAATTGCAATAAAAATCATTTAATCCCTTACCTTCTCTTTATTAGGAAGTGTTTGTGTTCTTGTAAAAGTGTCTTCTCCATTAATACTGATCAGTTCTGCGTCTGCAGGCGGAAATGACGCAGGGAAAACCACTACGTCACTCTTCAGTGTGTCGGAGCTAAAACACACGTCATACTGCTGAGCAGATTTGGAGTAAGACCAGCTCCCGTCAGGGTGAGTGGTGATCATCGGGGCGCTGTACCTGCTCAAACTGCTGTCTGTCCTGTGGCATTTTACAGCTATCAAACTGATGAGACTCAGGAAGAAGATGACGGACACGCACACAATGGCGATCAGCAAATACAGATTTAAATCCGAGAAACTCTCCTCCTTTATCGGCGCGTGTCTGAATGGAGTCTTGACGTCACCTGCGCTTTCAACAACCACAACATCAATAGACACAGTCGCTGACAGTGAGGGCTCTCCGTTATCACAAACCAAAATGACCAGCGGGTGAGTTTTCAGGTCATTGTCACTCATTCTCCTCTTAGTCCTGATCTCCCCGCTGCTGGTTCCGACTCGGAACAGATTGTTTCCTTTGGGTTCAGAGATGTGGTAAGACAGCAGCGCATTGTACCCAGAATCTGCATCTACAGCCCTGATCTTGGCCACAAAGTAGCCCGCATCAGCAGAATAGGGAATGTTCTCCGTGTTAACGGAACCGAGCTCGGAATAGGGCGCGAGAATCCCGGGACTGTTGTCATTCTCATCCAGGATAAAAACATTGACAGTCACGTTACTGCTGAGCGGAGGAACACCAGAGTCTGTGGCCTGAACTTTGAACTCAAATGTTTTTATTTCCTCATAGTTGAACGACTGCATGCTCTCGATCTCTCCTGTCAATGAGTTTACTTTAAGGAGCGCTGAAACAGGTGTACCAATGACAGAGCTTTGCAGTAAAGAGTATGTTATATGTGCATTCTCCATGATATCCGCGTCAGAGGCCGTCACTGTGGATATAATGGAGCCCACATTGCTGTTTTCGCGCAGATATGCATAAACTACAGAATTTGGGAAGCGAGGCGCATTGTCATTCACATCAGAGACCTGCACTTGTATTACTTTAGCTCTGGACATTGGCGGTGACCCTTCGTCTTCAGCAATGACTGCAATGTTATACTCCGTGACGTTTTCGCGATCCAGCACGCCATCTAAAACCAATGAATAGTAGTTCTGAAAGGATGACTGTAACTTAAATGGATTGGAGCTGGCAAGGCGAACGCGCACTGCTCCGTTTTTACCCGAGTCTGGATCTGATACTGTCATTAGGGCAATTACTGTTCCCTTTCCCGCATTTTCCTCTACTGGGCTAAGAAGTGATGTTATACTCACATCTGGAGGGTTATCATTAATGTCTAGCACCTCTATTAAAAGCTTAGTATGACCTGACAGAGTCACCTGACCTTTATCGGTGGCTTGAACTCTGATTTCAAAAGCGGCGTTTTCCTCATAATCAATATCACCCTTAATTCTGACATCTCCACTTTGTGCGTCAATTTCAAACTTCTCCAAGATATTTTGGGGTGTTCGACTGATAAAGGAGTAAACTATCTCCGCATTCAATCCTTCATCTAGATCTCGAGCCTGTAGTCTGGTTACTGTGGTGCCAATTGGTGCGTGCTCGGTTATTGAGACTTTATATAATGGGTTACTAAAAACTGGAGCGTGATCATTGATATCCAAGACATTAACTTCGATCATTACGGCTCCGGTCCTGGCAGGCGATCCGCCATCAACCGCAGTCACTGTGAACTCGAGTCGCGGAGTCTTCTCTCTGTCCAAAGCCTTCTGAAGCACTAACTCAGCGGAGATCGTCTTATCACTATGTGTTTGTACATCTAAAGTGAAATAATCATTAGATGTAAGCTTATATGTTTTTACTGAATTCACTCCAATGTCTGCGTCATGCGCGCTCTCCAGTGGAAAGCGCACACCGGGCGCGGTGCTTTCACTAACATTAATCACTACAGAGCTCATAGGAAACACTGGAGAGTTGTCATTAATATCGAGAATGTTTATTCTTACCCGGTAGAGTTGTAGTGGACCGTTCACTACAGCTTCCAGATTAACGGAGCACGAGATTACGCCTGCGCAAAGATCCTCTCGATCGATCCTTTCGCTCACCTGCAAAGCGCCCGTCTCTATATTTACACTAAAATACTGCTTTTTAGAGCCTGACACGATGCGAAAGCCCCTGGATTGCAGATCTTTTACTGAAAGGTCAATGTCTTTAGCTATATTACCGACTGTGGTTCCCTGTTTCACTTCCTCCGATACACTGTATGAGATCTGTCCGGTTACAGCCTCCAAGAAATGACAGGTCAAAGCAAACGAGAAGCAGGCTAGTAAATGTCTCTGTGTAGATATAAACATGTTTGCTTATTTTTTCTCCACAATAATTCCTAAAATTGCCATCAAAATGGATGAAAGAGTTTAATTTCAGTTGAGTAAAGGATCCGTTTCGGGCCACCAAAGACAAAAGAAAAGAGCCAAAGATCCCTTTTCTATCCCCAGGACAAACCCATAGCGACAATAAATCCAAAAAACATGGAAGTTTTGCATCCGTAAAAAATCCTCAAAGCCAGTCCAAATCCGCATACAATATTCCACAAATGCCTAGATGGTTTTTCACATCTGAACCCGACGTTCTATAGTGAAGAGGTTTAATACAAGAGATACATGAAGGAGAGGGTGAGAGAATCAGAGAGAGCAAAGAGAGAGAGAGAGAGGGGGGGCTGGTCATGATTAGCAGGAGGAGGAGAGACACGCCTTTAACACATCTAGTGGAACAAGAGTGACACATAGTGGCCTCTACATTAACTGCAGTTTATGATTCACTGTAAGGGATGTAAAACACTTGACCAATTGCACTGATATATAAGTATTAATTTGAGGAATTTGTACTTTATTTGGGTACTACTGAAACTAAATACATTTTCTCTTATTTTATATCACAAGACAAAATCATTTGTTTTACTCTTTACAATTTCACGTAGAAAACAATTTGTGGTCTGACAACAAATTGCACCCTATTTTTCATAAATTTTACCTACAAGAGTGAAATACATTTCTGTGTAAAAATCTCACAATGGCCTTGCATCCTTACAAAGACATTTTAAATCACAACACACTCAAAGCAAAACATTGCTGAACATAGTCTATGATCAGTATATTGACAATTTTTAAATGTAAATAAAAACATAAAAACTATAAAACAGCCACTGTTGAGTCTGAATTTTTATGTCAGGTTTCAGGATTTTCAGTTTAATATTTGAATTTCTAGAACCTTACATAAAACAAAATGTAATTAAATTAGACAAAAGTTTTGCAAGTAACTTGTGAAAAGCTGTCACTTGAGAAATTCTCCTTGGTCTCTTAATTTAATTATTAAAGTCAAGAAATAAAGTTTACTGTTTACTTTTAAACTCGTACAAATCAAATCAAATGTGGAAATTTTAAAAGATAAGCACTTTTTTTGTATTTTGTAAACTTCTGGTATTCTGTAACATTCTCTGTTAAACATTAGCTGAAGAACTAATGGCAGGAATACATTTAAAAAATCACCTGGTAAATCAATTAACCCTTTTAAAGCTGATGTATGTACAGAATTACATAAATAAAAATAGTTTTCAAACAACCTTTGCCTACCACCTCATAATGCCCCCAGTTCTACTACCCCAACTCCAACAATAAATAAATACAACATGACAAATAATATTTGCTAAGATTTCAATACCAGTGAATACAAGAAGAGAAAAGCTCATTTTTAAAGAGAATGCATTGCGGAGGAATCAGGTCTGATGACACTGCCTAATCAAACAGCAGTAACTACAATGTAGTAAACAACGCCGGTTATTTCTTCCAGTATAAGGATAAAATAATTAATAAACAAAATATTTTTCTTCTCTTCAGGGAGGTTTAATTATTACTAAAAAGGTTGGCTCTTACTCTCTTGCTGATGTAATATGCTAAGAATACATATGAAATGTTACAATAAATAAATACATAATATTAATATTCATAATAAATAGTAATATTTACAATAATAATAAAGTGTAATAGATACATATTAACTTAGTAATGAATAAACTTACCTGTAGAGAAGAAACTCTGCCCTTATGAATAGATGTCACCACACATTAAATTAGGATAGGAGAAAGTATTTTAAAAAAGAAAATATGCACTTCAGCTTTAAATTACTAACTCATATAAGTGGTTATTAATTGTCCTCTTCATTGTCATTTAAATTGAAGGATAGAGTCCGTCAAACTGGTTAGACTTTCTGTAGACCAAAAAAAAAAATATATATATATATAAACCTCTGAATAGTGCGTACACAATGAGTGTGCATGAAAGTTAAGCTAAGAATCAAACCACTGCATGTGTTGGAGCTGCATGATTTTAAAAGAACGCAAGCTGAAAGAAGCCTATCCACACCTCTCTCCCAAATGACTTTTTTTTCACTTACAGTATGCAATCCTGCCTCTTTTTTTTTTTACCACCACCATGCAAACTTATACATACACGTAGAATTTTACAATACTGGAATCGTCACTATAGTTCACACACAAATAATATTTTAATTTCTTTGTTTTATAAGCCAATTTATAAGCGAGTGTGCATGTGAGAGAAATAAATCATGTAAAAGTGGGGCATTCTTGCTAAATATTTCACCGCATGTTTCCTGAATATGTGTGTGAGTGAGACAGAGGGAGAGAAAGAGAGAGATAAATAGAGATGGAATTTACGTTCAAATTCTGTGTAATCCAGGGATTAGGTTCTGCTAGCAGCCTCCTATGCCCTATTTCTATTCCCTCAAAATGATTTCAAATATTAATAATCATAATCTCCTGCACTGGTAAGAAAAAATATGAAGGCACATCACACAGAAATAGCAAGTCTTCTTAGACAATACAGTAATATATCAAATAAACAATAGCACCAGTCATCAAATGTTGCAGAATCTTTTCTCAGAACTAACTTCACTTTTCTTTATTTTATCAATTATTCAAAAGAAATAGTCTCCCTGATCAGAATAAGTTTGTTTGTAGTGAAAGTTGCACATTTTTATTTACTTGCTTATGCTAAGATTAAATATAGTGGAAGACACTTATTACGAAAACAACAATCAAACATGGTTCAGGCAAACTGTAGGTGTACTGAGTTAATAGGTTCAATAACCACTGTTTAATTTGCACTAAAATGAGCCTACGATCAATTCTCAGTGTTCAATAACAGAGCATTAAAACTGTGACTCTTGAACATGCATGTGTATAAACATTATTGAAATGAAGCATACTGAATGCATAATACAGAATTTGGTCGTACTATGGCATATTCATTAACCAGAGGCTGAATCTGACCTTTCTGTGTCTGTGTGTGCATGCATGACAAAAATAAAAATTGCCTGAGGATGTGTGGAAGCATTGTGAACACCAGAGGGGGCGGTTGAATAGTGTGTGTGATATCATCAAGGGTGGGGCTGCGACTAGATGTGTGTGACTGTGTGTGAGGAAGAGTCTTTAATAGCTAAATGTGGTAAAATGTAATCTGATTAATTGTAGAGAGAGAGAAAGAATGAGAGGATGGTGTGTAAACCACCATATTTATCAGACAATCAGGATTTTGTAAGAGAAAAGGTTTGTATGGCTATATAGGCACATACATTATATGTACATATGTGCCTGGGAAAGAGAGAGGAGAAAGGGGGAGGGGTGACGTTGTCAGAAGAACCAAGCTGCAGAGTACACCTGTTGCCACGGAAACCGCATTACAGCAGGAGGGGGCTTTTTCCGAGACCCCATTCTGCTTTAAGTGAGATTGAGGCAGAGGGGCGATACTAGGGACAATTGATCAAATTAGCTATAAATCACAGTGTTTAATCACTATCTTATGAATATTAACATTAAAAGGGAGTCATTAATATGACAGACAGGATGAGGAAATTATAATGAGTCTCTTTGCATTTCTCTCTCCCTCTCTCTCACACACACACACACACACACACACACACACACACACACACACACACACACGATAGGTTCTGGAGAGCAGGTCAGCTCAAGCAGTGATGTGTTGCTACAGCAGCAGAGAGACATGGTCCTGCTGACTTCTGTCACCTCCCCCACAAACACGCTTCTGCTGAGAGCCAAAAACACTGCTAACACACCCTACTGCGCATTAAACTTTCAACAGATTACAGTACTGCTATACCTGATGATTTATACCTTGCAATATAAATACAGTACATCAAAATAACGCCTACCAAAAAAAAAAAAGGATTAAGTATATTTTACAAGAAAATGCAATTTCAGTCTTTCTACTTCAAAATGCCATGTTTAATTACTGTTTCTTTGTGATTATTCTTTGTATTTATAATTTCTGAGTGAAAAAAGCCCAGCATGGAATTACAACTAACCCAGTTTACATTACTGGTGCTAATGTGAATTATTCATTGGTGCACATTATTCCTAAATTCCGAAATGTTTCTCTTTGTAATCTTTCATTAAAATGTAACAACTTGTTTAGCCTACGAAACAACGTAAATTTTCTCATCCTACATTTTTTTACTCAGATATGTGTCACATTAAGGAAGATGGGTATATGTCGTAGTTATACATGCAAAAAAAAGTGTATACATACTAGTTCTTGCATTCTACAGAAGAGAGCACACAGGCCACTTATATGTACTTTGTTGAGGAGCTGCTGCAAAATTATGCCTCTCTCCTGATTAAGAGCGATCTTAAGAAGAGACTTTAAGAGGATCTAATCTTTCACTAAATATCTAGTACTGACACACAAAATATGACTAGACTACAGGGTTTTAGAAAGAGACAAATGCAGCTGCCTTCTCAATGTCATAGACAAATCTGTGAGGAGAAGGACATACTTCATTCGTTTGTAAGATTAATAAGCAGACAAGCTGGAGGAAATTGTGACTAACACTTAGATCTGTTACAAGCTATATTTTAAGTTTTTATCCATTTTCAGAAAAACCATCCCACCCACAAGCCCACACACATTTTACAATCCATTTTATGCCTCTGTTTTTCTGTTCTTCTTTCACATTCTAATTGCGATGAACGCAATCAAATAGTTCAGATTAAATTCTGGTTTTGATACATTTTTAATCAAAAGCAAATTAATTCCACCATGTGTTAATATTAACTGAGCAGATGCCATCAAACACACACACACACACAGTCTTGAACGACATCTTGAGAAAGATGAAACTCTGAGAGAATTTTAATCCAACTAGAGTTTAATCATTTATTTCTAAATCTGTGCTCAGATTGCTTTACACAGTTGCTCTGACGGAAAAGGGACAGGGCAGGACGAGTCTGCCAGTCAAAGAGACAATAACCAGGCCAGACACATACAGTACTGTACATGCACACTACCTTCACTTCAAAAAGCTTCACTTTAACAAATACTGATACATATAATAAAGGGACGGATATTACATTTTATTCATTAACAATAATGATGACCATAAAAATGCATAGCACAGCCAAATTCAGCTCAAAGTTTGAAACTCTATTTGGAACCCGAGGTGACGTCTGACATCTGCACCAGAATTCATTCATCTCTAATGAACCCCCCCCAAAAAATACATAAATCCCAAAGTATTTTAGACAGTCAAATGAGACAGATAAGTCAAAACCATTTTATCTGTCAGAACGCACTGCTCAACAACAGCATTAAATCATTCAAACCTTGAATGATTTAATGCTGATACACATGTAGACCAGGCATATGTGACCCTGGACCACAAAACCAGTCATAAGGGTCATTTATTTTAAATTATTATTATTTAGTCATTTAGAATTTCAAAATATTAAAGAACAAAAGGTTCTTTACATATATATATATATATATACACACACACACATAAATTCAATTTATATATATATATATATATATATATATATATCATTTCCATTTAGTTTGTTGAAGTATTAAAATAACTCAAATTAAATCAAACTAAAACGTAATAAAATACCTATACAGACATAATAAGTTCATACATAATTTAACTAAAATTAAAATAAACAACAAATACAAATCAAAGACAGTAGTTTCAGAAATCCTTAAAACTAACACTGCCAAACACACATGCTAAAAAACCACAACTTATTTACACATGGTAAGAAATTGTTATAAAAACTGAAACAGAAGTGAAACAAGCACTAGAAGGAAAGAGGAGAAATATGCCAATATATAAATTGAGATTTATATATCATCATATAGGAAAGCTGGATAAATAAGCTGTCCATGGTTTGTTAGAATAGGACAATATTTGGCTGAGATACTACTATTTGAAAATCTGGAATCTGAGGGGACAAATATATATATATATATATATATATATATATATATATATATATATATATAGAGAGAAAATCTCCTTTAAAGTTGTCCAAATGAAGTTCTTAGCAATGCATTTTACTAATCAAAAATTAAGTTTTGATATATACTAATGGTAGGAAATTAAAAAAGTATAGTCATGGAACATCCTAATGATTTTTAGCATAAAAGAAAAATCGATAATTTTGACCCATACAATGTATGCTATTGCTACAAATATATCCGTGCTACTTATGACTTTTGTGGTCCAGGGTTACATATTATTAAAACACAACAGTGAAATTTTCCTTTATAAATATATAAATATAAATATTTGATATAAATATAAAGACTATATAAATAGATGGAACAGACAATCTCTAATATCTGCTCAGAAAAAAATAAAAAATCCATTTTAAATTATATGTGTATTAAATGAAATCACTTTTAATGTAACATCATCATATACATGTTACAATAAAAAAGTGATTTAATGTATGCATTTACACACATACAGTTTAAAAGAATGAACAGCAACAGCGTGCTTCAATGTTTGTGAGTTCGGTATAAAAACAAAGAAAAAGAAAGAGAAAATGTTTCTGTTTGTGCATGGAATTTAAAATCCATTTCAATCCCATAAATAGGCTTTTTAGGTAATAAGGTTAAAGCAGCATGTGATGAAACAGCTTCTGCTGAAAGATGCACTGGCCGGTCACACTGACCAAAAGCTGTGATTGGCTCCTGACACACACTGCAACAGCTATTTCATTACCTGATTGGTTAAGCACACTCTGTTTGATGCTCCTGGCTATTTGATTGGCCGAGGTGTTACTGTGCACAGCTCTGCTGGTGAGAGTGGTGAATGAAGCAGATTTATGTCTATCAGACTCTCAAGAGAATAATCGACCAATGAGGTCCAAGTATTGATTTACATTTTGCCTGGTTTTGTTCACAGATGTACTGGCCACACCCTCAGAGAAACCAGCAATGAGGAGAGGGTGTTTCACAAGGACAGATGACACATAAATCAAACACACACACACACACACACACACACAAACAAGCTGCTGTAAATAGGTCATCACCTATTAAACCAAATCAATTCTGACACACTAACACACATTGAAACAGAAAGAATGAATCACTTATTGACAAATACTGCTAAAGTGTAAACTGGTGGCAACGTTTTCGTTGTATACAAAAGCTAGTGCAAGCACACACATTTAAATACACTCCAAACACACACAATAAAACGTTACACTGATCCGCCACCAGGTGGAGATTTTCATTTGTGAGTCAGTTGTGAAACAAAGAAACCAAGGCTCTCTCTCACACACACCCCTCTCTCTCACACTCCATGTCAGAGGAAATGAAGATGCAGCTGGCATAATGTTAAGACTGGAGAGAATCCACTCAGCAAAGGCAGAGCAATCTGATAACACACATGCACACACATATTACAAATCTAGGCTGTAATATTTATTATATCATACATGATTTGTACAGTATTGTAATGTTATTTAGTTGCTTATTGTGTGTAGTATTCATACAAGTTCTAAAAAAAATAGTTTCAGATTTAGGAATGATTTCACAGAATCAATTTGTAGACACACAGGTACGTGTAAATATACAGAGAGAGAGAAAAATGATGACAGAATAGCATACATTATTGTATGCTGACTTTTGTAGTTTTTATAGATTTTTTTCCAATGTTGTCACCAAACTATAGCATATAATCATATAAGTAAGTAAAACCACACACATTGTAGCAATCTAGTGACCTGCTGTTGTGATAACCTATTTGACCTCTATTCTCTCTATAATCCATTAACCTGCAAAACTCGCACAGAAAATATAATCCACCTGCTCCCTATGCCTGCGACCTAATTATTCTCACACACAAAAATATAATTTATGTATATCCTCGGTGGTTTATGTTTTTGTGTGTATGACTGTGGATTGTGTGTAAACAGTGATGTGCAGATTGCAACGGTTAAGGAGAGAATATAAAGATAAGAGTAGTGCTGCAGGCGTGTGTGCTGGGGTACTGCAGAATGACATCAGCAAGAACGCTTTTGGGACATTTCAAGTGGACAGAAACAGAACCCAGTGTTACAAAAGTTCTGTTCTATATTCAACCTTCTCTCTCTCTCTCTCTCTCTATCTCTCACACACACACAAGCTGAACATCATCTTTCACTCTCCTCATCAAAACTTAATAATTTCACTTGGTCTCATGCATTATCAAGAGCTTCATATCCTAATTCTTTTAAAACCACTTTAGCTATCTTTCTATCTACTTCAAAAAAAAAAAATTGTCATGGTCTTACCTTGAGTGTGCTCTGGGTACACAGCATATGCAAGGAGAGCGCAATAAAAAAAGAGAAGAGAAAGGAGCAGAGGTTAGCACTTTACTTTTGTTAAAGCATTATCTTGCAGTGCATACATTTCAAAGTCAAACAGATGTGAGATCCGGTCAGAGGCCCAGCTGTGCTGAGACACACAGATGGACATTTGGAGTTTCCCTGAAGGAGACCTACAGTTGCAAAAAGACAACAATTGTTTATCGTATGTGGATTAAATATGGGTTAAAATGCATGTAATACCATTTTAAACACTGAAATGTATGATATGAGATATTTAGATTTAATCTTGCAGGACACTTAAGTCAAACAATGTAGCCCGCATGTACTTACCATTGTTATTTTACATATGTAGATATTGTACCATATTACTGTATTGTACTATACTCAATTTTATTTTTTATTTTAAATATTATTATTGATTCGTATTCTATATATAGATTTTATAAATGTATCGGAGATGAGCATATAGAGGTTTTAAACTTCTAGACTATTGGGAAATAATTTATAAAAGGTCAAAGCATCAACACTTAAAGGGCTCTAAATATGCCAAGCCTTTATATAAACGTATACACATTTCAGCCTGGAAAGGCTTCTTGGAAAGCAAATATTTTTGTAAGCCTAAATACAGCAGATGTGAAAAATCTGCAAACTTGAAAACCCACTGGTGCAGTTTTCAGCCCAAAAACCAAATATGCATTATAACAATAATCCATGACAGTAACCAAAAAAACCTTTAAGGGCAAAGAGCAAATGCAACATCAATATTAATGCCTGTGCCTCTCAGAGTTATGCATTTAAAAATAACAAAACATCCAAGGCCAGGGAGAGAGAGACATGATTAACAGCGTGACGAAAGGAAGCAATGAAAATGTTGCAAAAACAGCAAAAGGAGAAGAGAAATAGAGTGAGCAGACCAGTCACAAGGACAAGAAAAAAAGAAGAGCAGCACGAAAGAATGGGGTTAGTGAGGGAGTAAATTAAAGAAACATAAAGGGAAATTAAACAGGGATTAAGAGGTGGAGAAAGAGTCAGAGGAAAACAAGATAAAAGAAGTGTGTGAGAAGCAAATTAGATAGTCAGTAAATGAACTAGCGTTATTTGTTAGTTTTCAGTGGCTCCCGATGGATTCTGTAAATGTGTGTATATATTGCACGTGTAAATGGCAGGTCTTTTGCATGCTGGGTAAAGTCTTTCCCCCTTCAGACCACTGTAAAGCTGATGACTTTCCTCTGTAATCCCATTAGAAAGCTCGTAGTTGGATTACTGTCTCCCTGGTTATGCTAACAGGCCTAATACAACAGCACACATCAACACCACCGGGACCACGACAAGCGTGTTGGACCAGATTAACCTCAAAACACCTGAGCTGCACAATGCATGATTCAGACTCAGCCATAAAGACTCAAAGCGATTCTGAAAATATCGACACTTATGGTGTGGCACAGTGATTCTGAAGAGTGCAAGGTCACAGCTAGCACTTGCATATTCCCTAATGACAGTTCAAGCACGCTAAACACAATTTGTCACATCAGTGTTCATTATTAACTGACAGGCTGAATGAAATGCTTTTCTGTCTTTTTGATAATGTTTTAAATAACATTGCTACACTGTATACTGCAGTTTATTCCTGTGTAACAGAAAACACAAAAACATTTTAGAGACATTTTAGACCAGACATTTTCAGCCTTTATAGACCCATCAGATTATCAGTGAATGTGCATTTATATTAACCAGAAATGTCCTGACAACCATTTATTTTATAAATCATTAGCAGATCCCCAATGTTCTGCAGACCTGGTCAGTGCTTTCAAACCTTTGCATGCCAAACTAATCATATGGGGGGGGGGGGGTCATGTCCTGCTGAACCCACAGGCAGTATGGCTACAATCCCACATTACAGCCAATGCTCTGAAGGTCACTGACCATCGAACTCACTGGCATTAGCAAAGACAGTACCATCACTCATACTAGCATTATAGTATTTATTTATATTTATGCTATCTATACTTGCATTGTCATTACAGTTTGAGTTTTATGGTCAGTGACCTTTACTGAAGGTAATCAGTAATCACACAAACAGATTCAAATAAACCATTACATGTATATCATCTGCATTCATATTCTAATTATTAGGAAGGACAGAGAGAATGAGAGAGACTGGGGCATAATTTCGGACCGAGTGGACAACACCTCAAAAAAAAAAAAAAAAAAATATATATATATATATATATATATATATATATATATATATATATATATATATCACACTAAAACATTCAAACATCACATTCAAACATTCTATGAACAAATAAGTGAAGTGTGGCCATGTATGGGGACCCATACTCGGAATTTGTACTCATCATTTAACCCATCTAAGTGCACACACAGTAGTGAACGCACACACACACACTATGAACACACACCCAGAGCAGTGGACAGCCATATTGCTGCGGCACCCGGGGAGCAGTTTGAGGGTTCAGTGCCTTGCTAAAAGGTCTCACCTCATTCGTGGTATTGAGAGTGGAAGAGAGCGCTGGTTATTCACTCCCCCCACCCACAATTCCTACCGGACCTGAGACTCGAACCGTAACCTTTGGGTTACAAGTGCGACTCTCAAACCATTAGGCCACAAACGCCCCCGCAATAAAAAATAATTGGTGTATACAGAATTCAACTGATATGCAGTGACGTGTGTCTTTCTCTCTCACACACACACACACACACACACACGTCTGGTTTGCTATCCTTGTGGGGACTCTCCATAGGCGTAATACTTTTTCTACTGTACAGACCGCATTTTCTATCGTCCTACACCAACCCTACACCTAAAACTACCCCTTACAGGAAACTTTCTGCATTTTTAGATTTTCAAAAAACTTCATTCTGTGTGATTTATTAGCTTGTTTACCCGTGGGGACCTCAATTTAGGTCCCTACCTTGACACGAGTCCCCATGAGTCTGTGTGTATATTCAGGTTTAAGTCCCCACCAGGATAGAAAATCAGGTACACACACACACACACACACACACACACACACACACAGGTGGAGAGTTTAGATCTACAGAATGAATATTACAATGAGCACAATGAGAAAGAACAGCAGAGTGATAAAATGAAAAAGAGAATGAAGTAAAGTGAAAAAAAAGATGAAGGAAAAGATAATGGACCAAAGCAAATCTGAATGTCTTTCACGGCTGACACATACACTGCTCTCTTTCAGAAGGAGCAGCTGCAGAAGGATGTGGCTGGAATCACTCTCAGGTCTAATGAACACACACATACACGTCCAGAGAGCAGCAGACACAGAAAAACCATGCTAATTCTCTGCACCTGCATGCCAACCGCCATTATTCTCAAAACTAGAAACAACCAGCAAACACAGTTGCTGCAATGATGAAAAGTTATAACCAGTTCAATATGGACATAAAACTTGAGCTCTACTGATTTAAGCAGAATTAACATAATATAATTCATGTTTTACATCCCTAGTGTTCATTAATAAAATATTCTGTATAATTATGATGATAGTTTTAGTGACCAGTAAGAATATAGTACTGTTTAAGCCATTTCACTACATTTAAATGCAGTAAATTCATGCAGTAGAATTAAAATATTAAATATTATTTCATGCAATAGATACATTAAAAGAAAAATAGCTGTATCATAAATGAATTATAATAAAATGATGTATTTATATATGTATTAATGCAACCTCTTAATTCTAGACAGTAAAAACAAAACGTATTAATACAAAACAAACAGAACAATTAAAGAATTGCTACTAAATAAATAAAGAGATGCAGCTTGCAAGGTTATCCACACAAAACCTCTTTTTAAAAAAAGAAAGGAGAGAGAGAGAATTCAGCCATATTTAAGCTGCAGTCAGTGAACAGACTAAATTATTCACATCGTGCTGGCCTACATCTTCCAGGCAAATATCTCTGTGTGTGTGTGTGTGTGTGTGTGTGTGTGTGTGTGTGTGTGTGTGTGTTCATGTGTGAGGGATGCAAGGATGCTGTTCGGACTCAAACATGCTCTTAAATTCACAGCGACATTAAAAGCTTCTGTGTAATCCCCAAAAGAACAACTCTCACCGGAGAAGTCACTCTGCTAGAGAATAAAAACTGATAACAGAAACACTGGCTGGAAATCTACAGAGCAGACCATCAGATTTATCTGTATTGTAAAGCATTTATAGGGAAAACACAAATCACTACAACTGTGTATAAACCTTTACAAAGATTTCACCTCAAAATTATGCCTTCACACAAGATTTGGAAGATTTCAAACAAGCACACACGTATATAAATATACACACACCAGAGCCTGTGCACAATGATCCTCGTGTGCATGGAGCATGGATGAGACATCCACGACGTCCCTGCTGCTTAAATCACTGATACACACCCACACACATAAGGCTTGTATTTGACATGCATGAGTGAGTCACTGTACAAATGTCTTTGCCACTCACAAAACATACATACCCAGATGACCACGCAAATAGCACTGGCTGCCATTTTTACGTGTTCTTCATTGGTACGCAGCATCTAAGATTAACACTGGGTAAGCGCCAAATGAGAGTAAAATTGCTTTGGTATATATATATACGAATAATAAACATTAGAAATAAACATCATTGTTACTCTCACTTTCTCTCCACTATCGCCTGTGTTTTTTTCTTAGGTTCCTTTGTTTTTTTTGTTTTTTTATTTCTTTGTGCATTTAAGATTTTACAGTACGAGTCTAAATCTAGTCGTGTGGACTCATGCATGTTCACAAGCACACAATTCACATGACGCAGTGAATGTGTGTTGTTTCTTGAGGTATTTGCTCCAAAGCCCCTCCCTCAGGGCAGCAATCCAAAAAAAAAAAAAAAAAAAAAAAAAACACAACACACACACACACACACACACAGAAGGATCCTGTTTGAATGGAAGTGAATGTAGGAGAACTGACTAAACTGCTTTTGCGTGAAAACAGCTTGTCATATAACACATTGACTGCCTGTTAGCTAATCTCCAACATGTTGTTTAATACACAAAAAACAGACCATGATACAGACTCTGAGGTTGCTATCTCCTTTAATAATAGCATATCTTGTTGTTCTATGAATACTTTCAAAATGGCTGCTGTCTTTGAAGAACACACATATATGTATCTGCTCTTAGCACACACGCACACACAAGTGTAGATGAGTCACTCCTCCACGCTTTCACATTAAGTCTCTCTCACTACCATCATGAATAAAAACTAAATATATTACTGAGCTTTTAAAGAAAACTTTAAAAATGTAAATATTTCATCATCATTTTCTGGATGCCAAAGAAAAGGAAACAAATTACTTTTTTAATTGTAACATATTTGGATTTGAGCTAGCCCATATGGAAATCTGATTGTTTTATATATACATATATATATATATGTGTGTGTGTGTGTGTGTGAAGATATATGCACATATTTGTAAATCATATGTTTGCTGGAGACATACAGTATATAATCAAGTATTTGTACAAACATGTGGATAACATGTTTTTTAAAGTTTTTTTTTTTTTTTTTTAAGTGTACTTGCAGATAATATAGTAGCCTATTAAAATGAAAGGCCACTCAAGTATAGGCCTACTTAAAATAATATACTTTCATGACTGTTTCTTAACACTTAATTGCACTTTTTTAAAAATGCATTTTGTAATGATATCTAAGCTACTTAAATGTGCATTTTAAATAATTTAGTAGTGCTTTAAAGAAAATAATTTATTTTTATGTATTTACTAATATACTAAAGCACATGTAAAATAAAGGATTCAGTTTTAACTTTAGTATGTTGCCAATATTACATTTAATACATTTTAAATGTGTTTATTTTATAATATATACCATGTATATGCTACTATTTGGCTATATACTGCATCCATTTGCACTTGAAGTTTATTTTTCTTTTAAACTTCAGTTCACTTGCTTAAATGGTTTTGCTACAGAAACCCTTTTGCTCAATTTGAATATTCAGATTTTCATCACCAGCTCCTGCTCAATGAACTTATCTTCAAGAGTGTCATCCTACATAATATTTTTGCCAAAGTGTTGTTTATGAGACAGAGTACTGCGTTTGGCTGGAGAACTCGGAGCTCTGCACAAGCGTGAAAACTGCGCATGCGTGTCATTTAAACCTTAATGGCCAGCTGCCACTATGCAGAGGCAAAGAGTTGGCAGAGGTAAAGGTAAGCAAAATGTCTTCAATTAGTCGTGTTTGATATTTAGTTGTAATACTTAATATATTAAAGCACTTAAAACATGTGCGTCATAGGTTTGATGTAACTTATTGTCCTGTTTATGCATCAGGCCATGACAGCGGGTAAATGTTGGAACTGTTTTACTTGGCAACTTTGATCCAGTAAACTAACGTTAATCAATTCAGAACTTGGAATATAAATGAACTGAAGGACAATATGGCATTTGTTTCATTAGTACATAAGCATGTAAACCACATGAAGTCTTTGTGGACATAGTGTCGTATGTCTGTATGTAACTTACAAAGCGTTTGTTTTTGCTGTTTGATATTTTGTCTATTTTTTAAAGTATTTGTGTATATAGGATTACTTGAATTGTTTAAAATCATGTTGTTGTTTTTTAATGTGTTTTTTGTTTACTTCACTGTCACTTCACCGTTTTTAACATTGCAATAGGAATGACATCCAGACCAGGTATATGACTGTTCTTCACGCCTTCCCTGTGTCTCTGCTCAGGGTTGTGTCTGGGTTTTGAAGAATCTGCATAGTTGGTCTTGAATAATTGACAGCACCACTCATGTTAAAGGGATAGTTCATCCAGAAATTAGAATTCTGTCATCTTTTACTCACCCTTAAGTTATCTCCAAAACCCAAATTTTAATATTTTTAATGAAACATGAGAGGAGAGTTTTCTGTCCCTCCAGCTGAAGTACATGCAACCAAAACTTTGAAAAACCAAAAAGGCCATAAAGGTGTTGTATAACTGATCCATGTGAATAGAGCGGTTTAATCCAAGTCTTCTGAAGCAATGCAATCACTTTATACAATGAACTGACTTATTTTAATCAATAGAATTAACATAGAATTAATTTTACTTGCATGCAAACAATGATCCACACAGATACATATGATATAGCGCATCAAATCATTGTGACATGCAAGAACCAATGAGGTTTATTCTAGTGTCATGTACATTTTTGGGCTTTTCTGTTTATTATATGTGCTCTTTGTATGTCAATAAAATTCAATATTTTAATTGAAATATGTCATATTGCCTCACAAAACTTGGATTAAATTACTTTTTCTAACCTTTTAGGATCTTCAGAGTTTTGTTGGTTGGACTTTCATGGAGGGACAGAAAACTTAGGTTTGAGGATAAAAATATCTTAATTTGGATTTTAAAGATAAACAGAAGTCTTAAGTGTTTGGAGAGTGAGTAACTGATGACAGAATTTTAACTTTTTTAGAAAACTACAGTTCATCAAAATACAAAATGTATGTAAAATTAAAATTGATCTCTTGATATTTGTAGACATGGATCAGTTTGTGATCAGTCTGAGTATCATTCATTCACTCTGATGAATCAGAGGCCCTCCTTACACCGTGTCCTAACTATATGCCACATGATGCCGGTACACAAAATGAAAACGTATCTTTCCATATTAATCAGAGTTGTTTGTTGTTGAATATTTTTAATTGCTCTGTTATTCTTTATAACCAGATGCCAAACTAGGTATGTGTTTCATTGCATATTTTCATTGGTCTGGTTTTGGTTTTCTGTGGCAAAATTTATGTTTGTATTTTTTATTTTTTATTTTATTTTTTTAAGTCAGTGATGGCCTACAACTGTTTGATTATAAACATTTTTCAAAATACCCTTTGTGTTCAGCGGATAAATTTATACATGTTTGGAACAACTTGAGGGTGACTAAATGATGACAAAATTTTCACTATACTTTAAATACATTTTAAATAACTTTAAAATAAATATGCTGCTATTTGTCGTCTAATAATATTAACATATCTCAAACTGTATGAACTGAACTAATACTGTATTGTAATACTGAATAATTAATTAAAAATTGAAATATAACCATGGCCGTATCCAGGCTTTGAAAATTTGTGAGGTTCGAGGGTTAAAAGAATTGTGATAATAACCCCAACAAATACAAATATACACTAAAACACTTTAAACGAGACAGACTTGTAGATGTTTGTGAAAGATGTTTCCTCTGTTTTGTAGGGATGATCATTTTTAAAACTTATTGCATCAAAAAAATGTAATACTTTACTATAGTTAGGGGTGGATTTTATCAGCTGTTTATTATTCATGCAACAATGCATATTACTGTTACAGCTTTTATAAATTAGCATTGCTGTTTAGCTGATAGCATTGTCTAGTGGTCTTATGAATGTTTTTAGCATGATTTGTACTACTATAATGAATGAAATAGCATAGACTTCTTCATGGCTAGTGTTTGCATATATCATTTCATTCTGTAACCTACCTACTTGTTCTACAGATCTGTGCACTAGTGTTAAATGCTACTGTTTTTGACAGTTGTTGATAACGTTTCTGACAGATAATATCATGATATTTTTTGCATTTCCCTTACCGAATGTGCTATCCTGTAAGCAATAACCTGTCCATTTGATTACTGTCAGTTTAAGTGCCGATGATGCTCTGTTGCCAGATACTGCTATTAAAACAAACAAAGAACGATATAGGAACATGTATGCTATAGGATATATATATATATATATATATATATGTGTGTGTGTGTGTGTGTGTGTGTGTGTGCATTTGGGAAATGGCCATATTTTGTAATATTTTTAAATATATATTTCATTTATGTGCAAGTATCTGACATATACTTTTTATATCTGTGAAATCCATACATGAACAGATTTCAAATTTCTGTATGGGGGTGCAGGATGCAGATGCATCAGCCAAAGTGTAATAAGGGAAATAAACAGAAACTCTTGCTTTGTCATTTCACAAAATGTAAATGATTAAATACTGGGGAAATGTAAACTTTTACAAAATGTATAAATGACTTTTGATATTCTTATTAATATTTATACATTTCCAAAGTGTCATTAACGTAAAATACTATCAACTATTCTATTTAAAAGTGTGTCCGAAATGTACACATAATTCATGGAATTATTGAATAATAAGCACATTAATTACAATACATATTAAACACAAAAATAATATCACTAGTAGCAACATTACACTTCCTTGCCAATTCTGGGGGCCCATCTTACCTCTAGGGAGCCCGATCTCATGAAAATGCGTATAAACAGTACGCCAAATAAAAAAGAAACTCATGGTATTTATACGCAATAATGGACTTTGGTGCGTCTTTGGCGTGCATATAATATGCAGTTTTCACGTGCATATGATATGAAATTTGTTGGCTTGCATATGATATGCGGTTTTTACGTACATACGATACGCATCTACCCCACAACCCTACACATACGTAGCATGTACACGCCAAAGTCCATTTTTGCATGTCTATACCACGAGTTTTCGTTTTTATTTGGCGTACAATTTATATGCACATTCATGAGATCGGGTAGGAACCACACACCTTATTATCCAACAAAATACAATGTCACAGATCACTGTTTTCCAAAGACACAAAATTAGATCAGTTAACCTTAAACACCCCATAAAACCATGTTCTTCTTTGACTGGATTTTTTCTGCACATTCTGCTCTGTATTTTCACAGTAATCTGTTTCTTTGTTGCTCTCAAGTTTAAATGACATAGAACAGACCTCTAAAACTGTTTTCAGGGGAAGCAAGAACTCTGGCAAAATGCTGACTTGCAAAACATTTAATTTTTCATATGATGAAATATTACCCAGAATGCCAAGCAGTACAGAAACCACAGAAGAGATATGACCTAACAGCTCAGGACTCCAGAGACCATCTATAAATATACCTAGAAACATGGATACCATAAGAGAGACACTTGTTCCCTGCAGCATGGTTTTACCCCAATTTAATTTGGGATTTACACATCATAATACTTGCAAATAAAAATCTCACATATAAGACCAGCAGCACAGACCTTCTAAAAATAGCACTCATTTTTCCCTGACTCCACCCACATTCAGCACACAGCTCTGCTTTCAACCTAAGAGATCTCTTGTGAGCTTTATAGCGCTCCAGCAATCACAAATTGAAGCTTTAAAACTGTGTCAGAATCATCTATGTTACAGTCATCAAGCTGTGTTTGGAATGGCATGCTAACCCTTTCTGCAGTATATAGTATGAATACTGTACATGGGATGTTATTTTGCTTATGCTGTATACTGTATATGCATGCAGTATCTGGATGACCTATAGCATTTTTCAATGCGTATGCAATCAGAGCACAATACATGGAAACATTTATCCTACAATACACTTAAATTAACCTGAAGTGATATCAACTGTCTGTTTGATCACACTCTAAAGACCCTAAGACATTTTTGTATTTCAAATGCAAAACAGCTAGATAGTAACAGAGCAACACTGGCAGTCATAAACATAATAATGTGATGAGGTCATGTGACAATATAACATACTACTATTTGTAATGTAAAGCATCTGACACACACACTTAACAATAAACAAGAGTATGCTGAAGTATATACTATATAAAGTATGCTAATACTAGTAAATGAACAAAGACAGACAATAAAGGCTTTATACATATCATTATAGACCAATGCATCTAATAATAATATTCATCATTTAAATTAAACACACTTCTAAAGCTGACATGACTGTTTCTATGACCATTAGGAGAGATAGAGTTCAGAAGATAAATGAAGACTTAAATTCAAAGATTATATAAATGAGAGAGATACACTTGAGACCAGCTGCAGACAGAGATATAGAGGACAGAGCTACTTATAACCACATGAACCAAAAGCAGAACTGATGTGACCCACTAAAGTACTGAACCACTGCAGAATGGACCTGACCTGCTCTCATGCATATACATTCACAGAACTGTCTGCCCTGCCCTGTTATGCCATTGTTGTGTTTCCCGCCCAAGCCTTTTGTACATTTACATCTGCATAGTACATTTTGTGTTCTACCAACCTGTAGTGTGTTGCAGTTGCCTTAAAGCTCATCTGCATTGACCTGCCAGAGCTATATCAAAATGTGTCAGTGGACGGACCTGCAAAAGGCTCAGGCAATTCTGTTTTGCATTAAGATAGAGAGATGTCAGCTGATTTGGATCATGGATGATCTGTCAAAATGGCGCACATCAGATGAAATAAGGGCCACAATTGAGGACCATGTTGTCAATCATGGCCTTACAATGGCTGAAGGGTGCAGCCAAATATTGGGAGATCTTTTATGCCTTTTATATTAGATAGGACAGTTGAGAGTAGACAGAAAAGTATTGGGTGGAGAGAGGGGGGCAGGATGAGCAAAGGACCTAGAGACAGGAATCAAACTCAGGCCGCCGTGAGCACAGTTGTGCTATATATCAGCGCACTAATCACTACGCTATCTGCACCGACCAAAACAGTCTCTTTCAATCAATATCCCACATACAGTAATGTGTAAATTTGTACTTTTGAAATGGATATATGGCATACATAAGAAGCGCAGCCTTATGCATTTCAGTACAGTATCATCCAAACTGTAGCCATAGTTTACATCAGGTAATACCAATATTGACAACATGACTAAGCATTTTGACTATCTTGTTTGTGAACAATGACACAATGACTTTTTATTCTGATGGCACTTACTTTTGAGAGATGAACTAAAGATTTTGAGTAAGTTACAGGCTTTTGCAGGTAATCCATTGTGTGGCACTGTTTGTATGAATTGTTTTGAGAAATGCACATACTTTTTTGCAAATATTAAGGACGATTTGAGAAATGCAGCAAAGAGACTGAGAAAAGCTGTAAAATAACATGCATCAATAATATGACCATGAATATGCATATATGCATCAAGAAGATAAAACACAGGCAGCAGAGCAGAGCTTAGATCCAAATCAAATACAGGTAACAACAAAACCACACTTTTTAAAAACCACACACAAACCAAACTAAGCTTAATTGATTGTTTCACTTTAAATGAAATTAGAAAAATAAATAAATAAATAATCAGTTTCTCCAAAATAGCTGCAAAAGGCCTTTCTGTTACCTAAGCAACTGGAATCTGTAAACAAAGAAAGTGTTCTAGCTCTGCTGTTACCATAGCAACTGGGGTGGGCAAAAAAAGGTCTAAATGTCTGCCTATGATTATTTTATAGAAATTAAAAATATTTACATAATCTAATATTGTGAAATTATTTTCACTCTTATTTTGTACAGGCTGGATGTCAGAGCATTGATAACTCAACCGCAATGCTAAATAATTAAACAGAGAATTTCATTTAACTGAAATCTGAACCAAAGATGAGCATTTATAACAGAGACCGCCTGAATAGCTTTCCACTGTTATAAATTATTATTTTTTTTTTTTTACTCAGACACTGAACAAAGACTTCAAATAACATATGCTGCAGCAACTTAATGGGCTGGTCTATGATCAGTGTGTGTGTGTGTGTGTGTGTGTTTTGCTGGACCAGACTCAATATTCTGCTGATCTCTGCAATACCTGATTAGATCTGCAGTTCAGTACTCTCTGCGCAGCAGGACAGTGGATTTCATCATCCAAACACAGAGCATTTAAAAACCTGACTCATCCCAACATTCTATATACAATACTGATTTAATTTAGACTAATTAATTACTGTAATAATATACAACAGTTTGTCTATATTACAGTTTTTATCAGTCGCTTTGGTACATTTCTCAGATCAGAATTGAAACTCTCAAAACTACCTGCTCAATCTTCACATCATTGTGTCACTTGTGCACATCACAGAAGCAGTTGCTAATTTCGTTGAACAAGTTGCAAATGCTTTTGTACATCCATGCAAATGATTATGTACAATTCTCTGCTGTTTCCTACATTATCAATTGCTTACGTCATGTTGATCAGAATGTATTATAATGGGTCTCTGTTGAATAGTCTCACCCCCCACAACAGACAGACAGACAGACAGACAGACAGACAGACATTGTGACAGACAGACAGACAGACAGATAGATAGATAGATAGAAACAAAAAAGATGAGGAGAGTGAGGGAAGATTGAATCGAAGAAAAAAAAAACTTAAGAAGAGAGATGAAAGCACTGTGGCTGAGGGAGCACTGTGTGTGTTCAGCACCATGGAATAAGGCCAATCCTGTCTGCTTGATGGACTAAAATATGCTCGAGTAACAGCCTGAGGTGTTCAGCACATAAATAAACTCTCCAATAGATAAAAAACAAATCTGCTGTCATTGGCGTGCTACATCAAAATGAGCAACCTCATTAATATGATATTTATATACACAGAAACAATCTTATTAACCACAGACAAGCACGACAGCACAGCCCACTACACACACACCGAGAGAACACGCAACTGAGACTGCCTCCCACAATCAAACACATGACTCTGTGTGTCCTCTTCACAGGGGGATGAATCTGTTGACACCATCTGCTGACTAAATTACAGTGTCAACTTCTCCATCTAAATCCATTTCATGTAATAAACCCAGTTGTTTAAAACCCAGCAAGCTGACCAACCAATGTATTATGTTAATCCCTCTCCATTTGTTTGTCTCCATTTCCTGTTCATGTTTCCTTTTCTCAGGGTAAGGAGTGTGTTGCTATGGATACCAGACAGAGAATGAATGGGAATCAGAATGTGCAGTGTGATGGAACATTAATGATGACAGAATTTGTCATCACATCTGCAAGCATATGCGAATGAAACTGACAACAGATAAACAAAATTCACAAATACAGATAAGGTCAGGGGAAATAAATGCTATAAGTGAGTATAATAATAGCATAATAAGTAAGTGAATGAGTGTGTGTGTGTGTGTGAGAGAGAGAGAGAGAGAGAGAGAGAGAGATTTTCTCAATTATTTTCATAAATTTAAAAATGGAAGATGTAATACTTTGAAAAACATTATCAAAAAATAACAAAATCAAATACGTCCTTGCATTTTTGCATCAAAACCTGTATTGGAGTTAGTGAGATAATCTAGTGAGACACTAGATTTCATACGTTCATATACTTTCAACAGCGAACTAACACTACATCACATACATACAGATTATACATAAACACATACATATGTTCAGTCCCAAGGTCTGAAACTTTCATAATATCATCATTCAGATTCAGGGTCCTTCAGTCTGTTGAACACTTTTATATTAGAGATCAGCTTCTCTTTCTAGGACATGAACAATTACTCCATATGTTTATTTTGAATGTATTTAAGATGGTGAGGGGAGGACAGTTAAGGCCAAACAACATAAAGAAACACAAGAGCCATTAGAGATCACAATTTTACCTCTCTAGAATCTCTCCTCCTGCGATCTGGGATCACTAGAGTATTTCCATTGCTGCCCGGGACTATAGTAGAGCCGATACTCATTCTGGGTCCAACTAACATGTACCGTTTGTCTCCAGATCTGTACTGGATGCTGTGACACAGAGTCCCGTCGTAATTTGTATCCTGTAAATACTTGGACGAATAGTCTGTCGATTTAGAGCACTGCATTACAATCAACACGATGATGCTGATGACAAAAAGAACCGAAACCGAGCCCAAAGTGATGATCAAATAAAATGTCACGTTGTTTTCCTCCTCATCTTTTACTGTGTTTTTCACATCAGAAGCTGCAAAAGCCTCTTTGGGCTCCACAACTTTGACAATCACAGTCGCTGTTGCTGAGAGAGAAACGTTCCCATTGTCTTTGACCAGTATGAGCAGTTTATGCTGGGCCTCGTCTGTTTCTGTGAATGAGCGAAGGGTCCTTATCTGTCCTGTATAGCAGTCCAAACCAAAGAGACTGTGGTCACTAACTTCCTGCAGTGAAAATAATAACCAGCCGTTGTATCCTATATCTGCGTCATAGGCTCTGACTTTAGTCACCAAATGACCTGCGTTCACATTACGGGGAATCTCTTCCACACCCTCAGCAGAACCGTTAGCGCTGACTGGATATAAGATCACTGGAACATTGTCGTTCTGATCCAGAATAAACACGTTCACTGTCACGTTACTGCTCAGAGACGGAGCTCCAGAGTCTGCTGCAAGTATGTGGAACTGGAACATTTTAACAGTTTCAAAGTCAAAGCTCTTTAGTGCATAAATCTCTCCATTTTCAGAGTTAATATTAATGAAAGATGCATATTTGTTATCCTCTCCAGGGTCTCTCCAAATATTATAGTGTACAACAGCATTTTCATCTAAGTCACGATCAGAAGCAAACACAGAAAACAAAGATTTTCCTGGAATATTGTTTTCCATCACATAAAAAGCATAGGGTGAAAGTGAAAATGCTGGACTATTGTCATTCACATCAGATATCTGCACAGTTATAGTTTTAACTGAAGACAGAGGTGGCTGCCCAGCATCTTTGGCTACTAACGTGATGTCATAGTGAGACACAGTTTCTCTATCAAGAGATGAGGCTGTAACCAGTGCGTAAATGTTATCTTGGGATGATGCCGTTAGTCTGAAAGGTACTTCTTCAGTTATGTAGCACAACACTTTCCCATTTACACCAGAGTCCAGATCACTGACGCTGATTAAAGCCACTGTTGTTCCAATTTTACATTTACATTTACATTTAGTCATTTGGCAGACGCTTTTATCCAAAGCGACTTACTAGTAGGTGGAGAGAAAGATAGAGGGAAAGTTTTTTTTTTTTTTTTTTTTTTTTTTTAAGTTTAGGATGAAGTCAAGTACTGCCGAAAGAGATGAGTTTTCAGTTGTTGCTTGAAGGTTGCCAGAGATCCGGCGTTCCGGATAGGGGTGGGAAGATTATTCCACCAGCCAGGAATGGTGAACGAGAATGTTCTGGAGAGTGATTTTGAGCCTCTCTGTGATGGTACCACAAGGCGTCGCTCACTAGCAGATCTCAGACTTCTGGAGGGGATGTAGGTTCGTAATAGTGAGTGGAAGTAGGAGGGTGCAGAGCCTGTGGTAGATCTGTACGCAAGCATCAGTGTCTTGAACTGGATGCGAGCTGCCACTGGTAGCCAGTGCAAGGAGATGAAGAGTGGTGTAACATGCGCTCTTTTGGGCTCGTTGAAGATCAGTCGTGCCGCTGCATTCTGAATCATTTGTAGAGGTTTGATTGCGTTTGATGGCAGACCAGCCAGAAGAGCATTGCAGTAGTCCAGTCTAGAAACAACCAGGGCCTGGACAAGAAGTTGCGCAGCATGCTCTGTCAGAAAGGGCCTGATCTTTCTGATGTTGTGTAGTGCAAACCTGCAGGAACGAGCAGTCTTTGCAATGTGCTCTTTGAAGGTCAGCTGGTCATCAAAGATTACACCAAGATTTCTGACCGAAGTTGATGGGGTAATCATTGATGAGCCGAACTGAATCGTGAAGTCATGCCGTAGAGTCGGAGTGGCAGGGAAGACCAGAAGTTCCGTCTTTGCCAGGTTGAGCTGTAGGTGATGTTCTTTCATCCATGCCGAGATGTCCGCCAGGCAGCCTGAGATCCGTGCAGCTACCGTTGGGTCATCTGGTTGAAAAGAGAGATAGAGCTGCGTGTCATCGGCATAGCAGTGATAGGAGAAGCCATGTGCATGTATGATGGGACCCAGCGATGTAGTGTACGTGGAGAAGAGGAGGGGTCCAAGAACCGATCCCTGAGGATCTCTATCCAAAGGCTTTTGAAGAATTAAAAAGGGCATTTTGCGATCTTCTCCCCGATCTTTAACCTCTATGCGGAAATTATCATTATGACTGAGTTTATATTGTTGAACAGAGTTCACTCCGCCATCGGGATCCCGCGCCGCCTGTAATTGATACCGAGCTCCAGATAAAGCCGATTCCCATATTTCCAATCGCTTTTCTTTCTCCGGGAATGTCGGAGCATGATCATTGATGTCCACTATTTCAATCGACACGTAGTGAATCTCTAAAGGGGTTTCTAGTGCGATTTTTAGATTGATGACACACGAGCTGCTTTTCTCGCACACCTCCTCGCGATCTATTTTCCCGTTTACACTTAAAATCCCGTCATTCTGATTTACCGTGAACAGCGAGTCGCCTGAGGTTGAAACGATCCGAAATCCTCTCTCCTTTAACGTTCTGGTATCGAGACCTAAATCCTTCGCAAGGTTTCCGACCACAGATCCTTCTTTTTGCTCCTCAGAAAGAGAATATCGTATTTGTGCGCACAGATCTCTCCAAAGCAGCATTCCCAGTGCCATGAATAGAAGTCTGCAGCGCCATGACGAACGCGCCCTTTGTAGCATTTTGCAGGAAATTAAAACGGCGTTTAAAGATGTTCCACTCTAAAATGTTGACCCATAACAAAGTTAAGCGCTGACCATAAAAATCCTGATTTATGTCAGAAAATCCTTACGATACGCAGCAGGTAGCTCTTGGCGAATGTGAAGGCAATGTCCACGGCGTTGTTAACGAACTGATGGAGAGAGCCAATGAAATTGCCAACACAAGATGCCACGTCAAATTCGTATTTCTGGTGTGCACTGACACCATGCGAGTTTATTTTTCACTGCAAACGAACGTAACTGAGAAATTAAAACAATAGACAGGCTAAGTCCAAAACAGGTTTAACTGACAAAATGATATGCATTTTAAAAATAACATAAAACAGAATAACATGAACATTTAAATAAGTCATATTTAGGACAAGAGATTTATGTTCAAATTGTGCACAGAAGTGATTTTAATAGTTTACAAGCCACTGCAGTAGTATAGTAGTTTCATATTTCACGCCAACCAAAACAATACACTTTTATAGCCCAAACCTACAATCATAAACATTAACTTGTGATCTTTTAAACAAGCAATCAATGGCATTAGAAAGGAGTTCATAGTTCATTGGCATAAAAAATAAGTTCACTGTATTACACATACAGGTAGTATCTGGATCATTGTCACTCAATAATTATGTGAACTTGAAGCTTATTTTCAAACATTCTAATTTGAAAACTTGGATTCTAAAGCCATCATAGTATGACACTGAGTTGTCAAAACATGATGTGTAAGGCCAATAATTCTCAGAGTACGGACTACTGTATGATGCCCTTCCTTTACTAAAAGCTACAGTCCTTGGATTTGATAACATTATGACTTCTTTTTAAATAACTAATTTTAAGACTTGCATTTTCTATATAGGGGAAAAAAGCATAAACCACCACATTAAATACTAAAAATCATCATCATCATCATCATCATCATAATCTATCTATCTATCTATCTATCTATCTATCTATCTATCTATATATATATATATATATATGGATAGATAGATAGATAGATAGATAGATAGATAGATAGATAGATAGATAGATAGATAGATAGATAGATAGATAGATAGATAGATAGATAGATAGATAGATAGATAGATAGATAGATAGAGGCTAAGTTTGCTAGTTTTAGCTGAACATGAAATTGTCAAAATGTGCAATCAAATAAAAATCTTATAAATTCAATGAAAAGATGTCAATTTAACTTGAATTACTCTATAAATTTCACCTCAAAATAGCTAATTAATTTTAAGTTAAAAAAATCTAGCATAGGTAATTTTCACATGCTGAATATAATTTTAATAAATATCATTAACTAATTGTAATATATAAATAGAATAAGCAAGAAAAGACACACTGTACTGGCATTTACTGCATATTTAGTAAAGCAACACCATGGTCTTCACTGCAGCCCACAATCTAATTACAAGATCCATGCTTCAGAACAATAGCAACCACAAATATGGCAACAATGTAAACTCTCCTAAATCTGAAAATTAAACACTAGCGAGTATGCCCTGCACTAAGTAACATTTCAACATATACTATTCTGATCCAGTCCCAAGCAAAGCATGTTGGGACCCAGAAATCCACTGTCTAGATCCAGTAATGTATGTCTAAGAGTTTGATGCAAATCTTTCACTATGATCTAAATCTCAATGGTACTGTGCATAAAAATACATTTTAAAAAATGAAAATATATCATACCGTAAAGTTTCTTACCTCCCCAGAATCTCTCCTCCTTCGATCTGGGATCACTAGAGTGTTCCTATTACTGCCCGGGACTATAGTAGAGCCGATACTCATTCTGGGTCCAACTAACATGTACCGTTTGTCTCCAGATCTGTACTGGATGCTGTGACACAGAGTCCCGTCGTAATTTGTATCCTGTAAATACTTGGACGAATAGTCTGTCGATTTAGAGCACTGCATTACAATCAACACGATGATGCTGATGACAAAAAGAACTGAAACCGAGCCCAAAGTGATGATCAAATAAAATGTCACGTTGTTTTCCTCCTCATCTTTTACTGTGTTTTTCACATCAGAAGCTGCAAAAGCCTCTTTGGGCTCCACAACTTTGACAATCACAGTCGCTGTTGCTGAGAGAGAAACGTTCCCATTGTCTTTGACCAGTATGAGCAGTTTATGCTGGGCCTCGTCTGTTTCTGTGAATGAGCGAAGGGTCCTTATCTGTCCTGTATAGCGGTCCAAACCAAAGAGACTGTGGTCACTAACTTCCTGCAGTGAAAATAATAACCAGCCGTTGTATCCTATATCTGCGTCATAGGCTCTGACTTTAGTCACCAAATGACCTGCGTTCACATTACGGGGAATCTCTTCCACACCCTCAGCAGAACCGTTAGCGCTGACTGGATATAAGATCACTGGAACATTGTCGTTCTGATCCAGAATAAACACGTTCACTGTCACGTTACTGCTCAGAGACGGAGCTCCAGAGTCTGCTGCAAGTATGTGGAACTGGAACATTTTAACAGTTTCAAAGTCAAAGCTCTTTAGTGCATAAATTTCTCCATTTTCAGAGTTAATATTAATGAAAGATGCATATTTGTTATCCTCTCCAGGGTCTCTCCAAATATTATAGTGTACAACAGCATTTCCATCTAAGTCACGATCAGAAGCAAACACAGAAAACAAAGATTTTCCTGGAATATTGTTTTCCATCACATAAAAAGCATAGGGTGAACGTGAAAATGCTGGACTATTGTCATTCACATCAGATATCTGCACAGTTATAGTTTTAACTGAAGACAGAGGTGGCTGCCCAGCATCTTTGGCTACTAACGTGATGTCATAGTGAGACACAGTTTCTCTATCAAGAGATGAGGCTGTAACCAGTGCGTAAATGTTATCTTGGGATGATGCCGTTAGTCTGAAAGGTACTTCTTCAGTTATGTAGCACAACACTTTCCCATTTACACCAGAGTCCAGATCACTGACGCTGATTAAAGCCACTGTTGTTCCAATTTTAGAGTCTTCAGGCACTGCACTTGAAAATGATGTGACTTCTATCTCAGGCACATTGTCATTTACATCAATAATTTTTATGGTTATACTCTTATCTGATGTGAGAGGAACAGGTCCTTTGTCTGATGCTTGGATATCTATTTCAAAGTTATTCATCTCTTCAAAATCTATCGGGCCGATCACAGTCATTTCTCCAGTCCTGGAGTTTAAATCAAAAAGATTTATAAGCCTATTGTCTATATCCTTACCAAACGAATAAAAAATTTCTCCATTTGGACCATCATCCATATCAGTAGCATTAACCTGTATAACAGTTGTGCCCACAGGGACATTTTCTTGAAGCGTTACAGAGTAAACTTCTTGTGTGAAAACTGGCATGTTGTCATTAACATCCAAAACGTCAACTATTATATCCATTGTTCCAGACTTTGGGGGTCGCCCTCCGTCAAGCGCAGTGAGGACTAGCTTATGTCTACGGCTTGTTTCTCTATCCAAAGGCTTTTGAAGAATTAAAAAGGGCATTTTGCGATCTTCTCCCCGATCTTTAACCTCTATGCGGAAATTATCATTATGACTGAGTTTATATTGTTGAACAGAGTTCACTCCGCCATCGGGATCCCGCGCCGCCTGTAATTGATACCGAGCTCCAGATAAAGCCGATTCCCATATTTCCAATCGCTTTTCTTTCTCCGGGAATGTCGGAGCATGATCATTGATGTCCACTATTTCAATCGACACGTAGTGAATCTCTAAAGGGGTTTCTAGTGCGATTTTTAGATTGATGACACACGAGCTGCTTTTCTCGCACACCTCCTCGCGATCTATTTTCCCGTTTACACTTAAAATCCCGTCATTCTGATTTACCGTGAACAGCGAGTCGCCTGAGGTTGAAACGATCCGAAATCCTCTCTCCTTTAACGTTCTGGTATCGAGACCTAAATCCTTCGCAAGGTTTCCGACCACAGATCCTTCTTTTTGCTCCTCAGAAAGAGAATATCGTATTTGTGCGCACAGCTCTCTCCAAAGCAGCATTCCCAGTGCCATGAATAGAAGTCTGCAGCGCCATGACGAACGCGCCCTTTGTAGCATTTTGCAGGTAATTAAAACGGCGTTTAAAGATGTTCCACTCTAAAATGTTGACCCATAACAAAGTTAAGCGCTGACCATAAAAATCCTGATTTATGTCAGAAAATCCTTACGATACGCAGCAGGTAGCTTTTGGCGAATGTGAAGGCAATGTCCACGGCGTTGTTAACGAACTGATGGAGAGAGCCAATGAAATTGCCAACACAAGATGCCACGTCAGGTTCGTATTTCTGGTGTGCACTGACACCATGCGAGTTTATTTTTCACTGCAAACGAACGTAACTGAGAAATTAAAACGATAGACAGGCTAAGTCCAAAACAGGTTTAACTGACAAAATGATATGCATTTTAAAAATAACATAAAACAGAATAACATGAACATTTAAATAAGTCATATTTAGGACAAGGGATTTATGTTCAAATTGTGCACAGAAGTGATTTTAATAGTTTACAAGCCACTGCAGTAGTATAGTAGTTTCATATTTCACGCCAACCAAAACAATACACTTTTATAGCCCAAACCTACAATCATAAACATTAACTTGTGATCTTTTAAACAAGCAATCAATGGCATTAGAAAGGAGTTCATAGTTCATTGGCATAAAAAATAAGTTCACTGTATTACACATACAGGTAGTATCTGGATCATTGTCACTCAATAATTATGTGAACTTGAAGCTTATTTTCAAACATTCTAATTTGAAAACTTGGATTCTAAAGCCATCATAGTATGACACTGAGTTGTCAAAACATGATGTGTAAGGCCAATAATTCTCAGAGTACGGACTACTGTATGATGCCCTTCCTTTACTAAAAGCTACAGTCCTTGGATTTGATAACATTATGACTTCTTTTTAAATAACTAATTTTAAGACTTGCATTTTCTATATAGGGGAAAAAAGCATAAACCACCACATTAAATACTAAAAATCATCATCATCATCATCATCATCATCATAATCTATCTATCTATCTATCTATCTATCTATCTATCTATATATATATATATATATATATATCGATAGATAGATAGATAGATAGATAGATAGATAGATAGATAGATAGATAGATAGATAGATAGATAGATAGATAGATAGATAGATAGATAGATAGAGGCTAAGTTTGCTAGTTTTAGCTGAACATGAAATTGTCAAAATGTGCAATCAAATAAAAATCTTATAAATTCAATGAAAAGATGTCAATTTAACTTGAATTACTCTATAAATTTCACCTCAAAATAGCTAATTAATTTTAAGTTAAACAAATCTAGCATAGGTAATTTTCACATGCTGAATATAATTTTAATAAATATCATTAACTAATTGTAATATATAAATAGAATAAGCAAGAAAAGACACACTGTACTGGCATTTACTGCATATTTAGTAAAGCAACACCATGGTCTTCACTGCAGCCCACAATCTAATTACAAGATCCATGCTTCAGAACAATAGCAACCACAAATATGGCAACAATGTAAACTCTCCTAAATCTGAAAATTAAACACTAGCGAGTATGCCCTGCACTAAGTAACATTTCAACATATACTATTCTGATCCAGTCCCAAGCAAAGCATGTTGGGACCCAGAAATCCACTGTCTAGATCCAGTAATGTATGTCTAAGAGTTTGATGCAAATCTTTCACTATGATCTAAATCTCAATGCATAAAAATACATTTAAAAAAATGAAAATATATCATACCGTAAAGTTTCTTACCTCCCCAGAATCTCTCCTCCTGCGATCTGGGATCACTAGAGTGTTCCTATTACTGCCCGGGACTATAGTAGAGCCGATACTCATTCTGGGTCCAACTAACATGTAACGTTTGTCTCCAGATCTGTACTGGATGCTGTGACACAGAGTCCCGTCGTAATTTGTATCCTGTAAATACTTGGACGAATAGTCTGTCGATTTAGAGCACTGCATTACAATCAACACGATGATGCTGATGACAAAAAGCACTGAAACCGAGCCCAAAGTGATCATCAAATAAAATGTCAAGTTGTTTTCCTCCTCGTCTTTTACTGTGTTTTTCACATCAGAAGCTGCAAAAGCCTCTTTGGGCTCCACAACTTTGACAATCACAGTCGCTGTTGCTGAGAGAGAAACGTTCCCATTGTCTTTGACCAGTATGAGCAGTTTATGCTGGGCCTCGTCTGTTTCTGTGAATGAGCGAAGGGTCCTTATCTGTCCTGTATAGCGGTCCAAACCAAAGAGACTGTGGTCACTAACTTCCTGCAGTGAAAATAATAACCAGCCGTTGTATCCTATATCTGCGTCATAGGCTCTGACTTTAGTCACCAAATGACCTGCGTTCACATTACGGGGAATCTCTTCCACACCCTCAGCAGAACCGTTAGCGCTGACTGGATATAAGATCACTGGAACATTGTCGTTCTGATCCAGAATAAACACGTTCACTGTCACGTTACTGCTCAGAGACGGAGCTCCAGAGTCTGTGGCGAGAACATGGAACTGGAATGTTTTAACAATTTCAAAATCGAAACTATTTAGTGCATAAATCTCCCCAGTTTCAGAGTTAATATTAATGGCAGATGCATATTTGTTTTCTACACCATCTCTCCATATTTGATAACTGACTACACTGTTTTCACTCGTGTCTTTGTCAGAGGCAGACACAGAAAATAAAGATTTGCCTGGAGCATTATTCTCAATCACATAAAATGCATAAGGAGAAAAAGAAAACTCTGGAGCATTGTCATTAACATCTGATACCTGGACAGTTATAGATTTAACAGAAGACTGTGGTGGCTGACCAGCGTCTTTGGCTTCTAATGTGATGTCATATCGAGATATTGTCTCTCTGTCAAGAGATGAAGTTGTCACTAACGAGTATGTATTTTCATGTGATGACGGCATTAGTTTGAAAGGTATGTCCTCAGGTAATGCACAGGTGACTCTCCCATTTGTTTCAGAATCTAAATCAGATACACTTATTAAAGCCACCGTTGTGCCAGGTTTGGAGTCTTCAGGAATGGCACTTGAGAATGATGTCACTTCTATCTGAGGGGGATTATCATTTATGTCAGCAACTTTTATAGTTATAATTGTATCTGTTGTTAGAGGAATAATTCCTTTGTCTGATGCTTGAATGTCAATCTGATATTTATCTTTTATCTCAAAATCCAAAAGACCTGTTACAATAATTTCTCCTGTGATTGGGTTGACATCAAACATTTTGCGCAATTTGTAATTGACGTTATGTCCCAATGAATAAACTACTTCCCCGTTCTGACCTTCGTCCAAATCAGTTGCGTTCACCCTTAAGACTACTGTGCCTACAGGTGCGTTTTCATTCAGCATTACAGTGTAAGTATCTTTAGTGAAGACAGGGGCATTATCGTTTATGTCTAACACATCTATCACAATATCCATAGTCCCAGACTTTGGTGGTCTGCCTCCATCTAAAGCAGTCAACTGCAATTTCATACTTTTTGTAATCTCTCGGTCGAGTGGCTTTTGTAAAATCAGCACGGGAGCTTTGCCATCTTCATCACGATCTATAATTTCAATACGGAAATGATCGGTGCGGCTCAGTTTATAAGTCTGAACTGAATTACTGCCACTGTCTGGATCGCGAGCTGCCTGAAGCTGAAACCGCGCACCGGGAAGCACCGATTCGCCTATTTCTAAATGCTTTTCCTGCTCTGTGAATCTCGGAGCGTGGTCATTCACGTCTATTAGATCAACAGTCACGTAATGAACCTCGAGAGGATTTTCTAAAGCGATTTTTAGATTTATTAAACACGGGGTGCTTCTTTCGCACACCTCCTCTCTATCTAATTTACCGTTCACATACAAGACACCGTCATTCTGATTTAAAGTGAACATTGACTCGCCTGAGGTCGAGACGATGCGAAATCCTCGCTCCTTTAAGCTTCTATGATCAACACCCAAATCTTTAGCAACATTTCCGACAGCAGCTCCGTCCTTTTGCTCTTCAGAAATCGAGTAGCGTATTTGTGCCCAAACCGTTCTGCCAAAAACAAGCGATACAACAATAAAGACGATTTTCACATGCCGCTCAGGCCACTGATCACGTCTTCTTTGTGCCATTTTTGCAACGTATTGGTTCCACAGCAATTTCACAACGACTGTCCAAATATTAGTCCAATGACCACATGACCGATTCCTTAATCCTCGAAAGATATTATGAAGAAAAACAAAGGACAAAACCACCGAGCAAGCCACGCCGCTGATGAAAAAGATCATATACAAATCTAAATGATGACGAGAAAAAACAGGGAGGTACTCTGATATTTTGAGTTTCATTTCAAGTTTACACTGACACCTGGCGCTCTTTGCTTGCATTGCTATATATTAAAATCTACGAATTCATAATGAAACTAATTAACCATTTTTAAGTTCTTGAAGCTCGTCTAATACACCTAAAATATGCACAGAAATAGAAAGAATGAGACCAATTCGTAGTACAGAAAGCTGCATCATCCATTCAGCACCAAGGACAGCGACTCTCGCTCTCACGTTTTCTTTTACAGTTTGTTCAGTCATTGGGCACAGTAAACATTCCAAGAATAATATGTAATTCACATGCATGTGTAAAAAGCATTAAAAATAATACAAGTACAATGGTGGCCATGAATGCAATATAGCACAACGCAAGTCCTTTTCTTACCTCTCCAGAATCTCTCCTCCTGCGATCTGGGATCACTAGAGTGTTTCCATTACTGCCCGGGACTATAGTAGAACCGATACTCATTCTGGGTCCAACTAACATGTACCGTTTGTCTCCAGATCTGTACTGGATGCTGTGACACAGAGTCCCGTCGTAATTTGTATCCTGTAAATACTTGGACGAATAGTCTGTCGATTTAGAGCACTGCATTACAATCAACACGATGATGCTGATGACAAAAAGCACCGAAACCGAGCCCAAAGTGATCATCAAATAAAATGTCACGTTGTTTTCCTCCTCGTCTTTTACTGTGTTTTTCACATCAGAAGCTGCAAAAGCCTCTTTGGGCTCCACAACTTTGACAATCACAGTCGCTGTTGCTGAGAGAGAAACGTTCCCATTGTCTTTGACCAGTATGAGCAGTTTATGCTGGGCCTCGTCTGTTTCTGTGAATGAGCGAAGGGCCCTTATCTGTCCTGTATAGCGGTCCAAACCAAAGAGACTGTGGTCACTAACTTCCTGCAGTGAAAATAATAACCAGCCGTTGTATCCTATATCTGCGTCATAGGCTCTGACTTTAGTCACCAAATGACCTGCGTTCACATTACGGGGAATCTCTTCCACACCCTCAGCAGAACCGTTAGCGCTGACTGGATATAAGATCACTGGAACATTGTCGTTCTGATCCAGAATAAACACGTTCACTGTCACGTTACTGCTCAGAGACGGAGCTCCAGAGTCTGAGGCGAGAACATGGAACTGGAACATTTTAACAGATTCAAAGTCAAAGCTCTTTAGCGCATAAATCTCCCCATTTTCAGAGTTAATATTAACAAAGGACATATATTTGTTTTCTTCGCTACTTTCTCTCCATATGTGATAGCTAACTATAGCATTTTCATTAGAGTCTTTGTCAGTAGCAGAAACAGAAAATAAAAATTTGCCTGGGACATTATTTTCCATCACATAAAACGCATATGGAGAAAATGAGAATGCTGGACTATTGTCATTTACATCTGATATCAGAACAGCTATAGTTTTAACAGAAGACAATGATGGCTGTCCCATATCTTTTGCACTTAATGTGATGTCATACTGAAATTGTGTTTCTCTGTCAAGTAATCCAGAAGTAACTAAAGAATAAATATTATCTTGTGATGACGGCATTAGTTTAAAAGGTATATTATCGGATATTGAACATGAGATTTTTCCATTGAGCCCAGAATCTAAATCGGTGACGCTTATCAAAGCCACTGTAGTACCAGGTCTAGAATCCTCTGGAATGGCGCTTGAAAATGATGTCACTTCTATTTCCGGTGCATTATCATTTACATCGACTATTTTTATGATTACACTTTTATCCGTCGCAAGAGGAACAGTTCCTTTGTCAGACGCCTGAATGTCAAGCTCATATTTATCCTTGACCTCAAAATCCAAACGATCTGTCAAAATAATTTCCCCAGTGATTTCATTAACTTTAAAAAGTCTGCGTAAATTATTCTTGACATTATTTCCTAATGCATAAACTACCTCTCCATTTTTACCCTCATCCAAATCAGTGGCATTGACCTGTACAACTGTTGTGCCCACAGGTGCGTTTTCATTTAAAGTAACCTTGTAAGCGTCCTTCGTAAAAACAGGTACATTATCGTTAATATCCAAGACATCAATAAATATTTCTATTGAGCCAGACTTAGGAGGTCTCCCTCCATCTAAAGCAGTCAATTGTAATTTTATGTTTTTCGTCACTTCCCTGTCAAGCGGCCTGTGTAAAATCAGAATAGGAATTTTACCATCTTCTTCTCTGTCTTTAATTTCAAGACGGAAATTATCGTTATGACTGAGTTTGTAGGTCTGAACCGAATTGCTTCCAGTATCAGGATCATGCGCTGCCTGTAGTGGATATCGCGCGCCTGGCACAGCAGATTCCCAAATTTCCAGCCGCTTTTCACTCTCGGAAAACAGCGGACTGTGATCATTTACATCTAATATCTCTACAGTGACATAATGAATTTCTAGTGGGTTTTCTAGAGCGATTTTCAGATTGGTTAAACACGGGGTGCTTCTCTCGCACACCTCTTCTCTGTCTATTTTACCGTTCACATACAAGATACCGTCATTCTGATTCACACTGAACATTGACTCGCCTGAGGTCGAGACGATGCGAAATCCTCTTTCCTTTAGTGCTCTGTGATCAATACCTAAATCCTTCGCGATATTTCCCACAGCAGCTCCGTCCTTCTGCTCCTCCGAGATGGAGTATCGTGTTTGTGCCCAAACTGCTCTCCCAAACAACAGCGATACAGCAATGAAAGCGAGTTTCGCATTCAGCTCCAGCTGATGAGAGCGTCTTCTTTGTTCCATTTTTCTGATCTTACAAAAATCCCTTCCAACGGAATTTCAAGATCAATCTACATTTATTTGTTGTGTAGATCCCCTGTTGCACACATTTACGCTGAAAACCAGTCAGACGATGCAATGACGCTGTACTCAATCCTGACAAATCTAACAGCCCCGGTGCTGAAAACGAGAAAACACGAATAAACCGAGAGGGCGGAACTAAAAACCCATGAGCAACCGTTTGACGTCACGAGTCTTTTTCTAGGTTTACACTGACATCTCGCGATCTAAAGCGTTAGCTGCATTGCAGCGTCCAAAAAATATTTAACTTGTGTCAAATGCATGTAGTTTTATCAGTGGACTTATAAACCATCCACAAAAACTGTGATTTAAGCTATGTTTAAACACTCGTATTCTCCCATTAGGCTGAACGTACTGTTTTATTTAAACAAGTGAGTGAGTGAAAGGGAAAGAGAGAAAAAGAGATTCGTGACAAAAACCCAGCTGCCAAGACCAACATCACAACTTTAAACCAGACAATGCCTTTAGAACAAGCTCAGAAATACACATACCTTGGGATAAACATCAGCAACACAGGAAACCTAAACAAGGCTGTGAATCAAGAGGTTTTTATTGCTAAAAATAATATTAAATTTACATTTCAAACAGAAACTGGCTAAAACAATTCAGTCAATTACAAAAACCATCACACTCTATGGACATGAGATTTGGGAGTATTCACAAACCAACAGTTAAACAAAGCACCAACACTAAAGTAAAAAAAAATTAAAAAAATCCTGACCATATACAGACCAAGTAAACACAATCTTGCCATAGAGATGAACAGGCACAGACAGACCTAGCAAACAAAAGACTGCACTTAGTGCATAATAAATGAAATGGAAAGAGAATTGCACTTTTATTAACATGCCCCGATTATATATATTAAGAAACCATTTTCCATTCTTCACAACCCACCGCAATAACTTTACTCAGACGGAGAAAAATATAAAATTTTCATTGCCACTCAGATATACTCAAACCTGGCTGCAAAATATGAAAAAAAAAAATAAAAAATACAATACAACCATGGGCTAGGATATTGTGCAAAATGCAAAAAAGGAAAACAGAATGATATACTGTTATGTTCCTACTTATTTTATTAGTACTTCATTTTTACCCCTTTCCTCCTTCAGTGGCTATATGTTAATATATTTTATATATTTAATATGTGCTTTGGTAATGTAAATACTAAGTCTAAATAATAAATACAATCTGAATCTAAAAAAAGATAGAGATACAAACAGTGTTCCATTTGAAAACAGCCTGAGCAGGTTCAGTACCACGGAGAGCAGCCATGTTTCCTACAACTAATACACAGATGCACAAGTCATTTTCTTACCTCCCCGGAATCTCTCCTCCTGCGATCTGGGATCACTAGAGTGTTTCTATTGCTGCCAGGAACTATAGTAGAGCCGATACTCATTCTGGGTCCAACTAACATGTACCGTTTGTCTCCAGATCTGTACTGGATGCTGTGACACAGAGTCCCGTCGTAATTTGTATCCTGTAAATACTTGGACGAATAGTCTGTCGATTTAGAGCACTGCATTACAATCAACACGATGATGCTGATGACAAAAAGAACCGAAACCGAGCCCAAAGTGATCATCAAATAAAATGTCACATTGTTTTCCTCCTCGTCTTTTATGGTATTTTTCACATCAGAAGCTGCAAAAGCCTCTTTGGGCTCCACAACTTTGACAATCACAGTCGCTGTTGCTGAGAGAGAAACGTTCCCATTGTCTTTGACCAGTATGAGCAGTTTATGCTGGGCCTCGTCTGTTTCTGTGAATGAGCGAAGGGTCCTTATCTGTCCTGTATAGCGGTCCAAACCAAAGAGACTGTGGTCACTAACTTCCTGCAGTGAAAATAATAACCAGCCGTTGTATCCTATATCTGCGTCATAGGCTCTGACTTTAGTCACCAAATGACCTGCGTTCACATTACGGGGAATCTCTTCCACACCCTCAGCAGAACCGTTAGCGCTGACTGGATATAAGATCACTGGAACATTGTCGTTCTGATCCAGAATAAACACGTTCACTGTCACGTTACTGCTCAGAGACGGAGCTCCAGAGTCTGAGGCGAGAACATGGAACTGGATTTTTTTAACAGTCTCAAAGTCAAAGCTCTTTAGCGCATAAATCTCCCCATTTTCAGAGTTAATATTAATGAAGGACGTATATAGGTTTTCCGCACTACTTTCTCTCCATATGTGATAGCTAACTATAGCATTTTCATTAGAGTCTTTGTCAGTAGCAGACACAGAAAATAAAAATTTGCCTGGGACATTATTTTCCATCACATAAAATGTATACGGGGAAAATGAGAATGCTGGACTATTGTCATTTACATCTGATATCAGAACAATTATAGTTTTAAGAGAAGACAATGATGGCTGTCCCATATCTTTTGCAACTAATGCGATGTAATACTCAAATTTTGTTTCTCTGTCTAAAGGTGACATGGTAACTAATGAATATATGCTAAGCTGCGAAGAAGGTATTAGTTTGAAAGGCATGTTATCTTCTAAAGAACAAGTGACTTTGCCATTGAGTCCAGAGTCTAAATCAGAAACACTAATCAAAGCCACTGTAGTACCAGGTCTAGAATCCTCTGGAATGGAGTTTGAAAATGACGTGACCTCTATTTCTGGAGCATTATCATTTACATCAACTATCTTTATGGTCACGCTCTTATCAGTAATCATGGGAATTAGTCCCTTGTCAGATGCTTGTATATCAATCTCATAGCTGTCTTTGTCCTCATAATCTAATAGTCCCTTTACTGTTATCTCACCAGTGATGGTGTTAATATCAAACAGCTTTCTTGCTTTACTATTAACACTTTTACCAAATGAATAAACTATATCACCATTTGGGCCCTCATCCAAATCTGTGGCGTTGACCTGTATCACAGTTGTACCTATAGGTGCATTTTCATGCAGCATGACCGAATAAACATCTTTTGTAAACACTGGCAAGTTATCATTTATATCTAACACATTAATAGTTATCTCCATTGTTCCAGACTTGGCAGGCTTTCCCCCATCGACAGCAATTAACTGCAATATAATGTTTCGAATAACCTCTCGGTCTAAAGGTTTTTGTAAAATCAAGATGGGAATTTTACCGTCTTCTCCACGATCTTTGACTTCAAGGCGGAAATTATCGTTATGACTGAGTTTGTAATGATGCACAGAATTACTTCCACTATCAGAATCGCGCGCAGCCTCAAGCTGAAATCGCGTGCCGGGAAGGGCAGATTCTCCGATCTCTAAATGCATCTGGCTTTCAGGAAAACTCGGAGCGTGGTCATTTATGTCCAGAATCTCAATAGTTACATAGTGGATTTCAAGTGGGTTTTCTAGAGCGATTTTCAGATTGATTAAACACGGGGTGCTTCTCTCGCACACCTCTTCTCTGTCTATTTTACCGTTCACATACAAGATACCGTCATTCTGATTCACACTGAACATTGACTCGCCTGAGGTCGAGACGATGCGAAATCCTCTTTCCTTTAGTGCTCTGTGATCAATACCTAAATCCTTCGCGATATTTCCCACAGCAGCTCCGTCCTTCTGCTCCTCCGAGATCGAGTACCGTGTTTGTGCCCAAACTGCTCTCCCAAACAACAGCGATACAACAATGAAAGCGAGTTTCGCATTCAGCTCCAGCTGATGAGAGCGTCTTCTTTGTTCCATTTTTCTGATCTTACAAAAATCCCTTCCAACGGAATTTCAAGATCAATCTACATTTATTTGTTGTGTAGATCCCCTGTTGCACACATTTACGCTGAAAACCAGTCAGACGATGCAAGGACGCTGTACTCAATCCTGACAAATCTAACAGCCCCCGGTGCTGAAAACGAGAAAACACGAATAAACCGAGAGGGCGGAACTAAAAACCCATGAGCAACCGTTTGACGTCACGAGTCTTTTTCTAGGTTTACACTGACATCTCGCGATCTAAAGCGTTAGCTGCATTGCAGCGTCCAAAACATTTCACTGCTGTCAAATGCATGTAAGCCTACATTTATAACTGGACTCCTAAACGACCCATACAAATTGCGATTTAATCAATGCTTAGATAGGCTACTCAATATTTCAACATTAAACCAAACCTATTGTTTTATGACAACAAGTGAAAGAAAAGGAGAGAGAAAGAGAGATTCTGAAAAACACCCAAAAACCAAGACCAGTACCATAACTTTAATTTAAACAATATGCCCTTAGAACTACACAAACATTAAATATATATATATATATAATTAATTTACATTTACATTTACATTTAGTCATTTGGCAGACACTTTTATCCAAATTTACTTTTCAAACATAATCTGGCTAAAAATAATTCAGTCAATCACAACAACCATCACACTCTATGGACATGTGATCTGTGGTCCTTTCACAAACCAACAGTTCGCCAAATAGGACAAACAATCAGAGACTGCAGGCATCAAGTTCAGCAAAAAAAAATAATAATAATAAAAAAATTAATTAATTAACTAATTAATTAAAATATTACTATTACAATGCAAAACTATAAACAATGCCTGCAGAGCAGAATCAGGAGAACACCAACAAATAATAGAAATTGCAGTCCACCCTGATAGCCGGATACATAGATCCTTCATCACAAAGCCCAGAGATAACAATAGCTGATCCCATAGAGAAGTCCTTTTGTTTTACAGTTGACTTGACAACCAAAGACAACATTTTAAGACAACAAAGAAAGAAAAAAATCCACAATGCACATTGGACAGAAGCGTCAGCTTAAAGCAAACTGAAATGCTTTCTGTCTCTATACAGAGAACATAAAATTTGTGGAATACCTGACCACATGACTAACCCTAAACTAAAAGTCATGACAATATACAGACCAAGTTAACACAACCTCACCATAGAGATGAACAGGCACAGACAGACCTGGCAAACAAAAGACTGAACTGCACAATAAATAAAATGGAAACAGAATTGCACTTTATTAACATGCCCTAATTATACATAAGAAACCATTTTTCCTTACTTCGCAACCCATACTAACTTTATTAAGACACAGAAAAAGATCCAATTTTCAGATATGTTCAAACCTGCCTGCAAGATATGAAAGGTCTGTTATGACAAAAGAAGAACAATACCTAAATACCTTTGTTATGACAAAAGAAGAACAATACCTTAGGAAAAGCCTAAGATATTTTGCAAAATGCATTAAAAGGAAAAATAATAACAAACTGCACTATTTCTACTTATTTTATTAATATTTCATTTCATTCCTTTCCTCCTTCATTGGCTGCATATTTAATATTCCTGTTCTATGGTAATATAAATCCTAAGTCTAAATAATAAATACAATCTGAATCTAAGAAGGACAGAGACACTAACAGTGTTCAACTTAAAATTAGCCTGAGCAGGTTCGGTACCACGGAGAGCAGCCAACATCTGCCTTAAGACTGTTTCTTACAAGTAATACACAGATGCATGAGGCATTTGCTTACCTCTCCAGAAACTCTCCTCCTCCGATCTGGGATCACTAGAGTGTTTCCATTACTGCCCGGGACTATAGTAGAGCCGATACTCATTCTGGGTCCAACTAACATGTACCGTTTGTCTCCAGATCTGTACTGGATGCTGTGACACAGAGTCCCGTCGTAATTTGCGTCCTGTAAATACTTGGACGAATAGTCTGTCGATTTAGAGCACTGCATTACAATCAACACGATGATGCTGATGACAAAAAGCACTGAAACCGAGCCCAAAGTGATCATCAAATAAAATGTCAAGTTGTTTTCCTCCTCGTCTTTTACTGTGTTTTTCACATCAGAAGCTGCAAAAGCCTCTTTGGGCTCCACAACTTTGACAATCACAGTCGCTGTTGCTGAGAGAGAAACGTTCCCATTGTCTTTGACCAGTATGAGCAGTTTATGCTGGGCCTCGTCTGTTTCTGTGAATGAGCGAAGGGTCCTTATCTGTCCTGTATAGCGGTCCAAACCAAAGAGACTGTGGTCACTAACTTCCTGCAGTGAAAATAATAACCAGCCGTTGTATCCTATATCTGCGTCATAGGCTCTGACTTTAGTCACCAAATGACCTGCGTTCACATTACGGGGAATCTCTTCCACACCCTCAGCAGAACCGTTAGCGCTGACTGGATATAAGATCACTGGAACATTGTCGTTCTGATCCAGAATAAACACGTTCACTGTCACGTTACTGCTCAGAGACGGGGCTCCAGAGTCTGTAGCGAGAACATGGAACTGGAATGTTTTAACAGTTTCAAAATCAAAACTTTTAAGCGCATGGATAACGCCACTTTCATGGTTAATACTGAGAAACGATGACATATCACTCTCTGTTCCATTTCCTCTAGCTATCTGATATGAGATCGCGGCATTTTCATTTAGATCTTTGTCTGACGCGCTCACAGAGAATAATGATACACCAGGAGTGTTATTTTCCACTAAATACAGCTCGAGGGGATTTTTGACGAACTCTGGTTTATTATCATTAACATCAGCCACTTGCACAGTAACAGTTTTAAAAGAAGAAAGAGGCGGCTCACCTAAATCTCTGGCTTTGACTGTGATTTTATAATCTGCGACAAATTCCCTATCCAAGCGTTCTCTAGTAATTAAAGAATACATGTTTTCCTGAACAGATGGCTTTAACTCGAACGGAACATTTTCTGAAAGACCACAAACAACCTTTCCATTAACACCAGAGTCTTTATCTGATACACTAATCAGAGAGATTACATATCCGGGTTTTGCATTCTCGGAAATTGTGTTAGAAAGGGACGTGACGTCTATCTCTGGATTATTATCATTTTCGTCTGTGATCTTTATAATGACTCTACAGTCAGTGGTCATAGGCGGCTGACCCTTATCCGTAGCCTGGACGGTCAATCTATGTATCTCGTTCTCCTCAAAATCGATTGGCTCTTTAATCTGAATTTCGCCAGTTACGCTATCGAGGCTAAATATTTCATGCACTTTTCGTCTACTAGTTTTTCCTAGAGTGTAAATAACCTCCCCATTTAAACCCTCATCAGAATCAGTGGCATTTACGCGTGCTATTACTGTCCCTATAGGTGTGTTTTCTGGAAGCGTTACTGAATATATATCTTTACTACATACAGGGCGGTTATCGTTGATATCAAGAACAGTAATAGTAATATTTAATGTACCTGACTTTGGGGGGATACCTCCATCAACAGCAGTCAACACGAGTCTATGCTCTGAATGTTGCTCTCTGTCTAATGGTTTAAGTAAGACTAAAATTGGATTATTTTCCTCTTCGTCACCGTCTCTCATTTCTAGCTCAAAAAAATTATTCTTTGCTAATTTATAAAGCCGAATAGAATGGCTTCCAATGTCAGGATCTCTTGCAGTTTGGAGCTCGAATCGTGTACCTTCAATAGTGTTTTCAGCCATTTCAAAATGCTGTTCTTTCTCGGGAAAACGAGGACTGTGATCATTCACGTCTGTGACTACTACTCCAACATAATGTATTTCAAATGGATTTTCAACGGCGATTTTCAGATTTATCAGGCACACGCTGTTTCCATCACAAAACTCCTCTCTGTCAATTTTCTTACTCGCATACAATTCACCGTTGTTCTGATTTACCTCAAAAAGAGCGTCTTTCGATCCAGAGACAATACGGAAACGCCTGTCCACCAGAGTATTCGCATCAAGACCCAAATCCTTTGCGATATTTCCCACAATAGATCCCTCATTTACCTCCTCTGGTATAGAATATCGTATTTGAATTGAAACCTGCAGCCCGAACCTCAGAAGCAAGGAGAAACACAAAGCAATCCACCAGCACTCCCATTTGCGCCTTTGTCCTGCGGCTTCCATCGTTAAAAGATTTCTTTAAAAAAATAACAATAACATTTTAGATCATTTGCGATAGTGAACTACTCATTCGTGACAGCATGTATTCATTGTAATCTCGTCGCTTTTAAATAACAGAGGGAAATGGTCATATCCAGCTTCTCGTGATATAGCTCCCAGTGAAAATGAACAGAACAGCCATGCGCACTACATATCAATGGGCAAGGCAAAAACTCTCCTGCAAATCCTTATGAAACACTGACATCACATGGTACAAACAGGTAAACATGAATGGTTATACGTGCCACCTAAGGAGACCAAATGACTACCTGACACATATTTAGGAACGTCTGAAATAATTAATTTAATAAATGACGCATTCAAATGGTAAAACTAAAGAAAGAGATAAGTAATTGTCCGACATAGCGGAACTATGAGAGGAAAGATTGTTATTATACGAAGGAGAAACGTTTCAGCACCATGGACAGCGAATATTTATTCCAACGTTCAAAACTTAATTCCCAAGCAACAATCAAAGTATGCTCTTATTAAACAAAACATAAAATAACCCACATAGTGAATTAGATCCATAAAAAAAAAATCACAATTTGATGACAGTAAGCCTGAGAAAGTGTTGTTTAATATAATTCACATACTCTTACCTCTCCAGAATCTCTCCTCCTGCGATCTGGGATCACTAGAGTGTTTCCATTACTGCCCGGGACTATAGTAGAGCCGATACTCATTCTGGGTCCAACTAACATGTACCGTTTGTCTCCAGATCTGTACTGGATGCTGTGACACAGAGTCCCGTCGTAATTTGTATCCTGTAAATACTTGGACGAATAGTCTGTCGATTTAGAGCACTGCATTACAATCAACACGATGATGCTGATGACAAAAAGAACCGAAACCGAGCCCAAAGTGATCATCAAATAAAATGTCATGTTGTTTTCCTCCTCATCTTTTATTGTGTTTTTCACATCAGAAGCTGCAAAAGCCTCTTTGGGCTCCACAACTTTGACAATCACAGTCGCTGTCGCTGAGAGAGAAACGTTCCCATTGTCTTTGACCAGTATGAGCAGTTTATGCTGGGCCTCGTCTGTTTCTGTGAATGAGCGAAGGGTCCTTATCTGTCCTGTATAGCGGTCCAAACCAAAGAGACTGTGGTCACTAACTTCCTGCAGTGAAAATAATAACCAGCCGTTGTATCCTATATCTGCGTCAAAGGCTCTGACTTTAGTCACCAAATGACCTGCGTTCACATTACGGGGAATCTCTTCCACACCCTCAGCAGAACCGTTAGCGCTGACTGGATATAAGATCACTGGAACATTGTCGTTCTGATCCAGAATAAACACGTTCACGGTCACGTTACTGCTCAGAGACGGAGCTCCAGAGTCTGTGGCGAGAACACGGAAGTGTCCAGTTTTCATCGTTTCAAAATCAAAACTCTTCAGCGCATAGATAGCTCCAGTTTCAGAATTGACATTCAGGAATGACGATAAATCGCCTTTTGTTCCATCACCTCGAATTATATGATATGAAATGACAGCATTGTCGTTTATGTCCCTGTCAAGTGCGTTTACGGAAAAAACTGACGCGCCGGGTGGATTATTTTCGAATAAGAAAAGCTCGAGAGGATTCTGAGGAAATTCGGGTTTATTATCATTCACATCTGAAACCTCAATGCTTAAAGTCTTTACTGAGGACAGAGCAGGCTGCCCTAGATCAGTAACAGTTAATAAAATGTCATAATGAGCAACCAACTCCCGATCTAAAGCCTTTTGCGTCACAAGCGAATACATATTTTCCTGAAAAGAAGGTTTTAACTCAAACGGAGTCCCCTCAGAAAGACTGCAGACTATTTTCCCGTTAGCACCCGAGTCTTTATCTAATACACTAATCAGTGAAATAACAGCTCCTGGTTTAGAATCCTCGGGTA